>NC_050574.1:47059347-47359347 GCF_011100635.1 Trichosurus vulpecula
CTCTCTATCTCTCTCTCTCCCCCTCTCTCTCTCTCTTCCTCTCCCTCTCCCTCTTTCCCCTCTCTCAATCTCTCTCTCCTCTCTCTGTCTCTCTCTCATATTCTCTCCTCTCCCCATCTCTTTCTGTCCATCTCTCTCCCCCTCTCCCTCTCTCTTCTCTCTCCCCCCCCCTCTCTCTCTGTCTCTGTCTCTCTCTCTGTCTCTCTCTCTCTCTCTCTCTCTCTCTCTCTCTGTCTCTCTCTCTCTCTCTCTCTCTCTCTGTTGCTCTCTCTCTCTCACCCCGGCTGCTGTAGCTCAGGTAATGCTGTTTCCCAGATCCTTTCTCGACCCACTGAGATTCAGGGGGCCCCTTCCCTCCTGCTTTATATGCCCAAACACATCTTCTTTTTGGGTCGATTTTTTTATTTCCATCTGAACAGATGGGTCGGTTGTCTGTGCTATTTATCATCTGCCTCGAAGATACAAGCTGAAGAGAATCGGGGGGTGGTGGTGGTGTTCTTTGTTCTCTTCTTATTCAGCCCTTGGTATGCGGCCTGGTGTTGGTGAAAGAGCACAAGATGGGCCCTAAGGACGGGAGCTTGGCCGGCCAAGAGCTTTCCGGGCTCTCTTCTCTGAGGCTGGGAAAGGCTGGGAGGGAGCGGAGCTTTGCCCCTTGCCCCACTCTCTGGTGCCCTTCACTTCAGAATGTCACTTGGCAGCACTTACTTTTCAGCTGACTGTAAAATGGTTTTACTGACAAGTCGTTAATGTTGGATCACCTGCTGTTTGTCTAATGCTCTCTCCAGAGAGCTTCCCCCACCAACTGCCTTTTCTAGTAGTTCCTGCTGCCTCCCTTGCTTTCAATGTCTTGGGTAGAGAAATGTGGCTTTTCACCTGACACATTCTCCCTTTGCTGCTCTTCCCCTTGGGTCCTGAAATAGCCACTGAAAATGCCACCCCGGTGCAGGATGACGGCACCATTCAGTAGGATGAAGTTCATGATTCATTGGCAGGGTGGGTCTGACCATATCATTGAGCAGGGGCTCAAGAAGTTTCGGAGGCTACCTAGTGCCTTAACAGTAAAACACAAAACTCCTATTTGGCATTTATATCCCTTCCCAATCTGGCCCCAACATCTTTTTTACCAGGCTGGATTATACATTAAACCTTTTCACTCAACCTACTTTCCTACCAAACAGATCTATGAGGCTAGGTGGTACAGTGGATAGGGAGGAGCTGAATTTGGAGTCAGTTCAAATGTTGCTTCAGGTATTTACTAGCTGTATGGCCCTGGGCAAGCCACTTAATGACTCCCAGCCTCAGTTTCCTTATCTGTAAAATGAAGATGATAATAACCCCTACCTCACAGGGTTGTTGGGGAGATTACATGAACTAATATACAAAAAGTACCTGGCAAACCTTAAAGCATAAACTAGTATGAGCTTTTCCCTGTACACAACATTCTGTTGCCTACTCCCATGACTTTACAGAGGAAGTCCCCTGTAACTGGAATGCTCTTCCTCTTTATCTTTGCCTCTTAGTATCCCTAGCTTCCTTCAAAGTTCAACTTTTCCTCCTACAGGAGCTTCATCTGCCACCACACATCTATTAGTGGCTAGTAGTCCTCAAAAAAGTATTTACTTAAAATATATTTTATTTTACTTAAAATATATTTTATATTTTATATAAATAATATATATTTATTTTATATTTAATATATATTTATATTTACTTAAAATATATTTTATATGTATTTCATATTTCCTTAAAATATCTATATTTTATATTTCTTTAAAATATATTTTATATTTCCTTAAAATATATTTTCTCTTTTTGCATACATTGTATGTACCTTCCTCCCCAATAGAACATAAGCTCTTTGCAGACAGACTCTTCCATGTCTGCCATTCTATCCTCAGAGCCTAGCATAATGCCTGACACCAATTAGATGCTTAATAGATATGGCGGAATTGAATTAAATTAAATAGGAAGCTTACTATAATAGCCCTCTATCTACAAGGCTTCCAAGACCAAAAAACCAATGAGATATTACCATAAGATAGCCACACAATATAAGACCCCAGATACAGAGCTGGGTTCCATTGTATTCTGAAATTAAATGAGCTAAAAAGAGCTGTCAATGATGCCCCCAAAATACCATTTCTTTTTTAATACATTTTCACTGATTACTTTTGCTTTGACACCCCTCAAATATCCCCTGTATTCTCTCCCCTCTGCCCCAAAAGCCATCCTATATAGCAAAGAATATTTTAAAAGACAAAGAGAAAGAAGAGAAAAAAAAGCATGACAAAACTGATCAATATATTGAAAAAAAATCTCAAAATATATATGTTCCACACCTGTGGACCTCCCACTTCTGCAAAGAAGTCAGGGATGATGCCTTCTCCAAATCTCCTCTTTGGGGCCAAGAGCAACATTTGCAATTTGGCAACATTCACTTTTGATGACTCTTTGGCAGCTGTACTTCTATTCACATCATCATAGTCATGGTGTATATCATTTTCTTGGCTCTGAATACTTCACTCTGCATCAGTTCGTGATAGTCTGTCAATGTTTCTCTACATTCATTGTATCCATCATTTTTTATACCACTATAACATTCCATTATGCTCAGGTACCACAACTCATTTTGCCATTCCCCCATCTGTGGGCAACTTCTTTCTAGTTGCTGCCACAACTGATCAAAATGCTAAACATGGCATCATGAAGACCAAGGTTTAAGTCCCAGCTCTGACACTTACTAGCAAACCACTTAACTTTATAGGCACTAGGAATAGCTACTCAACTGTACATGAGTTGCAATACAAGTTCGAGCTCACTGATGAAACCCCTCATCTCTGATTTCTAAATATATTCCGGTAGAAAGAGACCATTTATCAAGGAATCTCAACTCACAACCAAGAGTTTCTTGATCACATTGAAGTCTTTATTCCCCATTCCTCAAGCCATTTGCTTTTGATTACAGTCTTTTCTTTGGCATCTTTATTTATCGTTTTTGCTTTTGCAAAAACTGGACTGTGTGCAATGGGCCTTCCATACTTTTCCATACTCCTACCCTGCCAATAATTCCACATTGCCTCTCTACATTGCAGTGTGCCTTGGCGCAGGGAAAATCCAAACTGAGTTTGGGAGATATCTACTGTCATTTTAGACTTTTAGCAAAGTCTATGCCAGCCTTCCCATCCCGCTCCTGATATATTTCCACTCCTTCTCCTCCACTATTTTTTTTCTCCTCAAGGAAACTTAGTCCATGTGTTTCTGATCCATTTATACTGAAGTCATCAAAACATTATTTGGAGAGAGTTGTTTGAAGTCCACAAAGCTCCATATTTTAAAGTTCCCCTCTCATTTGGCTATCTTCCTTAAAGTCAGAGTAATACATTTTATCAAAAAGTTAAAGAAACTAAGCCACAAGAGTCTCCATACTTAATACAATCGAAGCTATAAGTCTAAAAAGTTCCAATCAGGAAGTAATGATACTTGTCTTTGGAAGTGATCATCCAGGAGTTATAGACTCAGAGTCTCCCAGTAAGATTTGACCTTACAGGTGATCTAGACCAATGCATTGCCAAAAGGGAATACCCTCTACTATCTACCCAAACAAATGGTCATTCAGTCTCTAGTTCAAAATCTCCATTGAGCAGAAACCCCCTACATTTGCACCTAGGTAGCATAGTGGATAGAGTGACGGACATAGAGTCAGGAAGAACAGGATTCAAACCCCACCTCTGAAGACTATTAGCTGTATAACCATGCATTTTTTCAGCCTATTTCCTCATCTGGGAAATGAGGGAGTTGGTCCAGATAGCCCCTTTGTCCCTTCCAGCTATAAACCCATAACTCTACGTACTTTCCAAGTCATTCTATTTACTTTGGCCAACTCTTATTGTGACAAAGTTTTTCCTTACATTGAACCAAATTCTGTGCTCTTCAAACTCTCCTTTATTGATCCTAGTTCTGACCTTTGGAGCCAAGCAGGAAAGTCTGATCCCTTTCCCGCGTTACATCCTTTAAAATACTTAAAGACAACAAACATGTTCTCACTAAGTCTTCTCCAGAATAACGCCTCCAGATCCTTCAAATGATCTTTGTATGACCTTAGTCCACTAGATGTCCTGTTCACTCTCATCCTTCAATGCAACAGGGACATTGCCAAATGGACTTAACTTACCATGTATGAAGTAAAGATTCCTCAAGGACCTGGCCATCCCCCTTCACAAATAAAGCAGTGAGATTTTCATCAGAGATTAAGTTAGCTGACTAAGGCTGAATGGGCACTGGTAGTATAGTTGGGAGTAAAAGTCTTAGCTCTGGAGATACTAGTTGGGATGCTGGGATGGAGAAGGATGGAAATGAAATGAACATGTCAAATTCTCCTTCGTCAATTTCATGTCATGTATCTAGGATATAGAGCTGTCCTAAGAGGGCATGGTTTTGGAGTAATGGATGGAAACCACAGAGAGGTAACTTTAGGCTTAATGTCAAGGAGAACTTCCTAACAGTTAGTGATGCCCAGAAGTGACATGGGCTGTGTTGGGAAGCAGTGGGCTCCCCCTCACTACAGGACTTCAGGAAAATGTTGGCTAACCACCACTGGGGATGCTAGAGAAGAGATTCCGGCTCAGGATCCCTATGGGAATCAAATGAGATAATAATATATACTGAGTGCTTTACAACCCGAAAAGTGGCAGTCTATAAAGATGAGCTGTTATTTTCTTAAGAACAGAAGTGGAGGCGAGCTGGGAGCCAGTGAGACATGCCTTTGCCACTTACTAGATATGTGTCCTTCCCCTCACCTCCTGAGCTTCAGTGTCCTTGTCTATAAACTTAGAGTCAGAATGCCTAAAAGGCCAACTTTACAAGGATTTTATTAGCTCGAGTACAATAAAGAGGAAGAGAATAAAGTGTTTATATGGTACCTACTGTCTGCCGGGCACTTTACAAATATTATCTCATTTGATCCACACAACAACCTTGGGAGGTAGATGCTGTCATTAGGCCTATTATAGAGATGAGAAAATTGAGGCAAACAGAGGTTAAGTGGCTTGCCACCCAGCCTGAGGCTTAATTTGAACCCAGATCTTCCTGACTGCAGGCCCAGCACACTGTTCGCTGTGCCACCTGCTGTCTCTGATATGATATGTGTAAAGAGCTTTGCAAACTTCAGTGGAAGTGTGGTCGGAGGTCAAGACCCCTGGCTAAGGAGTCAGAGTCCTTGGGTTCAAATCTTTCTCCACCCCTTAATGCCTGAGATGACTCTGGGCAAGCCATTTAACTGCCCTGGGTCTCGGTTTCTAATCTGCAATATGAGAGGATTGCACCAGATTAATAGTTCTTTATCTTTTCTTTGTTTCTTGGGCCCCTTTGGTAGGTTGCTGAAGGCTGCGGACAATCTGCCCGGAGTATTTTAAACACATAAAATAAAATATATAACATTAGAAAGGAAACAAAATATTGTGAAATATAACTATCAAAAAAAACCCAAACTCACAAACCCCAGGTTAAGAACCCCACAACTCATTAGTCATTAATGTCCTTCCCAGCTCTAGAGCCTGGATGCTATGAAATTGAAAATGCAGTTATTATTATAAATACTCAGGTTGCAGACATTGCTATCTGGGGTCCCTTCCAACCGAAGTTCTGTGATTCTATTCAATTCAATCATAAAAGATATCTTCCCCTTTAATTAATTACCCAGTAATTAATTGAAGAAACCAATTTTGTTATCCTCAGTGGGGCTGATGGAATTGTCTTTGCTACCTGAAAATTTGCCGAATTTCAGGCCAGTTGTTATGCAAACCTGACGCATATGAGAAAGAAACTACTGAGAAGAGAGAAAAGGTCAGGTTATCACAAAGCTTCCACTCAAACCACAGAAAGATATCTGTAAAGAGTAGATTTAATAAAGTGGAAAAGGGCACTCTCACATGGGCAAAAGTGGGGGGGGGGGAACCACTCATGGTCAGGCCATCAATGGCTTCCAGACTACACACAGTCCCATCAAGAGCACCATCGAATCAACACATTGTTCTTGTCCTTGAGTGTCTTACTGTGCCAGACCAGTATTTCCCTCGCAGACAATCAAAGAATAATAGGACTGTGGATATGGAGATGGAAAGGACCTTGAAGACCAATTCAGCCCCTTCATTTTGCAGGTGAGGAAACCAAAGCAAACAGAGGTTAAGTGACTTGTTCAAGGTCATGCAGGTGCTAAGTTTCAGAGATGGCATTTGAATTCAGGTCTTCTGACTCCAGAAACAGAATTCTCTCCTCTTCAGAGTGTAGAGCATTCAAAGGCTCATTTGCTATCTTGTTATGTTGGCTGGGTCAGCCACTTCATGGTTACCAACATTACCTATTGCAAGGGTAGCCCTTTTGGAAAGCTTCGCATTCACAGTTTGATAAACATAGTTCATAAATACATTCTGGGGTGTGGGGTGGGGCAATGTGGAGTAGTGAGTAGCGTGCTGGACTTGGAGTCAGAAAGATCTGGGTTCAAATCCCTTTAGACAATTACTAGCTAGGCAAGCTTGTACAAGTTTTGATTTCTCTCAGCCTCAGTTTCCTTATCTGCAAAATGGAGTTACTAATAGCACTTAACTCACAGGGTTATTATGAGGCTCAAATGAGATAATATGTGTTACAGACCTAAAGCATTATGTAAATAGTGGCTTCTGTTGTTTCATTTAGCTCTTGTCCTATTTTATGATGAACATTAACAGACAAGTGCATTCAGAGGAGGGTGAAATAGTGAGAGGACTTGTCATTGTCCACTTGTTTCAGTTGTGTCCCAACTCTTTGAGATCCCATTTTGGGGTGTTTTGGCAAAGATACTGGAGTGGCTTGCCATTTGCTTCTCCAGCTCATTTTACAGATGAGGAAACTGAGGCAAATGGGCTGAAGTGACTTGCCCAAGGTCACACAACTAGTATCTGTCTGAGGTCAGGTTTGAATTGAGGTCCTCCTGACTCCAGACCTGGCACTCTATCCACTGTGCCACCTAGCTGCGGAGAGGTCCATAAAGAAATCAGATGAAAGAACTGTGGGTTGAAGAAGAGTTGGGGGAAGTCTTAGCAAGGATGTGAAAAATTGGCAGTGTGCCCCAAGTCACAGACTATCAATGAGATGAAGGTAGAACTTGGCTCATTATGAGGAGACACTTCCTACCAATTAGAGCTTCCATGGAATGGAATGGACTGTCATAGAAAGTAGTGAGTTCCCCATCCCTGGTAGTCTCCAAACAGAAGCCAGATTACCGCTTGTTGAAGATGTTATTGAGGGCATGCCTTCTGTCAGGCTTATTGACCCTGGACAAGATGTTCTCCATGGTCCTTTCTAACTCGAAGGTTCTGACTAGAGTGACAAGTCTTCATGCAGCCCCAAGTAAAACAAGCCCACTGTAAGGGTACCTTTCTGGTTCCAGTGACTTTAGGACTTTAGGAAGTGACCAGATGTAAGAAGACACAGTCCTAATAGATGTGTGTCACTGCTTATGGTCCATGGTCTGAAATCCATCATCATCATCATCACCATCACCCAAAGCCTTGCATATACATAGATCCCCTCCCAAGGTGTCTACACCTCCTCACCCACTCCAAGTTAACACTGTAGGTCATCCAGGCTCTGTACCCACATCTCTACAATCTGATGCCCCTAATGTGGCTCCCATCTTATTTTACATTTTACCTTAGCTTCCAAATAGACGCCTTTGCTGCTCTTCACCTGATTGTTGGCAGCAGAAATCTCTGCCCTCTCGTGCCACTCTGGAGGGCGGCTCCGTTAGATGAGGACTCCTTGCTAGAGGGAGCACGTTAAGGAAAAGAAACCTATTTGGAGCCTGAATTAGCCCATGCACCCTTCTCCATATGTCTTTATTTTTCTCTGAGGATGCCACTATCTTTTTGATGATTCAAGTTCACAACTTTGGAATGATTCTTGACACTTCCTCCTCCTTCCCCCACTTCCAATCAGATGCCAAGTGCTGCCAATTCCACCTCTGGGGGAGAGGAAAGAAGAGTGACTATGCTAGCTGCCCTCGAGCATTTAAAAGAATGTCATGTGGAAAAGGGCTTGGGTCTAGAACAGTGTGGTCTTGTATGTCCTGGGTCCCTTTGTTCTATCATGGGCATAGGGGTGGGGACATCAAATCTTTATTTAAATTTTTTTTATTTTATTGATGCCTTCTCTTTTATATAATATTCATTTTTAAGCACATCTCTCTTCCTTTCCCCCTTCCTACAAGCCTTCCCTTGTAACAAAGATTTAAAACTAGAATTTGAAAAACCAGCTCAGCAAAACCAACTAATACATCAATCATGTCCAACAGTGTATGTGCAGTGTTCCACATCCATAGACCCCCCTACTTTTTCAATTAAGGGAGAGAAATGCACTTTTTACAATTTGTTTAGGGGGATGTTATAATTATATGGTATTCAGTTTTATTATAGTGTAGTTGTCACTCTGTAAATTGTTTTCCTGGTTCTGTTTATTTCATCCTTCATCAGTTCATATGAGTCTTCCATATTTCTCTGAATTCTTTATATTCTTAATTTCTTAACTGCTCAGTAACATTTTATTGCAATCATATATTGTATTTAAAAATAATAATAGGTCCCTAATTGGTGAGTACCTACTTTATTTCCAATCCGTTGCCACCAGAGAAATGATGCATCTCTTGGAGACCATCCAACAAATTACAGAAAGATTAGAGATCATCAGATCTTAAATCTAGAGCTGGGAGGTGCCTCAGAGGCCAAATCTGCTCATTTTATAGATGAGAAAGGGAGGTTAATTTACATGTCCAACGTCCACACAGGTAGTATCAGTTTTCAGATTTGAACCCAGACCTTCTGCCTCCAAAGTCAGTGTTTCATTGCAATCTTCATTAGTAAAGGGAGCTCCCATGCTTCCTACATGCCAGACAATACAGGCAAGTCCATAACTGCGGTGGTATTCACAGGCAAATCACCCACCTTGAATGCCTGGCCTCCACCGTTTCAAATAGTGGGCATTTCTAAAAATCAGTTCAAATCTAGCTATTCAGTGATTGCCATGCCAACAAAAATGGGGGAGGGGGAGGAAATGCACAGAATTGGTAAAAGTCTGAAGTTGGAAAAGAAAGAGAATCATAAGAGTAGCAATATTCTCAGTTTCCATTCCTCAAATGAGTATCTTTCCCCTCTCCTATTCACCAATACATTCTGCAAAGGAAGCTGCTAATTCCAGGTTTCCATCTGCAAAGTGAAGAATACAGGGCAAAGTCTCAGCAGGCTTCAGTACCTGCCAATTACAGCTCTCTGTCGTCCCTCTGCCCCCAGCTGCAGCTCTCCACAGCCTTGAAAGGCACTGTTTAGACTCTGCCAGCTTCTAAAGTTCTGATAGTTCATCTATCTTCGCAACTTGCTTGGTTAACCCATCTGTGGCTTCATTCCTGGACAGCTCCCTGACTCTGGCCCTCTATCATCTTCTCAGCAGGACTAAATCCCTTATTCTTAGCCATCTCTGTCTACCTCCTGACACAATCGCTCCATGTAACAGGCACACCATCCCATAGGAATTGGGAATTCCAGATACCTCCACAAGACTTTCCTCTGAGGACCAGGACTCTTTGGAAAATGGAGTGCTCTCACTCGGACAAACGTTTATTACACCAACCAAATTAAATATCGTTAAAGTCTTGAATAAGTGCTAAAGAAATTCACAGGGAAGGAGTCATTTGTGGGAAAGCCAACTTGAAGTCTGAATGAGTTAGATCGACATAGAGGCTCACACTGGTTTCATGGACTAGGGCAATCACAAGCGTGCATTTCATTGCTGAAGAGACACCTGCTCTTGGGCTCTGCGTGGCAGAAATACAGTACATTACCGATGAGTGAGCAACCAGTGTCTGGATGTGTTTACGAAGGCAACCGATACTTGCTTTGCTTGTGTGTGAAACATTTCCTCACTTCAGGTAATTTCTTGGTTATTTAATGAAGGGCTTTGAAGTTCCTCAAGGGTGCTATAAATCATAGTAACAGCTGCCAATCACAGGAATAGGTCTCAGGTTTTCTTTTTTTCTTCCTCTTTGAAATTACCTTATTTTTAATTTACTATTTATTTGTTTTTAACATTTTTCAAAAAGAGTTTTTGAGTTCTGAATTCTCTCCCTCCCTCCAATCCCTCCCCACCCATTGAAAAGGCAAGCAATATGATATCAGTTTTGTATATGAAATCATGCAAAACATATTTTAATATTAGCCATGTTGATGAAAAAGAGATATAAAGAAAGTAAAGAATTATACTTCAATTTGTACTCAAAGTTCATCAATTCTCTCTCTGGGCATGGATGGCATTTTTCATCATGAGTCCTTCAGAATTGTCTCAGATCATTGCATTAATCAGAGTATCTAAGTCTTTCAGAGTTGGTCATCATACAATATTGCTTTTACTGTGTCAAATGTTCTTCTGGTTCTACTCACTTCACTTTGCATCAATTCATATAGATCTTCCCGGGTTTTACTGAAACCATCCTGCTTATCATTTCTTACAAAAAAATAGTACTCCATAACAATCATATACCACAATTTGTTCAGATGTTCCCTAATTTATGGGCATCCTCTCAATTTCTGATTCTTTATCACCACAAAAAGCTACCATAAATATTTTTGTATATATAGTTCTTTATAGACCTAGTACTGGTATTGCTGGATCAAAGGGTATGTTAACCCTTTGGGTGTAGTTTCAAATGGTTCTCCAAAATGGGTGAACTTAGTTCAGAACTCCATTAACAATGCATCAGGGTACTGATTTTTCCACATCCCTAACATGTTATTTTCCTTTTCTGTCATTTTAGCCAATCTGATGCACATGAGCTGGTATTTCAGATTTTTAAAATTTTATTTCTATAATCAATAGTGATTTAGAGTATTTTTTCATATGACTATAGATAGTTTTGGGGCAGCTAGGTGGCACAGTGGATAGAATGCTGGACCTGAAGTCAGAAAGACTCATCTTCCTTAGTTCAAATCTGGCCTCAGACATTTACCAACTGTGTGACCCTGGGCAAGTCACTTAACCCTGTTTGCCTCAGTTTCCTCATCTGGAAAATGAACTGTAGAAGGAAATGGCAAACTGCTCCAGTATCTTTGCCAAGAAAACCCTAAATGGGGTCACAAAGAGTGGGACGCAACTGAAATGACTCAGCAACAACAATAGATAGTTTTGATTTCTTCTGAAAACTGCAATGTATCAATTACACCCCAAGTTTTCTTGAGAGCCCTAGGGACACTTAAGAAGTAGAATGTGCAAACCAAAATGAGAGAAATTAAAGAAATACAAATTTCCATTTTAACACCATAGAAGACCCAGATATCAAAACACAGTCCTCTTCTGAGTCCCTCACTATAATCAAAGACTATTAAATTCATAGTGTTATATTCATCTAGGGCTGGAAAGGACTTCAGAGGCCATCAAGTCCCAGCTTCTTATTTTACTGATAAGGAAACTGAGGCCCATAGATGTTAAATGACTCTCTTATAGTCACAGAGGTGCTAAGTAGCTTGTCAGGATTTGAACCCAGATCTAAATCCAGTGCTTTCCTCACTGTCCCGAATACTGCCCCTGACCTCAAAGGACCATGACATCAGAGAAATGATAACATGACTTGCAGCTGACTTTGATTTGAGGGAGTGCTGTGCAAGGTCACCAGTCACCAGCCTCACTTTCTCTTCCAGAGCCATCTGGGTCCAGTGGCCTGATATTCACCAGGATGACTGGAGATGGCCCAGGATGCATTGGGAGACCCTGGCCCTTTTAGGCTAAGGTCTGACTGCTTCACACTCAGATGCTCAAAAGTCCTCTTTCCCTCTCCATTATGATGCCCTATCATTATTCCATGCTGCAAGACTCCCGTCCTCCAAACTCCAATCAACCCTCTCTGCTTTGCTTCTAGTCACCAAACAGTCACCACTGCCTTTCTTGCCTGCTGTGCCGCAGCAGCTCCAATGTGCAGACTTGCTGTCTACTATTTGGGAAAGGAGGGAGCAGGGGGTCCCTGCATTGTTCATCTCTTCTAAAGCTTTGTTGCTGGCGCATACCTACAGGCCTTTGCAAATAACATCCCCTGCATTTGATGTTGAAATTGTTTGTCTTTTCCTAATTTGCAAATGAAAAATCCAAAATAGGTTCTCTTTGTAATAAGCTCCAGCAGCAAAGTACAGTTTTAAGTGCATTTGTGTACGGCAGATTTGCCAAATTATTATTTTATACACTTTCGACTTAACACCATGTGTGCATTTAAATTTCTTAGAGCGCAGAGGAGCCTAGAGATGAAAGAAGCCAGATAATGGAAAGGGACTGACAGCCAAAGAGGACTTTGGGGATGGAGGCTGGAGAAAGCTGATGCCCAGGACTGTTTTTTTTTTTATTCTAATGTCAAAATGATTTGGGGGCTAAAGGAGAGAAGAGAAGATCATATAAGGGAAAGGTTTGGAAGAAGGAACAATAATAGTCTGAGAAGTGGGAACATTACTCATGTGCCTCCGGGTTCCTAAATAGACCATGTGTGATAGAGCTCTCAGCTAGGAGTCAGAGGTTCTAGCCTTGAAGGTCAAGCAATGTTTCCTTTTTTATGCTTCTGTTTGCAAGACTCTTGGCTATCTCCACCTCCTCACCCCCAACCCCAAATGCTGGGCTCTCCTAGCCCTCTGTGCCTTGGCTCTCGACCTGGGTGACACCCTTTTCCCCAACGACATACACCCCCATCCTCCCTCCCACCACATTGTCCATATATTTTCCTATCAAAATTTTGCCCTTTGTCTAAGGCCATCTCTCCCAGGAAGATTTCTCCAATACTCCCTGACAGAAGAGTTCTCTTCCTCTTTCCAGACTCTCACAGCAGCATACATCTGCTCTGCACTTGGGTGGGTAAGGCATTGGATGCAGACTCAGGAAGACCTAGGTTCAAATCCTGATTCAGACACTTACTAGCTGTGTGATCCTAGGCATGTCATTTAACTTCCTGGTGCCTCGGTTTCTTCATATGTAAAATGAGAAGTTGAACAAGATGCCCTCTGAGGTCCCTTCCAGCTCTAGATCTATGATCAGTCATTTAACCTCCCTGGGCCCCAGTTTCCCCATCTATAAATGAGAGGCTTGGATTAGATGGTCTCTGAGGTCCTTTCCTAATCTCCATCTATGATAAGTCATTTAACCTCCTTGGGCCTCAGTTTCTTCATCTGTAAAATTAGAGGCTTGGACATCCAGAGAAAGAACTATGGAGTCTGAATGCAGATTGAAGCAAACTATTTTCTCTTTTTTTTCTTTCTCGTGTTTTTTTTCCCTTTTGTTCTGGTTCTTCTTTCACAACATGATTAAGGTGGAAATATGTTTAGTATGATTGTATATGTATAGCCTATATCAGATTGCAGGCTGTCTTGGAGAGCAGGAAGCAGGGAGTTAAAACTCAAAAGCTTATGGAAGTAAATGTTGAAAACTAAAAATAAATAAATAAATTTAGTTTTGAAAGAATAGAATTTTGCAATCATACCATGTCAGAAATGTCTGAGATGTTGAGTCAGAAATGGCAGATGAATTATAAGGTGGGGAGCTCCCACTGACATGGTGCTTGTGTGCCAACATAACACTTTACACATGTTGTCTCAATGGATCCTCATATCAACCCCATGGCAGTGCCAAACTGGTAATACTGTCAAAGCCATTTTCCAGTCGTGGAAATAGGCTTAGAGAGGAAAAATGACATGTATATATGTATGTATGTATGTATGTATATGTGTGTATGTATGTATGTAGGCAGCAAACAGCAAAGTCAGGATTCCAACCCAGATCTGACTCCATATCCCCCTTCCTCCCTCATGTGGCATCATAGATTTAGAGTAAACTTCAAAGACCATCAAGTCCAAGTCCCACATTTGACAGATGAGGGAAACTGAAGCCCTGGGAGATTAAAGTCACAAAGATAGGAAGTATCAATGATAGGATTTGAACCCAGGTTCTTTGACTCCTCAGCCAGTGTCTGCTTTTTGTTTTTCAATTAACAAGCATTTATTTTTCTCCCACTGGGGAAAGAAAGAAAGAGAGAGAGAAAGAAGGAAAGGAGGAAGGGAAGGAAGGGAGGAAGGGAGGAGGGAAGGGAGGAGGGTAGGAAGGAAGGAAAGAAGGAAGGAAGGAGGGAGGAAGGAAAGAGGGAAGGAGGGAGTAAGGGAGGAAGGAAAGAGGAAGGGAGGAGGGAAAGAGGGAGGGAGGGAGGAAGGAAGGAAGGAGGAAGAAAGGGAGGAGGAAGGAAGGGAGGAGGGAAGGAAGGAAGGAGGGAGGGAGGGAGGGAAGGAAGGAAGGAAAGAGAGAAGGAAGGAAGGAAGACCTATGTAATAAATGTGTAGTTAAGCAAAACAAATTCTCCCATTGGCCATGTCCAGAAATATATGTCTCATTTTGCATTTTAAGTCATATATTTTTGGATAAGATGGGAAGTAAAGAGCAGGCTTCATCATTGACTGGCTGTTGTTCAGTTGTTTCAGTTGTGTCTGACTCTCCATGACCCCATTTAGGGTTTTCTTGGCAGAGATACTGTAGTGATTTGCCGTTTCCCTCTCAGAGTCATTTCACAGATGAGGAAACTGAGGCATACAGAGTTAAGTAACTTGCCTAGGGTCACACAGGTAGGATGTGTCTGAGGCTGGATTTGAACTCAAGTCTTCCTGACTCCAGGCCAGGTGCTCTATCCACTGACCACATAGCATGCCCATCATCAGTGTTGCTCTGAACCAATTGTTGGTCATTACATTGATCAGATCTCCTAAGTCCCCTCTACTATGTTAGTGATAAGAAAAGATAAGACTTCTAAGACTGGTAAAGGCCAGTTTGCACTCTCATGTTTAGTGGAAAGGATACTGAGTTTGGAGGCAAGGGACCTAGGTTCAAATCCCAATGCTGCCATTTACTACTGCATGACGTTGAAAAATTGCTTCCTCCCTCTGGGCCTCAGTTTCCTGATTTATGAAAGTATTGAACTAGCTGACATCCCTTCTAGGTCCAACTCTATCAGCCATGCCTATTAAATGCCTGTGGAGAAGCATTTGGGACCAGAAGGGGCCGTTATGATGGAAGTTTCTAGTCCAGAAAACACATCTTTCTCCAAGGACTCCCTCATCTTTTAGGGCTTAACTTCCCTTGATTTGTTTCCTCTATTCTAAAGGCCAGATTACGAATGTGTAGCCAACACCATTTTTCTGGCCCCTCTAAGGGGTATTTCTGTTCTGTTTCCCTACTCCTTCCTCTTTTTCCTTTTGGTGGAATAACTGTTTAAATGGCCTTTTCACCCAATAAAATGAAATCTCGTTAGAACGACTCTGAGTCATCCTGGCCTGTGTCACAAGCAAGTAGATTTGAGGGGTTTGTAAGACCTCGCACTCTTGTTTCTGAAGAGTTAAGCCATCTCAAAGGCTTTCACCAGGAGCAGGAGTGTGTTTTGAGCAATTCGATAAAGGCCGTCCGACCCACAGGTCTTTAATCAAAGGCAGTCCGGCCAATAAAAAAGAAAATGACATTTCCCTCGAAAGGTTGAAAGGTTTGGATTTCTCCGTCTCTGTGTTTTATGGGCAGATGCCGGCTGGACTGAGGCAGGGCTCCCTCTTTCATATGTCAACCCAAATCACTTTTTCCCAAGGACCTGACAAGAAGAATTGGGCAAAAAGTCTGCTTCTCAACTCACCACCCAGGATTTGGCGTTCCCAACTCAAGTGAGCTACGTGGTGTGACGTATTTTCTTACACTTGTCTTATTCAAGCATATTGTGTTCTAGCGGAAAGAACACTGAATTTGGAGTAAGAGGTCTGGGTTCAAATCCCACACCTGTGAAGAAGGCGGTATAGTACAGTGGAAGGAGCCCTAGCCTTGGAGCCGGAGGTTCTGTGTTGAAATCAACTTTTGATGATTACTGCCTATGTGTCCTTCGTCAAGTCACTTCCTTTCAGCTGAGCTCCAGTTTCTTTATCTATTAAGTGAGTAGTTGGACAAAATGTTCTGGGAGGTCCCTACCAGCTCTAAAGCTATGACACTCCGTATTAATGAATGTTCTGCTCTGGATGCCACATTTTAGGAGGCTTGCGAGGTTGTGCAGGGGAAAGCACTTAGGATTTGGAGTCGGGAACACAGGAGTTTTGAGTTACTCCCTAGCTGGCTAACCTGAGGCAAGTCACTTAACTTTTCTGTGCCTCAATGTTCTCTTCTGGAAAATGGGGATAATAATAGCACCTACTTCCCAGGGCTATCATGAGGACTAAATCAATCAACATAGGCAAAGCGCTTTGCTAACATTAAACTGTTACATAAATGCTGTTGTTCAGTCGTGTCTGACTCTTTGTGACCCCATTTGGGGTTTTCTTGGCAAAGATACTGGAGGGGTTTGCCATTTTCCTCTCCAGCTCACTTTACAGATGAGTAAACTGAGGCAAACAGGATTAAGCAACTTGCCTAGGGTCACACAGCTAGTAAGTGTCTGAAGCCGGATTTAAGTTCAAGTCTTCCTGACTGCAGCCCTGGTGCTCTATCCACTGTGCCACCTACCTGCCCTCTACAAATGCTAGCTACTGTTACTATCATTGTTTTAGGAAGGACATTGATAAACAGGAAATTGTCCAGCGGAAGGTGACGAGGGTAGAAAAGGCCTTGAGTTCAGGCCATGTTTGAGGGAACTGGGAATGTTTAGACTGAAGAAAAGAAGACCTAGGAGACACGTGCTTCAAGCATTTGAAGGGCTAGTTCTGGCAGAGGGTGGCAAATGTTTGGGTTGACTTAGAAGCCAAGAGTGCTAGGTGCAGAGAGGCCAGTTAGGTCCCATACAATCAGAGCCAACCCAACGTTGAAGGGCCTGCTTTAGGAGACAGTGGGCTTTCTTTCCTTGGAGGGCTTCATGCAGACACTGATCTCCTCACCCTTTATTGCCTTCTCTTGCAAACTACCTTCTATCTATCTATTCTGTATATATTTGTATGCATCCATTTTATCTTTATGCTACTTATGTGTTTGTACGTCTTTGTCTCTCCCCATTAGAACGTAAGCTCCTCACAGATAAGGACTGTTTCCTTCTTTGTCTCTGCATGCCCAAGGCCCAGCCCAGCACTCAGAGGAAGAACTTAAGAAATGAGTGTTGATTGGTTCACTCATGGACTGGACGACTACTTGTCAGGGAGGTTGTAGAAAGGTTGAACCAGATGATCTCCTGAGGTCCTTTCTGGCTCCAAAATTCTACAAATCTGTCATAGCTCTGTGAATTTAATCTAATTCTTGTCCTCCTCTGTAAAATGGTGGGGGTTGGGGGTGGGGGAGAGGCAGGGAGAGACTAGACCAGGCATTCTTAAACTTGGGTCTGTGAACAAATTCACAAATTTTTCTTTTCACAAAGTTGTTTCACAATTTTTTCATAAAAACATTTTTTTTAAAATTTTGACAACTGTATTTCAATGTAATTGGCTTTCTTTGTAATCCTATGTATTTCATTTTAGGCACTTAAAAACATTCTGAGAAGGGGTCCACAGGCCCAGACCAACTTCCAGAGGGGGTTCATGGCACAAAAAGGTTAAGGATCCCAAGGCTGTTAAGAGCCTCTCCAACTCTAAATCTATTTTATGAATATGAGTATGATTGATTATCTTACTAACTGTGTGATCTTCAGCAAATTGCTTCCCTTCCCTGAATTTTGTTTTAGGGTTTGTTGTTTAGTCATTTGTCAGTCATGTCTGATTCTGTGTGACCCCATTTGGGGTTTTCTTGGCAGAGATAGTGGAACGGTTGGCCATTTCCTTCTCCAGCTCATTTTACAGATAAGGAAACTGAGGCAAACAGAGGTTAAGGTGGCTTGACCAGGATCACACAGGTAGTAAATGTAGGAGGCCAGATCTGAACTCAGGAAGATGAGTCTTCCTGACTCCAGGCCCAGCACTCTATGCACTATGCCACCTAGTCACTCTTTGTTTTAGATCAAAATAGAGATATCTAAGACTCTTTCCAAATTTAACTGGATTTCATGAGCAAAGTAAGACAAGGGTAAAACAGAGGGGGGCCCTGACTCCTGCCTCATATTATTGAGCCTTGGAGGATGTGTCATTCTGGGAGCAACCCCGAATAAGAAGCCTGGCCTTGCTGGGACACATGTGACATGAGCATTCATGGCTTCCTCTGGGTGTTTTTCCACTCAGCCCCCTGCTCCCCCTCCCCTACTCCCCCTCCCCTCTGCAAGGCACATCAATCACTGCGTGATCTCAGGGATAATTGCATTAGGTTGAGTGGATCATGTCCCTGGTGCACATTAAATGGCAAAGACAGCTCTGAGTGATTCTGCAGAGCTCCCACCTTGATGATGAGAATTGAAGCATATCAGCATCCTGGCCTGGGCCTGGTGGTGCCTCAAACCAAAGAAAAAGCCCATGACTTCCAGAGGGAAGAATGATCTCCCTCCCCCTTCTCCCAGGCTCTCCCATAGCATCAAACCAAGCAAGAACTGAGTTTCCTCATCTAGGGGGAGGGGTTTACACAGATGGTCTCAGAGGGTCCTTCTAGCCCTGATTCAACATCCCTGTGAATTGTCTCTTTAAAGGAATCAGTCGGCATGAACTACATGTCTCCAGACAGTTGTAAAAGAGGTAGCTCATTTTCTCTAGCAAACAGCTGACCCACAATTCTACTGAGCCTTTCCAGATGGAAGGAACCTCCCAGGTCACCCTGTCCAGCCTTACCTCATTTGAGGAGAGTAGTAGCTAGAGCGACAGATTCCCTAGTCCGAGGTCCTGGCTTCCTATCTTGTCTCTTACACTTCCTACCTGGAAGTCACTTTGTTTCCCTCAACCAATCTGTCAAGTAAGAGGGTTGAACGAGATGGCTTCTGAGGACCCTTACAGTCTCCAAACTAAGTGATCTCCAGGGTTCCATCACTCAGAGGCAGAGCAGACAGCTCTTCCATCCTATTCTGTTTCCAATGACCTTCAGGTCAGGCTTTGGGAGTAGCGATGGAGGCCAGTGACCTTCCTGATTATCCCTTCAACCCTGACCTGATGTGCACAAAGTCCCTGGAGAGCCCACTCCCTGCGCAGTTGCACACCAGCCCATTTTCTTCAGGCTCTCCTCCCCACTACCCCTAATGACTAGTTCTGTTTCCTTGCAAAGCAGCTGTCCCTCCTCTCTCCCAGAAGTGTCTGTCTTCTCTCCCTGCTTTATGCTGGCTCAGAATTTGTTCTCTCCCTTAACTTCAGTCCAAATACCTGCAAAAAGGCTCCCACTCCTATTGAGTGTTTTGTATGTTCCTTTAATTGCAAGCCTTCTCATAATGTGATATACCAGAGCACTTAGAGCATTCCAGCCACCCTTGCTTCAGAGAGTTTCAGCAGCTCACAATATCCTTCTCACGATCAAAGGAGGAGAATTGCCAACAATTTTCCAGAATCTGGAGCTCTGGAAAGAATCATTTGCTCTGAATTATGTCTGGTTCTTCCATTTCGTGTATCCTAATAGTTTATTTGCTTTTAGCACTGCCCCTAAGCTTAATGTTAAGCATATAGTTTCTTGCAGTGGTCATTTTCTGGTTTAGTAAGTTTCCTTTCTGGTTTCAGAAGGTTGTTACCTTGCATAGTCTTATGGTATCACCAGCTCATTTCCCAGATAATATCAGACGCAGATTGGGACGACCATTCAGGACCAGCAGATGGAACAGTTCCCTGGCTTTAGGGTCACACACACTACTGGTGTGACTGAATAACTCACTTAACCAGTTTACGAATCTTTAAAATAAGGAAGTCAACAAGCATTGGTTAAGTGCCTACTATGTGCCACATACTATACTAAACACCGAGGAAACAAAGAAAGGAATTTTTGGCAGATTCAATCTTGTAGCACAATGAGATTTCCCAGTGATGATTTTCCTGGGGAAGGAAAGCATGTTGGCGAAGTCTAATTTCAGTGTAGCTGGAGTGAAATGAGGAGTATTAAGTGTAGGGGTATAAAGACCAAGGCAAAATCGGTCCCACCCTCAAAGAACTTACGTTCTACTACGTATCAATAAGTAAATATAAAGTATCCTTCAGCCAAGCCCTGGACAAATCACTTGATTCTTGAAGGCTCTAAGTTACAGAGAAGATGGAGACTTGTATTTGTGGAGGGGGATTTCCTCACCTGGGAGTTCCCAGTATCAATGATGAAATCACAAGCTTAGCCCCAATCCCTATCCTTGCTATTCACTCTAATACAGAGGATCATAGGAGAGATGGTCCTTGAACTGAGCTTTGAAGGGAGCAAGGGATTCTGAGAAGCAGCAGGCAGGAGGGCAGGTGACCTGGACATGGAGGAAAGCCTGTAAAGAGGAGGGAGATGTCTGAGGCTAAGGTAGCAAGCCAGTCTGTCTAGAATGGAGAGGATAGGAAAAGGAAGAACAGGAAATAACACTAGAGAGGGAAACTTACAAAATTGTTGATTGGTAATAGGTTAACCTTGCAAGATGTGTGTGATTTCAGAAGGGTGGAAAGACCCTTGATCAAATCACTTCTGTCTAGTCCTAAGTTTTCCAACATATAGTATTAGAGGGACTAGGTCAGAGGCTTGAAAAAATGTTGATGGGTAATAAGTAGAATTAACCTTACAAGATGTGTGTGATTTCAGGAGGGTGGGAAGACCCTTGATCAAATCACTTTTGTCTGGTTCTAAGTTTTCCAACACATAATATTAGCAGGACTAGGTCAGAGGTTCTTAACTTGGGGCTACCCGACCCTAAAGGCTCTGGGGATATATTTGAGGGGGAGACTCCCATCACAGTAAATAGACTCCTGAAAAAGTACCAGTTTTGGCTGTTATCAGTTGTTTTCACTTTAGCGGAGAATCATAGGCAGCATTTCATGAGGAGGATATATGCTGAGCATTTGGGAAGAGACTGGCATCTATTATGGGCGAATTACATCTTTATATCAATTTAATTGATCTCCTTTATAATCTGATGTATTTTATTTTATGCATCTAAAAACATGGGCTTCACCAGACTGTCAGAGGCATGCATGACATTTAAAAAAGATTAAGAACCCCTGGATGATACAATCTTCAAGGTCCCTTCCAAGTCCAAATCTAGTGAGCTTCACACTCCCACCTCTTCCCTTACCCAAAGGTGGTCCCCATGAGCCAGCTTTGGCCTCATATTTAATTTAATTCAACAGACATTTATTCAGCATACATGTGAATGACTCTGAATCCTGCCACCCATTACTGTAAAGAGACTCCTGAAAAGAACTATTTTCAGCTATTATCAGTTGTTTTCATGTTAGTTGGAATAAAAGAGTCGTGGGCAGCATTTTCTAAAGAGGAAGGATGAGAAAGAACAGAAGGGTGCTAAGCATTTAGGCACAGACTGGCAGGAAGTTCTAATAAGATAGTAAAAGAGGTTTGAACCCATGTTTAAAATTAGGTGGCGCCATAGTGCATAGAGCACAAGACCTGTAGTCAGGAAGATTCATGTTCCTGAGTTCAGATCGGGCCTCAGACACTTAGTAGCTGTGTGACCCTGGGCAAGTCACTTCATCCTGCTTGCCTCAGTTTCCTAACCTGTAAAATGATCTTGGAAAGGAAATGGCAAACCACTCCAGTTATCTTTGCCAAGAAAACCCCAAATGGGAGACACAAAAATTTAGACACAACCGAAAAATGACTCCACAACAATAAAAATACATACTGTATGCCATTGGCACCCAAGGACCTCAGAGCTGTTTCTAACACTTCGATCTGTCTCATGGTGCTCCTGGCACCTGAACTCAGCTAGCAATGACCCAGAAAAAGGAGTGTACCTCATTGGATGACAACTGGGCTTTCAAAAATTTGTTACCAGTTTATTTCAATCCCACCCCAAATCACTGAGCCCATTCTCTGGTGGGAGAGCAAGAATCTGAAACTCACCCCAACTACTGTGGTTGACTGCGAGTTCTTTAAATGTTCTTCCTTCATGCCCCTGGGATGCTCCCTTCTCTTCCTGCCAGCCCAGAGCTCATCACTGAGGCAAAGAATAAATTGAATTTAGTGTATCTACCTTTTCAGTCAGCAAATTACTTTTGCTAGTTGGCTCTGATAATACAGTCTACCTTAGCTGACCTTTGCTATCTCATACCTTCCAAAGCGTTTTTCTTTACTTAACATTTTGTGTCATCTCCTTTTCCCTCCATACTTGGCTTATTATTTTTATAGATTTCCTCCTCCCCTTCAGGAAGCATTTCTGCACTCTCTCTACTTCAGTGTCTCGAACATTGAGGGGGAGAGGGAGAGAAAAGGAGACCATTCCTATGACTGTATCTATAAGGAGAGGTCCCAAGTCAGGAAACTCCTTCTACCAATGAAAATACACAACTGACAACAACAACAGTAATGATAACAGCCAACATTTATGTAGAATCTACTGTGTACCAGGCACTATGCTAAGCACAATAGATAGGTAGATGAATAGAGAGAGAGATAGATAGATAGACAGACAGACAGACAGACAGACAGACAGACAGATAGATAGATAGATAGATAGATAGATAGATAGATAGATAGATAGATAAATGGATGGATGGATAGATGACTAGATAGATAGATAGATAGATAGATAGATAGATAGATAGATAGATGGATAGATGAATAGATAGATGGATAGATAGATAGATAGATAGATAGATAGATAGATAGATAGATGGATAGATAGAAATAGATGATAGATAGATATGTAGATAGAGATGGATAGATAGATGGATAGATAGATAGGTAGATGAATAGATAGATAGATAGATAGATAGATAGATAGATAGATAGATGAAGAGAGAGAGAGATGGATGGATAGATGATTAGATAGATAGATAGAGATGATAGAGATGATAGAGAGAGAGAGATAAAATTTTATTTAATCCTCCCAACAAAGATGCTATTATTATACTCCTGTTACAGACAAGGAAACTGAGGCAAATATGAGTTAAGTGACTTACCCAGGTTACACAGCTAGTAAATCTCTAAGGGTACATTTGAACTTGGATCTTACTGACTCTAGGCTCAGCTGTCTAAAAACTGTACCCCTCAGCTATTACATAGAGTCAGAGAGATCACTGTGAGGTTCAGTGATTTGCCCATGGCCAAAGAGCCGGCTTCTATCCGAGGAGGTACTTGTAGCCGAGTCATCTTGACTACAAGGCACCCTCTCTCCATAGATCCACAGTTTCTATTGTTTTTATTAAGATAATTTAAGTAATTTGATAAAGCACTAATTTATACATTCAGAATATCGAAACAAAAGTATTCTTGTCAATTATGTGCTTATTCCTGGTCAGATTTGTGTCATTTGATGACATGTGATATAATCATTTAGAAGCAAATGATTTCCATGATCTCTTCTAGATTTTTTAAAAGTTTATGTAATTCATTAATCATGCATTGGATGACACAATCAGGATCCCCAAAGGTCTTGACAGATTATAACATGGGGCAAAATTGAATAAGATGAAATTTAATGAGGAAAAAAATGTGGCATATTACACTTTGGTTCCAAAAAGTGGAAATTCACAAGTACAAGACGGAAGGCATGCAAGGTGAGGCAGACAAAAACACCTGGAAATTTTAGCAGACTTCAAGTGCAGAAGGCAGCCAAAACAAAACAAAAAACCCTAATAATAATAACAATAATAAGTAATATTTTTATGATGCTTAATTAAATTTATTTTATTTTAATTATTTATTATTTATTTAAATAATATAAATTATTTTATAGTGCATTTTACAATCGTTATCTTACTTGATCCTCGCAAACACCCTGGGAAGAAGGAACTAGTATTATTCCCTTTGTAGAGGTAAGAAAGTGGAGGCTCAGAATATTTCAGTGACTTGTCCAGGGTCACACAGGTAACAGGTATCTGATGTAGTGTTCAACCCCAGGTCTCCTGAATTTAGAATGGCCTGACTCTATGTTCCTTCTAGTTGATCTTAAATTCCTTGAGAGCCCTTGTTTCCCCCCCCCCATCTTTTTGTCTATATGGATTGTGGTCAAATCCATATAGGAAACCTGAGTGTAGGAACAAATGTCTACCTTGAGGGTGAGGTTCCTTTCAATCACTATGTCAACAACAATTTATTTTTTTCCTTTTTTTTCTTTTTTTAAACTTAAATGCAAATACTTAAATACACAATAAGAAAAGAAAAAGAAGCATAAACTTAAATATTAAAACTTAAATACAAAATAAGAAAAGAAAACAAGCATTGCCATCTGCACAACAGAACATAATAGAGGATTCAAAATATATGGCAATAAATTTCCATTTATATTTATATATTTATAAATTAATATATATATATAAATTCCCATATATAATAAATAGTACACATTGTGTTCAGAGCTATCCATCTTTTCTTTGCTTCTTATAAGTTTTCTTTTGTTCTCTGCTTTCCACTTTTTACTTTGTTCCCCCCCACCACCCCAAGAATTTATTAAGTACCTACTATGTGCCAGACATTTTGCTAAGCACTGGGAATACAAAAGCAGAAATCAAATCAGTTCTTTCCCTCAAGGCGGTTACATTCTATTGGAGGAGACAACATGGATGCACACAAATATGTACAAAATTAATATAAAGTAATTTGGAGGAGGCCCCAGCAGCTGGAGGGGATTAGGGAAGGTCTCATATAAGAGATGGAGCTCGAACAGAGTTTTGAAGGAAACCAGAGCTTCTAAGGGGCCTTGGGAAGGAGAGAGAGCATTTTAGACATGGGGGACTAGATGAGGGACAAGCATGAGGAATGGTAAGAAGATTCCAAAGGACCTCCCTTTGAAGGCCAGTACTCTGTGGGCAATGGAAGATCTCTTTTCAAGGTGAGAATGGATGTGGAACAGAAAGTGAACTTTTTTCCCCTAACATTTCACAGCAAATTCACAATGAGCATGAGTTTAAATGGAGCAGTTATTTCTTCATATACTCTAAATACTAAAAATTACATCTAGGCCTCTCTCAAGGTCACACAGGAGTCCAAGGAAAAGCTAGCATTAAGAATCCCCTTGCTCTGTTGGGCTTTCTCTCCCCTACTTTGTCTTCTAAGACTTAATTCTATGAATACAAACAATAATTAGCAACCTAAGTAGGTTACTCAGCATAGCTTAGATGCTTCTAGGCCCCTGAATGAGACACATTATACAGGGCTGAAAATTAATCTCAAAAATTAAACCAATTGCTTTACTTGTTCCCTCTTCGCCATTTGGTTTTCTGATGGCCAGGCCATGAATTTGTGGATTGAATCATTTCCACTCCGCATTCCCATTTTTCTTGCAGAGCCAAAGTGTTCCATTAAAAAGAATTCATTTTTCGCCCAGCTTTTGGGATTTCTCTTCTCATCCCTCCAGAGTGCTGTCCTTTTGGATTTGATGGACTCCAGTGAAATCTGGCTCTCAATTTATTATTCTTCCATGGTCTAGCTAGCTTTTCAATTACTTTGGCAATTCCTTCCTAGCCTTCTACACTTGGTCTCATCGATTCTCACTTTCCCATCATGTTTGGGAGGAGCCAGTGGTCTTCCCCTAACCTGCCCAGAATCCGACATTTTAGGGAAGAGGAAAAGTCTGAGAGGGCTAAAGAGATTAAAATAAATATTTGTTAAGTACCTAAAGTAAGAGAATTTTAGAGCTAGAGGGGAGGGAAAGGGACATCATTGTTGTTGTTCAGTTGTATACAAGTCTTCACAACTCTGACCATAGCACATCAGTACCGTGCATGGGGTTTTCTAGACAAAGATACTGGAAAGGTTTGCCATTTCCTTCTCCTCTGGATCAAGGAAAGCAGAGGTTAAGTGACTTGCCCAGGGTCACACAGCTAGTCAGGCCAGATTTGAACTCAGGACTTCCTGACTCTAAATCCAGTGCTCTGTCTACTGAGCCACCAGCTGCTTCATGGGACACCATAGGATCGTAAGATCATCTATTGGTAATCTAATACAACACCTTCCTTTAACAGATAAAGACACAGATTCCCAGAGAGGCTCGGTGATGGCCAGTGGTCACACAGAGGCTAAATGGTGGCATTGGGACTCAGGCCAGCCACTATCCAGTGCGGGCCTTCTTTGGGGCCCCTGTCCTATGATACCATCAAGTCACTGGAATGGACATCAAGCAGCATCAGCCACGTTCACCCCTAGCAAGGCGCTTAGTAGGGATTTCAGGCACACTCCCTTGAAAAGTTTTCAACACAAGGCAGAGTGTGGCATAGTGGACTACAAGCCCAGTAGGAGTCAACAGTATAATATGACAGCCAAGAAACCCTGTGCAGTGTTGAGTGGCCTTTAGAGACATGGCATCCAAGAGTAAGGAGATCATACATACTCCAGACCTGGATCCACACTTGAGGACTTAGAGGGCCTCAAGGCCACATGTGGACCTCTAAGTCCTCAAGTGTGGCCTTTTGACTGAATCCAAATCAAAGGGCCACACTTGAGGACCTAAAGGGCCACATATGGCCTCGAGGCCACAGGTTCCCCACCCCCTAGTCTAGACCAAGTCTAAAATACTATGTTTAGTTCTGGGCATCACATTTCTAGAAAGTTATTGATAAATTAGAAAGGGTATGGAGCGGGGGAGTGTGACAACCAGGAAAATCTGGACTTTGTGTCAGAGCAAAGCTTCCTCAAAGCTCCCTAAAGGCAGAATGAGTGATTTCAGAAAGCATTAGGTTTTTCTGTCCTAAAAAGGTCATCGAGAAGGCAAGGAACATCCAAAGATGGGCAATTAAAATGGGGAAGGGACTCAGGTTCACACCATATGAGGGAGGTGTCTTGATGTAGTGGAAAAGTCGCTGGCTCTGGAGTTAGGAGACCTGGGTTCAAATCCTGACTTACCACCTGTGTGAATTTGGCTCTGAGTTTCTTCATCTGGAAAATGAAAACATTGTATTTGATGGTCTCTGAGGCTCCTTCTAGACCTGAATCTCATGATTTTACTGTGTACAGGGCACTGTGATCTATAAGATCCCCCCCCCCATCTCTAAAATTCACTGTTCCCATCTGGGTACAGACATAGCTACCATAGGACTCCATATGTGTCCATGGGGATGGTGGTCTCAGAAAGCCAATCTCTTCTACTCCCCCTGCCAAAGGCTTTGGGAGCGAAACTCAAGAAGATGGGTCCAATCCCTTGGCAGAGTCCCCTTAATGGGTCAGTAGCCTGAGTCGTGTTTGTGAAAATGTTGTGACAATCTGTCATCATTAAGGTACCTGAGCAGTACCCGAGAAAACAGCTCCACGCATTGGCTGAGACAGCTGGTGATCAAAAGAAACAGATGTACAAGTCACAAAACAAAAGTGGTAAATCTGAACCCAGATGGCAGGCCTTCCATGCCTGTGGAGTCGTCGACATTCATAAGTGACTAATAGTCCCAGTGGCAGCAACAGGAATGAAGCCATTTCCCAAGGGACATGAGGACTGGAGGATCCACATGGTGAGAAGTCCTACGATATGATATAACACCATACAATATGCACAGTATGACGTGACACAATAATGTAATGCAATACACTTTAATAAACACAGCACAATAGACAGTTAAGTGTTCAGAGCCCTATGTGGGGAGTTGGGAAAGATACAAAGCTTGGCTTAGACACAATCCCCGTACTCATGGAGATTACAGTCTAATGGGGGAGAGGGTGGCAATGCAGAGGGCTACACTCATTCCTCACTATGCAGATGAACCCAATCTATGAAAACTGTCCATAGGGTGAAAATTAGAGTGACAAAGATGGACCACAGTTTTCCCCCCACACACAACAGGTAGTTGGCCCTATAGAAACTGTACTGCTCGGGAGAAAGGGTATGGTGTTTTGGACCTCATTCCACCCAGATTGTCATTCCATAATGGCAAAAAAAAAGTTCATGGAATAAAAATCTGGTATAAATTAATATAATCTGGGGCAGCTAGGTGGCACAGTGAGTAGAGCACTGGCCCTAGAGTGAGGAGGACCTTAGTTCAAATTTGACCTCAGACACTTGACACACTCGCTGTGTGACCTTGGGCAAGTCACTTAACCCCAATTGCCCTGCCAAAAAAAAATTATTATAATCTATCTCAGTGAAAATCAGCAAAGCAAATGTCTATATAGCAAGGGGTGGTGTGTTACACGGTAATTGTGTAAACAAAGTGCTCTGTGAGGGCAGAGGGGAAGGTCATTACCAAATGGAAAGATCAGGGAAGGCTTTGTATAGGAGGTGGCTTTTGAGTAAAGCCATAATTGGCCATTTTGATATGTGAGGCAATTCTCCTGGGGTGTGAGAAATAAAAGAGATACACCACCCTCTCCCAGGGCACAGTCATAATGGGTGGGATGGGGGAGACTCCATAGTACCACATAATCACATCAGTGTGTTATGGGAGGGAGGAAGGGACAGAATGGAGTACACTATGGGGAAACCTCCTGGCTTGGGCTTCATTTGGAGAGAGAGGACCATTGAGGAGCTCCCTATCTTAACTAATTATTCCTGCTTAACTAGGCATTAATCTCAATTGTTTCTATGCTTCTAAA
The DNA here is from genome assembly GCF_011100635.1 of Trichosurus vulpecula. Taxonomy (NCBI): domain Eukaryota; kingdom Metazoa; phylum Chordata; class Mammalia; order Diprotodontia; family Phalangeridae; genus Trichosurus; species Trichosurus vulpecula. The sequence continues at coordinate 47,087,884 of NC_050574.1, forward strand.
AGAGAGAAAATGCTGTCAGTGCTCTCTAAATGTTGGCGCCCTAGGGAAAGTTCCCTTTCACCCTACCTTAGTTGTGGCTCTGGATATGAGTTGGTTTTTAAAGGGTGAGAAAGACTTCAGTAGACAAAGTGGTGGGAGTAGGGGGATGGAAGGGGAATGTCTAGAACTTCATGTCTACATTTCTAGATCTTCACAATATTGCTCATATCTAGTGACTTCTCTCCACTCCCATAGCTCAGACCCTTGTAACTTTTCATTTCAATGATTCTATGAGCCTCCTCATTGTCTTTCCTCCCCAAGTATCTCCCCACTCCAGTTCTTCCAAAGTCATTTGGTTAAGCATAGATATGACTATGTCACTCTCCTATTCAACCAATTCCAATGGCTTCCTAATACCTCTAGGATCAAATAGAAATTCCTCTTTTTAAAATCCTACGTGACCTGGCCTCAACTTACTTTTCCAGACTCTTGGCATTTGACTTCCTCTCCTGCTCTTTTCAATCCAACCCTATTGACCTGTCTTATATAATATTTCATGTCCTACCTCTGGATCTTTCTCCATGTCTGAAATATCCTCCCTCCCCACCCTAATGCATAGTCAGTCTCTTCTTTAAAGAGGTAGCTAAAACACTATATTCTGCATGAAGCCTTTTTCAATCCCCCAAATGCTAGTGCCCTCCTTCTCCTGGTATTCAACTACTTTGTATATTCTTAGATGACATAGTGGATGGGTTGCCATGCCTGGATCAGGAAGACCTGAGTTCAAAAAGGGCCTCAGACACTTACTAGCTATGTGACCCTGGGCAAGTCACTTCACTCTGTTTGCCTCAGTTTCCTCATCTGTAAAATGAGCTGGAGAAGGAAATAGCAAACTACTTCAGTATCTCTGCCAAGAAAACACCAAATGAGGTCACAAAGAGTCAGACAGGATTGAAAGGACTAAACAACAAAAAATGTTCAGCAAGTGTTTGTGGACTTGACTTATATCCCCAGTGCCTAGCATAGTGCCTGGCAATAGAAGGTGCTTAATAAATACTTATTAATGTATTGATTAGAAAAGCCAGATAGTTCCTGCTTTCAAAGAGCTCACATTCCTACTGTGAGAAATAAATACAGAAGAGAGAGGTTGAAGGGTAAATGCGAAAGCTCGGTCCTTCCTAGGGTGCAGTGCAAAGACAGAAGGAGGCCACAAACACAGGGAAATATTAAAGGACTGGTGAATTCATTAGATTGTAGCTTGCAACTAGCTCCTTGAAGCTTAGCTAAAACATAGTCCCTGTCCTCATGGAGGTTATACTCTAATTGAGCGATAAGACAACCATGCAAATTACTACCCACTTGGCAAACCTTACAGCACTCTATAAATACTCTCACTATTATTAACTACTACTATACAGACAAAATCCATTCAAAGGATCATAGATTTAGAGCTACAAGGGATTTTAGAGACCATCAGGTCCAACCCCATCATTTTACACAGGAAGGAACTGAGCTGTAGCCTTTCCTAAAGAAAGTCACAGAGCCAGGAAAGACCCAAGCAGGGATTTGAACCCAGGTCTTACTGACTCGAACTCTTGTGCTCCAGTCCTTCATGTTCTACCTGACCTCTTAATTTCAGTTAAAACAGAATTTTTTTTAAAAAATGTATTTTCATTTAAAGGAACTGGAAGCGTTTAGTCTGAAGGGTTACCATGATAAGTCTCTTTAAGATCTCAGATGTCTATAGGTTTTGTGATCCTGTTATTGTAAATATTTGAAAGGCTATTGTGTAAGTAGGATTAGCTTTGGTCTGCTTGGCCCCTGAGCCCAAAACTAGGAGCAATGAGTGAGAGTTACAGAGAAGCCAATTTTGGGAAGCCAACTTCTTAATAATTAGGACAGTACTAGGGCAACATGGGCAGCCTCTTCAGGGAGCAGGCTTCCTGTCACCAGAGGTCTTCAAAGAGTAGAAGCCTACTTTTGGGCTGTGGTCCAGTGGGAACCCTTTGCATATGGGTTGGCCAAACTGACAACTGAAGACCCTTCCAACTCTCAGATTCTGAGACCTTGTGACTAATTTTAATCTTCTTTCTAATTATAAAGAATTCTACAATCCTTTGGATCTGGGAGAACCTCATAGTTTGGAAATGGGGAAGATATAAAGGAAAACCCTTCTGTTTGTCTCTCTGCCCCCCAAACCCTAACCTTACAAGGGACGATAAAAAGGGGTTTTACTCCACTAGTGTTTGATTTTAATGAATATTTTCTTCCTGGCCAGGAAATGCATATTTTACAGATATTTTCTTCCTGGCTGCTTGAAATGGAAAGCCAGACCTTATTTGAAGGTCTGAGCTACATGGCACATAGCTTTTCAAAGGTCTCTTGCTGCCCTTCTCTGTCTTCCCCTCTTTCCTTCCACTAATCGCCTTTCTCTGAGAGCCAAATAGATCTGGTGAGGTCTTGTCTTATATGCATGGCCTCTGCAATGAGGTCCCTTCCCCCACCCCTGGCAGGAGAGGTGGGGGATGAACTCTTACAGGATGGAACCAGGGAATGAATAAATTATACACTTAATGGGGTCTTTGGGAAAGTCCCCCATTGATGAGGCTCTCAAACTGACAATCTGGATCTGGCCCAAACAGGTCTTGGCAGGATTTTTCTTTGTAGCAGCCAATGAGGTGTTTAAACTCCCTTGGAAACTTGGGGATGGGGGAGACTGGGAATTTGTTAACCGAAGACTGAACTAGACCCAAGTTACAGTTTTCACACAGCACAGACCCTCAAGCAGGTACTGCCTGGAGGACTTCCAAGTCAGAGGTCTCTGGACTTTTCCATACTACAAGCCAAATCCCTCAATGGGTGAGAGGCAGGTACTCCAGGTGGGACAGTAGAATTCCACACCTCCTTCAAGACTCATCTCAAGCTCCATATTCTACATGAAATCTTTGCTGATTCCTCCAACACTCCCTCCCTCTGTCCCAAAACTATGCAATGCTAATTTCATTTTCTTTAGCATATGTGTACATATTTACATAGATATACACATGTGTATATACATACATGCATACTATCCCTCCTGATAGTCTGAAAGCTTCTTGAGAGCAAGAACTGTTCAATTTCATTGCTGAATCCCCAATACAGAGTATGATGCTGTACACAGTAAGTGCTTAATAAATGCTTCCTGATTGATTGACATTTACTGTTTCCAGACTATTGGAGGCAATTTGATGAATGAACTCCAGAAAAAAACAGAATTCCCCTTCAGAACCCCCTGGCTGAGAAGCAGCGTGATACAGTAGATAATGTGCTATACCTAGTATTAGAAAGACCTGGATTCAAATCCTGACACATACTAGCTGGGTGGCTGTGGGCATGTCATTTAACCTGAGACTCAGTTTCTTCATCTGTATAACATGTTATACCTACCTTGAGGGGTTGTGGTGAGATCTGATTGTAACGATGGTTGCAAAGCATTTTGTAGACTAGGCGGTGCAGCGGCTAGAACTCTGGGCCCACAATCGGGAAGACCTGAGTTCAAACCCAGCCTCAGACATTTACTAGCTGTGACCTTGAACAAATCATTTAACCCTTTGCTTAGCTCAGTTCCCTTAACTGCCAAATGGGGCTCATAATAGCACCTCCCTCCCAGGGTTCTGAGATAATGATTGTAAACTGCTGAACACGGTGCCTGGCACATTGTGCTGTTACCCCTCAGTCATTTTTCAGTTGTGTCCAACTCTTCATGACCCCATTTGGGGTTTTCTTGGTAGAGATACTGGAATGGTTTGCCTTGCCATTTCCTTTTTCAGCCCATTTTACAGATGGAGAAACTGAGGCAAACAAAGTGAAGTGACTTGCCTGGGGTCACACAGCTAGGGAATTTGCCATTTCCTTTTCCAGCTTATTTTACAGATGCAGAACCTGAGGCAAAGTGAAGTGACTTGCCCAGGGTCACACAGCTAGGGAATTTGCCATTTCCTTCTCCAGATTCTTTTACAGATGGGGAAACTGAGGCAAACAAAGTGAAGCAACTTGCCCAGGGTCACACAGCTAGTAAGTGTCCAAGGCCAGATTTGATCAAGAAGATGAGCTGGTACATAGTAACTGGTGCTGTATCAATGCTTATTCCCTTTCCTTTTTCCCAGTAAAATGTAAGTTTTTTGAGGTCAAGGTTTATTTTTCATTTTATTCTTGTACCTCTTTTAACACAATTCCTGGTATATAGCAGGTGCTTAATAAATGCTTATTGAATTGAATGCTTATTCAATTCAATGCCCCCAGCAGAGAGGGCAAGACTGGCCATCTTCAAAATTACGAAATAGACCCTGGGATACCCAAGGTCCAGATCGTCCGCCACCCCTGCTCTGTCAGAACTTACAGTCTTGGTTCCCACTCCCTCAAGGTCCTCCCTGCCAGGTGACTGGCTAGCTGATCTGGTCACTTAATTATAACTACAACAATGTGACTTGATATGTATTTCTTGCCTTCTCAGTGAGTGAGAGGAGTAGAGAGAAGAAAATTCGGAACTAAAAATAAAGAAAGAAATAACTACAGTGGTAGTTAGGGTAGCTAGGGTTTCCAACAGGAAGATTTCTTAGATATCTTAGGAACCTTCCTCTTGTTACTGAGGTCCTGAGAATGGAAGAATGGTTGTTGTGCTTTGTTCTCAAAGAAGACCAAAATGGCATCACTATGTTGGGGTCAAGGACTGTGGCTGATCAGACCAATATGAGCTCGGGGCTGTACCACAGGTCAGCACAAATAGTCTGTATGAATATTTGGAGTACAGAATGGAATTATCACACATTCCATGAGTAACAAAGCTTGGATTCCAATCCCCATCCTCTGCCTAACCATGTTATAGTAGAAAAAACCAGTGGCTTAAAATCGGGGGACCTGTGTTCAAATCTTGCCTCTTGCTACCAAGAACCTGTTAGAGCTTGGACAAGTCACTTTTAAGTTTTCTCATCTGTGGAAGGAGAATGTTATTCTAGACATCCTTCCAGCTCTAGTTCTATGTTCTAAGGCCTCTAAATCTAGCACTTTTTCTATTAGCTGGCTATTCTCATAGGCCATTATAGGCTTTAGAGCAGGGAGAGACCTTAGAGCTCATTTCATCCAACTCTGCTATCTTGCAAATGGGCGAACTTGGGTTCAGAGAGCTTGGGGGCCAGCCAGCATCATGCAGATGGCAGAATTGGGATTCAAACCTTCTGATTCCAAGTGGACTTTGTATTTACTTACTTGGTGGACCACTATTGTCCCAACTACAGTGTCAACTCTTCGAGGTCAAGGACTGTGTCATGTTCGTCTTTGTTATCTTTAGCACCTGGCACGTTCCTGGCACAAAGCAAGTGCTTGACAAATGCTTATGGATTGATTGATTTCCATTGCGCCATGATGTCTCTTGTGTTGCCCTTCCAGAGAACATGAGCCTTTCAAAAGTATCCCAGGACTTTCCACCAAAGGACTGCAAGATGGGAAATTTCAGACTTTTTTGGCAGAGTCCTGGGCAGAGATGCTTTTGGTCAGGGATAGTGAAGAATCTTTCTTCAGCAGGCAGCTGCCTATTTGGCCTGTGTGTAAAACAGCTTGAGGAAGAGCCTTGGACACTGGGAGGAAATAGTTGCCCCATAGCCCAGCAAGCTGACACCCCCAGAGAAAAGGGCCCGGCTATTATTCTGTTTCTCTTCCCTTTGATGCATTGCTACAGACTCAATTTATTTCTTAACATTTTCACTTACAACCCTTTTGACTAAATCGGGCTCTGGAGGACCAGATCATTAGCACTGATAAACAATTCCCAGTACTACTGGTACAAATGGAAAATGACTAATAAAAAAGGGGGAAAAAACAGGCAGTGCAATTAAAGAGACCACTGCCTTCTTTGTGCAGCAGGAGTGGCTAATGGTCTTTGTCTCATGGCTCCTGTTTGCCCAATGACTTAGGGCTCTGCTATTGAAAATTGTATATGCCTATGAAATCATAGCACAGATTTAGAGTTAGAAAGAACCTTACAGCTCATGGAGTCTGATCCCCACATTTTACAGATGGCCCAAGGGCATTAATTTCTCAGAGACACTAAGCTGGTGAGTGTCTTGGGCAGGATTTGAACCCAGGTCTTTCTGACTCCAAGTTCAACCTTGTTTCTACCATACCATACTGCAAAACAGAATCTCAGTGATGGGAAGAACCTCTGAAAACATCTAATCCAACTCCCTACCTACAGCAGGAATCTTAAGCTGTGGTACCCCCTTATAAGTGCTTGTAACAACAATGCTGCTTGCCGCTATTGTGGCTGTGTAAGGCCAATAATACCAGCACACAGGAGGGCTGCTAGCACAGTTTCTTTGATCTGTTTTTCTAAGGAAAGCAACTTTAAGGGATTAACAATCTTACTTTAATTAAACATACATATATCAGTCACTTAGTTCAGGGGGAAAAGTCAACACCTTGAACTTCAGAGCAAATGCAAACAGAAATTACAAACAGAAAATATAGATCAACAAACCCAGGTTTCTGTCTGACAATAGCAATACATACATAGTTACCAGAGAGAGAAACGCCAACATCTAGGTTTTCAAAGCTGGGGAGGGGGGGTGGGGATGGGGGGAGGGTCCTTAATGGCTACCCAGAGTTTTGTCTGGCCAAATCACAGGAACGCTCTTCCAATGAGTGAACTCCCAAAACAAAATGCTAACTTCAGAGTTTACATACGCTTCTTCAGGATCAGAGGGCATCACAACCACATAACTCAAACCCATGCGACCTAGGCCTTCCCATAACTTAAACAGGTGATGAAAGGCTCCCAATTCAAAGACTCTTAATTGAAACAAAGGCAAGACTGAAAGGCACTTGGTTGCCTTAGTGCTGAGAAGCACTCCAAAACAAAAAACAGCAAAAAGTCCCACCCTGCTTGCCATTACAGCGCTCACCCAACTTCTCCCAGAAAACCTCCAGTAATGGGGAACTCAGCTCCTCCTGAGGTAGCCCATTTGACTTCTGGATCAATAGCTCTAATAGTTAGGCCACTTTGCATTATTTTCAGTTAAAATCAGGCTCCTTGTAACTCTTACCCATTGGTCCCCAGTCCTCTAGGATCCTCTGGGGTTGGGCAGAATAAATCAAATTCCATAAAACTTGTCATGTCTAATATAATATAATCGATGAACTCTGGAAGACGGAGCGAGGCTGATGACTTTGCACAACTCTGCCTCACTTTAAATCCAAATCACACGCAAGTCAAAACATCACCGCCATGATGTCATTGGTCCTCTCCTGAAAATGAAGGGTGAACAGCAACAGCAACAAGAACAATCCAGTCATATTCATTAAGTGCCTACTATATGCCTGACATGAAATTTATACACCAATTAAATACAAGTTTGTTAAATAAAAGGGAGGGAGGGAGGGAGAGCACTGACACATACAGGCATCAAGAAAGGCTTGGTAGAGAAGACAGTGTTAGAGATGTGCCTTGAAAGAAATCTAGGATTCAGTGAGGCGGCAGTGAGGAAGGAGTGGATTCCAGCCAAGGGGGTGGGGGTGGCCAGTGAAGGTACATGAAGGGTTGTGCATGAGAGAAAGTCAATTAGGCAGGATTGTAGGGTATGTAATGTATAGTAAAGCAAGAAAAAAATCAGTTGGGGTCAGGTTGTTAAGGACTTTACAAGCCAGAAATTACATTTTGTTTTAGAGGCAACAGGAAACCACTGGAATTGATAGAGTAACGGAGTGACATGGTCAGCTCTGCCCTTAAGGAAGATCACTTTGGTAGCTGTGGGAAGGATGGATTGAGTACTTGAGGCAGGGAGACCAAGTAAAAGGCCATTGGAATAGCGCTGAGGACCTGACTTAAGGTGAATATTGTTGTGTAAGCAGAGAGAAAGGGTAAGAGATGAGAAATATTATGGTGAAAGAAACAGGAAGGTTTGACCATTGATTGGATATGTGACATTCAGAGAGTAGTGCACCAACCTGGGAGCCTGGAATAATGGTGGTGCCTTTGATAGAAATGGGAAGGTTTGGAACCATCATGAGTTTGAAGGGAAACTTAATGGGTCCTGCTTTGGACATGTCAAGTTTGAGATGTTTCCGGTCATCCAATATTGAATGTGAAATGGCGGTTGGTGATGGGAAATCGGAGCTGAGGAGAAAGCTTGGGGCTGAATATCCAGATAGGGGAGTCATCTGCATAGAAATACTCATTAAACCTATGGCAGCTGATGCGGTCATTGAGAAAAAGAGCATAGAGAGAGAAGCCCTCAGAGTTAGCGGGAATGATACAGATGGTGATCCGGCAAATGAGACTCGGAAGCACTAGTCAGATAGGAAGAGAAGCAAGAGAAAATACTGTCATGAAAGCACAGAGTGGGGAGAGTATCCAGGAGGAGAGGATGGTCAGCCATATCAAATGCAGCAGAGAGGTCAAGAAGGATGAAGACTAAGGAAAGACCATCACATTTGGCCATTAAAAGATCATTGTTAAAGGGCGGTTAAGTTGAATGACAATGTTGGAAACCATGTTGCAAAGGGTTGTGAAGAGAAAAAGATGAAAGGAAGTAGAGGCAGTGAATTTAGCTGGCGTTTTTTAGGAGTTGAGGATGAAGAAATGGAGGAGAGATATGGAATGTAAACAAAGAATTGCAGGGTCTGGTGATGCTTGTTTTTATTTATAAATTAGGGACACTAGCATGTTTCAAGGCTATAAGGGGAAAAAACCAATGTATAAGGAAAGATTGAAGGAGAGAAAAAGAGAGAGACAGGCAGAGACAGAGGGGGGAGGGAGAGACAGAGAGAGGAGAGAAGGAAAAAGAGAGGGGGAGAGGAGGGGGGAGGGAGGGAGAGAGAAGGAAAGAGGGCAAAGGGGAGGGAGAGGCAGATGCAAAACATGATTGAGGGGAAAATCTCTTGAAAAAGATGGGAAAGGATGGATAAAGAGCACAGATAGGGGCTGATCTTGGCAAAGACAAAGGCTACTAATTTCATCAGATACTGGGGGAAGGAGAAGGGAGTGGAAGATGATGTCAAGGGGTTTTGAGATGAAGAGATGGTGAGAGTAGTTCATATAGAATGGTCTCATTTTTTTCAGTAAAGTAAGAGGCAAGATCCACATCTGAGATGGTGAGATTTTCAAGGCATGAGCTGGGAAGAGAAGGTTTAGAATAGTTTCTGTGGTGAGTGGTATGGGGAATCCATTAGAGAAGATTGCCTTGCGACAGTGAGGGCCCTGTTGAAGTCTGCTAGCATGAGTTTGTAGCAGATGTGGTCATCTCAGTCGTGTGACTTGCTCCAGCTCTGCACATCAGCGCATGAGCAGCAGCACAGAAGGAAGATGGTGGGGATTAATCCAGATGTGGGGTTTGACAATAAATATCAACGAAGATGGGGCAGCTAGGTGGCAGACTGGCTGGATTGCTGGACCTGGAGTCTGACACATTCATCTTCCTGACTTCAAATCTGGCCTCAGACACTTACTAGTGGTGTGACCCTAAGCAGTCACTGAACCATTTGCCTCAGTTGATTAACCTGTAAAATGAGCTGGAGAAGGAAATGGCAAACCACTCCAGTATCTCTGCCAAGAAAACCCCAAATGGAGGTCACGAAGAGTAGGGCATAACTGAAAAACATTGAAGAACAGCAATGACATCCAGGGACATAGGAGAAGACAAGGAATCAGAGAGCAGAAGACAATGTGGGGTTGAACTGAATTGAGATTGGGGAAGGAAGAAAGGGAAGTCTAAGCAGGGGTACTGGTCTGAGAGAGTACAGAGGGGTGAGAGGACTGAAGGGGCATCCTGTGAGTGAAGAAGAGGTTTAGCAGAGAGAAGGAATGGAAGGAATGATAACAGGTTACATAGTCAGACAAAACAATGGCAAAGGATGAAAGTGGAATGCTTGTAGATGGTGGTGATACCCAGGTTGAAAAGAAGTAGGTCCTGGAATTAAAGAAGCCTGAGTGTCACCAAGACAACACTTGCTATATGTATATATATATATATATATACACACACACACATATATATATATATATACATATACATATATATATATATATATACACACACACACATATATATCTCCTGGGGAAAGACATTTGACTTCCTTGGGCCTCAGTTTCCTTATATATAAAAAATGGAGGGGCAGCTAGGTGGCACAGTGAGTAGAGCACCGGCCCTGGAGTCAGGAGGACCTGAGTTCAAATCCGGCCTCAGACACTTGATGCATGTACTAGCTGTGTGACCTTGGGCAAGTCACTTAACCCCAATTGCCCTGCCAAAAAGCAAAAAAAAAAAAAAAATGAAGAAGTTGGACCAGATGGAATGAGACCATTCTATATGAACTACTCTCACCATCTCTTCATCTCAAAACCCCTTGACATCATCTTCCACTCTCTTCTCCTTCCCCCAGTATCTGATGAAATTAGTAGCCTTTGTCTTTGCCAAGATCAGCCCCTATCTGTGCTCTTTATCCATCCTTTCCCATCTTTTTCAAGAGATTTTCCCCTCAATCATGTTTTGCATCTGCCTCTCCCTCCCCTTTGCCCTCTTTCCTTCTCTCTCCCTCCCTCCCCCCTCCTCTCCCCCTCTCTTTTTCCTTCTCTCCTCTCTCTGTCTCTCCCTCCCCCCTCTGTCTCTGCCTGTCTCTCTCTTTTTCCCTCCTTCAATCTTTCCTTATACATTGGTTTTTTCCCCTTATAGCCTTGAAACATGCTAGTGTCCCTAATTTATAAATAAAAACAAGCATCACCAGAAGAAGGCCCCGATGGCCCTTCTAGCCCAAGATTTGTGACCCTTTGTTCCTGTGAACATCCGCTAGGATAAAGGGAGCAGCTGGGACGGAGAGGAAGACAGTGAGCCGGATACTGAATTCCTGGAGAAAAGAGAAACACCTAGAGACCAAGAGACAATAATCTCCATGATCTGTATCCCCTCAAAGGAGAGGAGGGTGCTGAGTGATGGTGGTAGAGTGGCAGTGGAAGGCAAAACGTATTCCAACTCCCATTCCAGGACTTGAGTGACAGGGGATATAGGAAAATATGGGAGAATACACATGCAGTGCTAGAGAACATGGCCAGGCATGCAGAACGTAGTCGGGGAAGCTCTATCAGTGAAATTAGATGACAGGAATATTAAGAGGAAAAAGTGTGGAATAAAGGGAAATTTATGGATTGCAGAACATGAATTCCAATGGGCACAGTCGAATAAGTAGGCAGAGTTGGAATGATGAACAGGAGAAGAAGGTTGAGGCAGAGACATGCAGTCTAAATTGAAGATTATAGGGCCTTGTCACTTCCTCCTTGTATAATCAGGCAAGTCACCTAAACTCAATGGGCTTTAGGTTCCTCATCTGTTAAACGAGGCAGTTGGACTGAGCCAGGAGTGGGGAACCAATGGCCTTGAGGCTACATGCAGCCCTTTAGATCCTTGCGTGGGCTTTTTGACTGAGTCTAAGTTTTACAGAACAAATCTTTTTATTAAGATTTGTCCTGTGAAGTTTGGATTCACTCAAAGGGCCACACTTGAGGACCCAGAGGGCCACATGTGGCCTAGAGGCTGCAGGTTCCCCACCCCTGAGCCTCTTCTATAGTCCCTTCCAGATCTAGATCTGTGATGCAATGTGTGATTGCGATGGCTACGGATGAGAATAAGGGAGGTGGGAGGTGGGAGGTGGGAGGTGGGAGTCATTACTCCTAGGTAACCCATGTAATTAAGAAATAGGGAGTGGAAGTTTGTGAGCCATAGCAGTAACAGAGAATGCTAGACTAATCAGAATATTCTCAGGGATCTATCTTGGGGTCTTGGCAGCAGCTCCCAATGGTCAGAAAATTGGCACGGGCCAAGGTGGTGAAGGAGAGTTGGGGAGAGGTAGTGGTGCTATTGTGGGCAAACCTAGGCCAGCCCTGCTTACTCCACCACCAAAACTTCCTGCCAGAATGGCTTTTTCAGCAAAAGAGATATTCTATGTAATAGCCTATGAAATTACATATGTAATACATACATATGTGATATGTAATGAGTATAGTGCCTGTCCCATAGTAGGGCCTTCATAAAAAGGCATTTATAGACATAGATATAGACATAGACATAGATATAGATAACATCTCCCTATTAAAATGGAAGGTCCTTGAGGCTAGGGATACAATTCTTAGACATAGTAAGTGCTTCCAAATTCTTGTTGACTGGTCCCCTGTGCAATGCCTCTTCTGATTCTACCAGTTGTTACTGTCCTTCCCCTCTTTAAATGAAATTTTTAATATATTTTGTCTTTCCTTGGCACAAAATCATAACATTTTGGACTTGAAAGGGCCCTCGGCATCCATCTAATCCAACCCCTACCTGACCAAGAATGCCCTCAACAACATCCCCAGCAAGTCATCATCCAGTCTTTGCTTGAAAAGTAAAACAGAGGTCTACCTCCCATGGCTTATTTGATTTTTTTAAATTTTTATTTGATTTTGGGGAAAGTCTAGTTGTTAGGAGATGCATTTGTGTTTTCTTTCTTTTAAAATTAACTCGCATTTACCCCTGTAAATGTTGCCTCCATTTCTCTTTGCTGATTGTCTAGACTCAAGAAGTGTCAATAATACAAATTAAAAATGTGAGTGCATGAATTTTGTTTTCTGGAAAATCCCATCATTAAACATTTGCCAGCATACCCCTGCACACAGGGACTCTGGCACAGAGTAAGTGTTATATTTATTGACTGACTTTCTATATGAAGCCTCTCCTGATTCTACGCATATTTGGAGTGTTAGCAAATGGAGGAAGTAACAGACTCATACTGTTGGGCTCTAAGGCAGAGAGCAATGGGTAAGAGTTATAGGGAGGTTGATTTGGTTTGATGAGGAAAGATCACTCAACAATTAAGGTCAACCAGAAGGAAAGTAGGTTGTCTCAGGAGGTAGCAAGTTGCCCCACACTCCAGCAGAGGCTGGAGTGAACGTGTGTTGAGTTTCATATAATCATTGATTAAGATGTGGAAGGGCCTTGAGAAGCCACCTAATCCAGCCTCTTCATTTTACAGATAAGGAAACTGAGGTACAGAGGGGTTCAATGACTTGCTTAAGGTCACACAGAAAAATGCTTGAGACACAAATGGAACCCAGTTCTTTTAAGTCCAAAGTCATGGCTCTCTCTGCTGGAACACACTGGTATGTTGTAGAAGGGATTGTTGTTCAAATGAGTTTGGGCCAAGCTAGCCATTAAGGTTGCTTCCTTCGCCATGGTTCTGTGATACAATGAATACAGTACCATTGTGCCTGTGTTGCCATTTCAGAAATGCTCGAAGCCTCCACAATATTTGCTTGGGAATCTTCCAACATTTTATGTTTGTATCCTACCTTATACTGTTCTTTCGAGGCAATAGTTTAAAGAAGAAAGGGAAAAAAAGCAGGTTAACTAGAATCTCTTCTGATCTATAGGCACCTGCCTAACTCGCCCCCTTTTCCCAGCAGGCAAAGTGTGCAGAGCTGCCCCATTCAAAAGACTCCAAGTTAGCCAGACTTCCCTCCCAGCCAAGTTCAGAGCAAAACCTCGGGAAAGCTAATGACCCATTTTCACAATGTCATTCCCCCAGCCCGGGCTCCAAATAGCCCAACATCAGACAGGGGCAGCAGGAAGCGTCGACGGGAGGTGTGCAAGCTGCTTATCAGCCATTTCCTAGTCTCTCTGCCACCTGCTTCGGCTTTGGAAAGCAAAGCGCCAACTAATGGGCCCACGTGCACCCACCGGAGGGGGAAATGACAGCCCCTTTACAAGCCGGTACCTACTGGCACAGTTGGCTTTATAACATGTAAAGGGGACTATCTGTGAAAAAACCACTTTGCTACCCTGGGGACTGCGTGGTTTGTAAGTGCTTGGATTAGCCAGGAATTGAAACTTGGGCCTTGGGAAGGGCTTTAGAGATCAGGTGCTTAGTGGGTAGGGGGAAGAAAGAATGGTAGACAAGCATCAGGTCTGGGCTAGACCTGGGGATAGGGCAGGCATGTGTTGAAATCAGAACCAGGACGAATGACAAGCCAAAGCTGCAGCTTCCTTTCTTCCTCAAAACGAGTGGATTGTGGCTTTAGACCTGCAAGGGATCTTACAAGTCATCTTAACAAAATACTCATATTTAACAGAAGAGGAAACTGAGGCTCACCCAAACCATGCCTTGCCCCAAGTCACTCAGGCTCGACTCTTGACTCCAAATGACTCCAAATATGGTATAGCACCATATCCAAGATGATGCAGAATATTTATTTAAGAGGCAGAAAAGTGTGGACTTATTCTTTTAAAAATAAATCTTGCCAACTTTTTATGTCACCTTTCTTTCCTTCCTTCTTTTATCTTCCCTCTTCCTTCCTTCCTTCATTTCTTTCTCTTTCTTCTTTCTTCCTTCCTTTCTTTCTCTCTCTTTCTCTCTCTTTCTCCTCTCCTCCCCTCCCCTCCTCTTCCCTCCCCTTTCCTCTTCCTCTTCCCCTTTTCCTTCCCCTTCCCCTTCCTCCTCTTCTTCTTCCTCTCTCTCTCTCTCTCTCTCTCTCTCTCTCTCTCTCTCTCCTTCCCTCCCCCAGACTGAGTCTCCCTCTCTCACCAAAGCTGACCACACATGGGTCCAACTCGTTACTAATGGGTGCAGGAACTTTTACCTATTCATATGGAACAGTTTGCCTCTCCTCAAGCAGCCTGGTGACCTCTTTCCCCCAGGAGCTCACCATTTGGAGACTTGGTGTGGGTCCCGGTAGGTTTAGCCCACTGCATCTCAGAACTCTCAAGCTTGAAATCTATCCACCTCAGTCTCCCACACTCACAGGGATTGTAGGAATGAGTCATCACAGCTTCCACAATCATTTCCAAATATATCCCAGTTCCTGTCATTCCCAGAGAGCCATCTCTTGTAACAATTTTTTTAAGAGAGAAGGAACAAAAAGCAATTCAGAAAAATTAATCAACACATCAACTAACTTTGACATTAGTCACAAGGGTCCACGCCAATAGCTTCCTACCTTTTCCCTAAAATGAAGAAAGGTATGCATTCTCCTCTCTTCTTTGGCTACAAGCTTCATTATCATAATTCTTAACTCTCATAATAAATATGCCTAGGCAAGCAAATCGAATTCCCATATTGCCTGTGTCTCATGGGTATATGTCTCAACTGAACCCATCACTTCTTTATCAGGTCACATGCTTCCTCAATAGTCCTCTAGAACCATGGCTGGTCATTGCATTTGATAATTACAACATATTTAGCTTTGTTTTGTAGTTTTTTCCTCTCGTGTCGTGGTCACTGTATCTATTTTTTGCCTTGCTCAAGCATAGACTTTTTCATTTGTAGATTATATGTGTATATAATTTTCTTTCGAGTTGTCATCCATTCTGGAAGAATGGGAAAGAAATGTCTAGCTTAAAGTTACCAGTGGGACAGGAAAAACGTATTTGGGTAGGCTGTTTCAAGACTTAACCCAAGACAATGAATCCATTGGAAAGTGATATTACGTTTCAAAAATGGAAAACAAGGAGACATTTAATTAAAAGTTAGGAGTAAAGGAGATAACTCCAATTCCAACACCATTTTCTTTTTCTTTTTTGGGGGGGGAGTGGGGAGGGGCAATCAGGGTTGAGTGACTCGACCAGTGTCACACAGCTACTAAGCATTTGAGGCCAGATTTGAATTCAGTCCTCTTGGCTCCAGGGCTGGTGCTTTATCCACTGAGCTACCTAACTACCCCCCCAACACCATTTTCTGATGGTGCATGGGAAGTGGTACCCTTGCATGGAAAGAGAAATAACATTGCCCTCTGCTGATTAATTTTTGTTTTTTAAAGTTTGTCAAAAATCCTGAGCTAAAACTAGGTTGGGACAATCTGGCCATCTCTCACGGTACTAAATTTTGCAAACTTTTACCATAGTTTGAAAAAATAAAACATAGTTTGGAGTTAGAAAGAATAAATAGTTAAAAATAGAAAACTACAAAGATGAGGTAAGCCCCTCTCCTGCTCTCCCTTTCTGCCCTCCCCAGCATCCACCTCATACCAGTATCCAAGGGCTGCTTGCCCCAGGTGTGGTGTGTGGCACTTGCTCAAGGTACAGACATTCACAGCTTCTCCAGAATATGCATGATGCTTCCCTCCTGGGAGCCCTGGCTGCTGCCCCAGCCCACTCTGTCCTACTCTCCCTTAATGTATTGACGTTGGCAGCAATAGTATGTCTTGTCATGCCAATAAGGTAATTGAAATTGAGTGGTCTCTAAGAGTCCAATTAATCAACAAATAAATTATAAACCTGTGGTCACTTCCACTCCTTCATAGGAGGCATATCTGCTCCTCTAAGGCCTCTGAAGTGCTGAGGGATTGTTCAAAGAAGACCTCACGTGTCACTAATGGGATTCAGAAGAAATTAGATTTTTTTTCAAAATAAACTTATCTTTTTCCTTTTTCTTTCTCTTCAGAGTCAGAAAGTCTGGTTTAGCTGAAATAGGAAATGATCTCAACATTTCGCCAACCTTTCCAACCCCATCAATTCTGAAAAGTATAAACATATTTTATTCTGTTTCCATCCGAAAAGCGCGAGTACTTTTACAAGCATTCCACCACGTCAAATGCCCTCAGAGAATGAAAGTCGGGGTGGCACAATGAAAGGGCTCTGAATTTGGCATCAGAGGACTTTAGTTCAAACCCTGGCTTCTGTTCTTGTCATGTGACCTTGACCAAGCCCCTTACCTCTATGGACCTCAGTTTCCCCATCTATAAAATGGACTTGGACTAACTGACCTTCTAGCTCTTGAACCTGAGAGTCTAAAACACTGGGTCAAATCAAGTAAGCCAACATTTAATAGGGAGAGATGAACTTGGATTCAAAGAATCGAATTCAAATATTGATGGGAAACCATTTGTCTGGAAAAAAGAGGGGGGTGTAATCAGCTTCAAAATTAGTCTGAGGCGTCTCAAAACTCTTAGCGTAGTTCTTTTAGCTATTAAAACTTACCCTATTTGAGCTATTAAGGCTTAAAACTTCACTACGATTTTTGGGACACCCTGTGTTAATCAGCAGCTTAGTATGGTGGCCAAGGGAGCCTAAACGATCTTAGGCTGCATTAAGAGTCTAGAAGGGAATAGACTCACCATGTTCCACGTGTATGTGCACATTTGTGTTCAACTGTGGGCAACACCTTTTAGGAAGGACAATAGTAAGTCAGAGAACATTCAGGGAAGATGATCAATCTGTCTGAAGGGACTCAAGCTCGTAACATATGGAAATCAGTTGAAGAAACTAGGAGTGTTTAGCCTGGAGAAGAGGATGCATAGCAGGAGTGTGATCGCTGCTGGTAGTATTTGAAGGGCTGTCACTTGGAAGAGAAATTATTAGACTTGTTCATTTTGGCCCAGGGGGAAAAGATTGTAGAGAGGCAAATCAAGGCTTGATCCACAGAAGACAAAAGCCTTCCTAACAGTTACAGCCATCCCCGAAGTGGGTTGAGCTGCCTCAGGAGTTGGCGAGGTCTCTTGTCTCCGCAGTGGGCGGCCACAGAGCAGAAGGTGATTGTTCACTTCTCAGGTATGATGTCAAGAGGATGTGTGTTCAGGTAGAGGCAATGCCACCAACTCTAGAATCCTGAGATTCAGCTATTCTCAGACACTTCCAAGCCAAGTTGCCTACACACTGGGTCTCCTCTTCATCTCCTTCCCCCCAGAACCACACCTGGGATTCTGAGCTCTCACAGGTGAGCATTCACCTTATTTTGCCTAGAAAAAAGCCACCAGGCCACTTGCTGGCCATTTCTGATCCAAGATCCCGAGGGGGTGGCCCCCTCATTCAATTCCCATTTATGGGTTGTCTTCTCCAGTTAGAAAGTAAGCTGTGATTTGTATCCCTAGCATCAAGCACAGTGCCTGGCACATAATAAAGGCTTAATAAATCCATCCCTCCATCATTTTATTCATTGGATGAATGGGACCATCGATTCCTCTATCATTCTCCTTTCCTTAATAGTTCTGTGTTACATTCAAACCAAGGAGTTAGTGAGACCAGCCAGGGCTAAATGGGAGCATTTTGCAAAGAAGCCTCAGAACAGACTTCCTGGTTAAGCCTCAGGATAATCAAATCATTTGTCCTCTTTAACCCCGCACATGCAAACAGTCTTGTTGCCAGGGGAAAAAAATAATTCAAATGCCTTTGTCTGGAGGTATTGTAAATTCAGCTCATCTTAGCAGGGGGAGGGAGCATTTGGAATTCAACTGTGGAAAGCCCGGACGTTACTTAGTTTTTGAATGAGCTTGCTGTATAGTGGACTCCCAGATGAGGAAGGAGCAGTCGTAGCATGCAGACAGAACCCGCTGTGTGGCAGAGATGGCAGAGATGGAGACAATCGGCTTTGCTAAGGGGAGTCTGTTTGATCAGATCCAAGTGGGGGGCACTGGGGGGGGGGAGGCGGTGCACAGAAGGCCCCACAGCCAGGAACGGATGAGAGGTTCTGAAAGAAGCTCCTTGTGTGGGGAGTGAGCCAAGCAGCCCCAGGGAAGACCAGAAACTCCCACCTTGGGAGGAGTAGAGATTTCTTCCATGGGGGTGCCCTTTTCCAGCAACATTGACTGGAATCCCGTATGGCTTCAACGAAGACTCTTTTCAAGGGCTACTAGGGCTGAAAATTGTGCAACCTGGTGATGATCTCAAAATTAGCTCAGTGGGTCCTGAGACAACAATACTACAGTCTGTTGCTGGGCTAACTAGAACCCTTTCCAGTTTGGTGAAGAATAAGAATAAACCATAATAATAGCTGGCATTTATATGGCGCCTTAAGGTTTACAAAACACTTTACAGACGTTATTACATTCTATCCTTGCAACAGCCCTCGGGGGAGATGCGATCATAATCCCCATTTTGCTGATGAGAAAACTGAGACCCAAGGAGGTTGTGATTTGGCCAAGGTCACTCAGCTAGTTAGTGTTTGAGGCAGGATTTGAACTCAGGTCATCCTGACTCCAAGTCCCATACTCTGTAACAATAACTAGCATTTATAGAGGGCTAACTATGTGCCGGGCACCATGCTAAGCACTTTACACATTATCTCCTTTGATCCTCACAATGACAATTAAAGGAAACTGAGGCAAATAGAGGTTAAGTGATTTACCCAGAATCACACAGCTAGTAAATATCTGAAGCCAGATTTGAACTCAGGGCTTCCTGATTCCAGGCTGTCATTTCCTTGTATAGCCTGTCAGTGTTTGTACTCTACTGGCATACTTTTGAGAGGGTAGTCAGTCAGTCAACAGGCATTTATGGAGCCCTTACTCTGTACTGGATGCTGTGCTAAACATTGAAGAAAGGCAAAAACACAATGCCTGTTCTCAGGGAGCTTGCCTTCACATTCACATGCAGACAACTATGCACATGCAAGATCTATGAAGGATGTACGAGAAGTGATCCAGGAGGGCTGGCGCTAGAAGGGCATGGTGAGCCCGAAAGGACCTTCTGCACAAGGTGAGATCTGAGCTGAGCCTAGAAGGAAGCCAGGAAAGTGTGGAATCACCACCTCCACAGATAACATCTTCGATATGATTTCCATCATTTATGGTGCAAAGGTTGATGCGCTTTGGAAGATTCACGTGAACTCGATGCAATAACTCGATAACTCCACGTTGCCATCAATTTTAGCACATTCACTCTTGGAATATGAATATGAAATCATATGATGTTATCTGAAGTTGAAGATGTTATTTGTTAATATTCCAATTAAATAAAATATTGTTGAAAATTTCAATCATTTCATTTCTTGAAAATATGCATTTTTACCTATGTGTCCAGACTTCAGGAACACCCTGTATGTGGTTATTCATGTGCCTTTCCCCCAACCTACCTCATCCATTAGCTGCTTGGTGAGAATCCTGTGATTTCATTGGAAATTAGCCTTAAAAAGCAGATAGATGACTATCTCCTGAGCACCTTCTGTAGGGAGAAATAGAACAATCCCATAGATAGGATTCTTATTGACAATATTAAAGGCTTCTTAGAAATGTCACAAGGGCTTATGTTAGCCAATGACCTGTGATGGCATTTTAAATAATAGTCATCATCATCATCACCATCATCATCATCATCTTCACCATCATCATCATCATCTTCCCCTTGTGAAAGCGCTGTTGATCCCTGGGGAGAGGGAAGATCTAGAACGATCACTGGAATCAGTCCTTGTGGGGTGCTTTATTGTTCCCTTTGATTGAGTCATTAAACAAATATTTATTAAGCACTCATTGTTTGTGTCCAGGACACTGTGCAAGGGCTGGGGAAGAAAGACAAAATAAAACATGACCTTGGCCTGCAAAGAGAATATAACCTAGTGGAACTTGTATACTCCTATTGTTACAGCTGCTGTTATTAGTAATAATAAAATAACACTAATAGTTAGCATTTATATAGGACTTTAGGGTTTGCAAAGCATTTTGCAAACATTATCTCATTGGATCCCCACAACAATCCTGGGAGGTACATGCTTTTATTTTCCCTGTTTTAGAGGTGAGGAAGACTGAGACCAAGAGAAGTTACTTGCCCTGGGTTGCGCAGCTAAAAAGTAGCTGAAGGAAAGCTGAGGAAAGCTGAGGAAAGATTGAAACACAGGTCTTCTTGACTTCAGGTCTAGCAATCTATCTACTACACCAGTTAGATGCCAATAAACATATTACATATTTGAATGGAAAGAAAGAAGGAAGGAAGGAAGAAGGAAGGAAGGAAGGTTCCACAGACAAGACCCTCATCCCTAAGCTTCTGCTTTTCCCCATGCCTAGAGCACTCCCCCTCCTCCCCTCTACCAATGACCTGGCTGGCTTCCTTTAAGTCCCAACCAAAATCCTACTCTATACAGGAAGCCTTCCCCAACCTTCCCTCTCCTAATCATTCCCCATTTGTCCTGTACAGACCTTTTTCCGTATAGATTTGTTTGCATGTCATGTCTCTTCCATTAGATGGTAAGCTCCTTGAGGGCAGAGGCTATCTTTTGCCTCCTTTTGTATCTCTAGTGCTTAACAGGAGCTTAATAAATGTTTATTGATTGACTGATATGAATGCAAGAAAAGAGTAAAAACAGCCTCTGCCCCCTGGGACCTTACAATCTAGTAGAGGAAGACAATGCTCCAGAGGAAACTAGACAGAGGGGAAGGGAGGCAGAATGAAAGTCCCTAGCATGGGTTTTGAGGTCTGAACCACAGGGTTTAAAGGGGAATAAAGGCTGGCTTGGGACCCTCCACAAAATGGAAGCCCCAGGTAGGAACTTACCAATGGGTGAAGGGAAAGGGCTCTCCCAGGCCAAGAGGGGCACAGGAATTGTGGGATGTTCCAGGCAAGAAGGCGCCAGGCTCTAAGGATGAATGCCTAGGACAAGGAGAAGCAAAATGGGATATGATTAACAGAAGGGAGAGAGAAGTTCTTCACGGGTGGGCCAGGGAAGGTTTCAGAGCAGGTGTCCACCAAGGCGCCTTTGAAGCTGGGGAGATTTTTCAGCAGGCATTGCTAATAATGGTAGATAGGAAACTGCATTTCCAATCTAGAGAAGGATGAATAAAAGCGTAGGGGCAGAGACAGAGACAGAGATAGAAAGAGGTAGTGTGAGATAATGGCTAGTGTGCCAGACTTGGAAGACCTGGGTTCAAATCTCACCTCTTATACTATCTGCATGACTGTGGGCAAGTCATTCACCCTTTCTAGGCCTCAGTTTCTTCATCTGTAAAAAGGAGACTATAATGCTTTGAATACCTGCCTCAAATCAGATAATGTATGCAAGGTCCTATATGAATATTAGTTTTATGTTTGGGGAACAATATATTTTACAGATTGCTGGAGAACAGGATTCATAAAGAGAACTAGTGCCAGAAAAGACAAGAAAGACAGGTTAGATGCACATTGTAGAGGGCCTTGAATGCCAGGCAAAGGAGCTTGGACTTTCTCCTATAGGCAGCGGAGCCCCAAAAATAATCGACTTTTTTTTCCATCAGAAAATGCCTGTGATCCAAGGAGTGCATTAGGACGATTAGTGTGACAGCGTGTGACAGATAGATTGTGGGGGGAGAAGCTAGAGGTTGAAAGATGAGTTAGGCGGCTATTACAATCATCTAAGTGAGAGTTAATGAGGGCCTGCACCAGGGTGGTGGCATTGAGAATGGGAAGGAGGCAGTGGAAGCGAGAATTATAATGACATTAACAGCACTAGGGCAGGCGGCAGAAGGGCGAGCCTTGAGAGAAATGGGATGAGTTCAGGAGATCCTAGATTTCAGTATAAAAGGGAGGTTGGAGGCCATTGAGTCCAGCCCCACTTACCTCACGGATGAGAGACCTCAGGTCCAGATGGTAACTTGTCCAAGGTCACACACCCTAGTGAGAAGCAAAACCATCCTTTGTAAGCAGAACCTCTGATTCCAAATCCAGTATGCTTTCCACATCTCCTCCCTTTCTGGTGCCATTTGGGGATTTAATTGTAACCTTTGGGTATTCACTGCCCACCCCAAGGCAAAGTCCAAGTGGCCTGTGCTTGTGCTGGGGACAGCTTGGTGCAAAGTAGAGATGACACCAGATTGTCTGGGCTCCGCTGATTCTCAGCCACTGGTGTGTGCTAGAGCAGTTGGTAGCCTGGAGATTGGTGGGCAGGATGTAACAGAAATGGTGTTAGGCTTGGAATCCATCTGGGTTTGAGTAGGTTCTAAATGTTATAACCTTGGACAAGTCATTCACCCTTTGAGACTTTGTTTTCCTTGTATGTACAATGAAGATGTTGAAAAATATGAGATATCACTCTCTATCTTAAGATCCCTCCTAGCTCTAACATTCTACGTTCTAAGGCTCCTCCCAGTTCAAACAATGAACATTTATTAAGCACGTACTATATTCCAAGCACTGTGCTATGTGCTGGGGATACAAAAAGAGGCAAAAAACAGTCCCTGCCCTCAAGGCTGCCTTGCAGTTCTTAGAACATATGGCCCCTCCCACCTCTGACATTCTCTGTTCTAAGTACCCTCCCAGCTCTGACATTCTCTGTTCTAAGGGCCCTTCCAGCTCTGACATTCGCTGTTATAAGACCCTTCCTGCTCTGACATTCTCTGTTCTAAGGGCCCTCCCAGCTCCAACATTCTCTCTTCTAAGCACCCTCCCAGTTCGGACATCCTAGGTTATAAGGGCCCTCTCAGCTCTGACATTCTGTGTTCTAAGGCCCCTCCCAGATCTGACATTCTCTGTTCTAAGGCCCCTCCCAGCTCTGACATTCTCTGTTCTAAGGGCCCTTCCAGCTCTGACATTCTCTGTTCTAAGGGCCCTTCCAGCTCTGGCATTCTCTGTTCTAAGGGTCCTCCCACTTCTGACATCCTCTGTTCTAAGGCCCTGCCCAGCTCTGACATCTTGTGATTCTACATTGTGATGGGGTTCTGGTTCTTTCATTTGGATATATTGGGGTTCTAGCTATGCAGTCTGCTGGGTCTGAGGAATTAATCAGAGGTCACTTGATACACTTTACAAAGGAAAGACAGCTGGGATTTAGGATAGCTGGGTATTTATTTCTCTGGACTCAGCCCTTTCCAATGTTTGCAAGCTGATATGACTTGATTTCTGGAAGCCTTCCCCAAGCCCTCTTAATTCTAGTGCCTTTCCTCTGTTAATCATTTCCTATTTATCCTGTCTATAGCATGCTTTATACACATTTATTTACAAGTTGTCTCTTCCATTAGACTGTAAGCTATTTGAAGGCAGGACTGTCTTTTGCCTTTTTTGTATCCCCGGCACTTAGCCCAGTGCCTGACACATAGTAAGCACTTTATAAATGTGTACTGATTGATTGATTTCTCTCAGTCTCAATTTCTTCATCTGTAAAATGGGGATGAACCACATTCATAATGTCTACCTTGCAAATATGTCACAGGGTTCAGCGGCCTTGAAAGTGTTTAGTAGCTATGAGCGTCTGAGTGAATGTCTGACCTTGACTTATAGAATTCTAGGACATTGTAGCTTGGAGGGTACCAGAGGGTGCCTCTGGTCCAACACCTTCATTTCACAGAGAAGAAAAACCAGGGCCGAGGAAGCTCAAGTGACTTGCCTCTCCAGTGGCTGAGAGTTCACTGGCTTCTAGGTCTCCTGGCCCTGGGACTACTGTTCTTTCCCCCTTTGCCCCCTTAAATCCTATCTATTTAGCCCATTTTCCAGGATCCGAGGCAGCTTTTTCCATGGCTTGGCTCAGCATCATGTCACTAAGAGAAGCTGGGGTGGTAATAGCCTATCTCTTCAAGCTGCTTCCATCCCTTTATGGCCCCCATTAAGCGAGGCTTTCTGGAATGGCCCTTGGAGAGGAGAGCCCTTTCAAGGCAAATTAAACGAAAGCAAACTCTGCTAACAACTCTTTTTAGCACCATGGTTTAGGAGGAGGCCTCCCTGCCATATATTGTGAAGGTGCTATCTGAGCCCAGCCCTTCCCAAACTGCCACTTCATTCAGATGTGAAAGGTGGCCTCTGATGCTGTATGTGCCCAGAACATGAGCAAATTCCAACCCATAAGTAGAGACATGATTGGTTAATAACCTTATCTGTCCTGCCCAAATAAGTGGGGAAGATGAACCTGTTTCAGATCCTGCCACGAATGAGAATTACTGGAAGATGCAGCTTGGGCAAGTTGCTTAACGTCCCTAGACTTCAGTGTGCTTAAATGTAAAATGAGGTGGTTGGCCTGGTTGGTTTCTATAGAAAGAACATGGTACATGAAACAAAGACCCTACTTTGAATCTCTGTACTGTCAGTCAATCTATAAATATTTATTAAGTATCTACTGTGTGCCAGGCACTGGGCTAAGCACTGAGGATGAAAAAAAAGGCAAAAGATAGTCCCTGGCTTCAAGGAAACTTGCAATCAGATGGGGAGGAGACAACACACAAAAGGAAGTAGACAAGCAGGAGTGTCAAAGAAGGTACCTGGCCTGGGGCTGATGGAGAAGTCCAAAGGAGTAGGGGAGGGGGGAAGAAGAGATGCTTGTCTCCTGGAGGGAGGGGCCCCAGGAAGAAAGAGGACTAATGAGGTATGAGTCCCAGGGAGGCACTGATCTTGCAGGGGGAAGAGGTTCCTTAAACATGATGGAGAAATCCAGGAGCACAAAGTGAGAAATGCTGTCACTTTACTAGCTAGGTCACCTTGGGAAAATCACTTTGCTCCCCCTGACCTCAGTTTCTTTATCTGTAAAACAAAAGAGTAAGGCTAGATCAGATCAAAGATTCTTAACCTTTTAGCGTGAGGGACCCCTTGGTGGTCTTGTGAAGCCCACAGACTCCTTCTCAGAAAAAAAAATGCCTTTAAATGTAGAAAATAAAATACATGGGATTGTAAGGAAACAAATTCTATCGAAATAGGTATAAAATTGTTTTAAAAGTTAATGGACCCTAGGAAATTAACCCCTAAACTAGATGAATCACCTTTCCACCCCACCCTCAGCTCCCTATTGGCCATTTACAGTGAGAACAGCTCAAGTGTGAGTTGCTATTCCTAAGTTTTTAGTAACCTAAAGTGACAGCATTTGGCCATTCTCAAGTAGGGCCACAAATTGAGAGTTAGAAAGGACCTCAGAGTCCAACCCTCCTCGTTTTATGGCTGAGAAAATAGAGCTTGGCTGGTTTCATTGCTGGTGTAGATCCCATCCCGAAGCCAGTGCCTGTTCTCTGTGCCTGGACCTTCCCACTCAACCTCCGACTCTTAGAATTCCTGGTTTGCTTTAATATACTCAGTTCAATTGCCACCCTCCCTCACTTAAATCAAAGACAACTGCAAGTCATGTCATCATTTCCCTGATGCCATGGTCCTCTTCGAAAACGAAGGACAAACACAACAACAACCTCAGTCACCACCTCCTCCAGGACTTTCTGGCTTCCTCTAGCTGCCAGCCCCGGTCCCTTTAAGACCTCCTTTCCTTCCTTCTACTCTATATTTGTCTTATATGTTCTGAGGTATAGATGTCATCTCCCCTCAATAGAATATAAGCTCCTTGAGGTCAGGGACTGTTTTTGCTTTTTATTTGTATTCCCAAGTCTTAGTACAGTGCTTGGTAAATAGAGCTATTAACAAATAAATGTATGCTGATTGCTTGATTGAGACCCAGAGATGTTAAGTGATTAGCCCAGAGTCCCACAACTATTGAGTGTCTGAAGCAGGATTCAAAGTCCCCTGTGCCACCTAGCTGCCCTGCCTCCTCCACCAACCCTTCTCTCTCCCCAGCCCTTTTTCTCCATACTCCAGACTGTAAGTAGGCTTTTATATATGGTATTTGTCTATGAGAGAAAAAAGAGGTCTCAGTAAGATTCAGAAAATCTGCAGTGCACCTAAAGAGATTCTCCCCAACCCTGACATACTGGATCACATCCAAACTTCCTCATTTCTCCTTGGAAGCTAACATTTCCCCCAAGCCAATGAAAATGCTCCCTTTTGTCCTGAGGACCTTCTCTGTCTGTTTGGGATCAGCCTCACTAGGGCTATAAATAAAGTTCATTCCTTCACTTTCATCATCCCAGGAGGTCTCTCAGTCAATTAAAAGATAGATAGATAGATAGATAGATAGATAGATAGATAGATAGAGATGGATGGAGAGAGAGAGAGAGTGAGAGAGAGAGAGAGAGAGAGAGAGAGAGAGAGAGACAGGACAGAGAAAGATTAGATAGATGAAAGAGGGAACAGAAGGAAAAGAGGAAAGGGAAGAGAGAGAGAGAGAGAGAGAGAGAGAGAGAGAGAGAGAGAGAGACAGAAATGATCCCTGTGGGCCATACCACATTAACACCTGGCTACTATAGCTTAATTAGAAATGTTTTTTTTTACATTTTTAAAGTTTTATTGTATTTTAAAATGTTAAAAACCATTCTTAACACACAGGCTGTACAAAAAAAAAAGGTGAACCACAGTTTGCCAACCCATTATATAGACCATTGCCCAACCCGATCTTCAGAGCCATGAAATTGGAGGATCCCAGAGCCAGCCACGCAGAATGATTGGCATATTTTGGTGGAGGATAAAATCATCATCTTCCTTTAACAAAAGAGGATTCTAAATGATGGGTTTATTTTTTTAATGATCAGCAGCTTAAAATAGATGGGAACAGTAGTTGAAGAAGGTAAATAAAAAATCCTCCAGTTCAATGGTTTGTTATTTAGCTGCTAGTAGCAAAGCCAGGAGTAATTAGCACTGGGAGAAACCAAGGGAAATCATGGCTGCTCCTACAACACTCTAATTAACAATTCTTAATAGTCATAATAAAACCCAAAAGGAGGCCCTGTTTTGTGTGTGTGTGTGTGTGTGTGTATGTGTGTGTGTGTGTGTTTCCTTCTTGCTGATGAGTGATTGTTCTGGATTGCCAAGTGGTTGGCATTTGTGACCGTCCGCCTTTCTGGGCAAGGAACCCGGGTTAGATTGGGAAGGCTAAAGAGAGTAGCTGAGTTTCAAGCATTTGTTCCCAACACTTCACTCAAATTGTTATTATTATCGCTATTAGAGGCAACATGGTATAGTGGGAGGATGCCCAATCTCAACATCAAGAAAACCTGGGTTCAAATCCCACCTCTGACTCACACTGGCTGCGTGACTCTGGGCCAGAATCTTGACCTCGTGCCTGTAATGTGTAGTCTTAAGAGCTGTGCGGACCACTGAGGGGTTACTACGTCACAGTCAGTATATGGTGGAGGCATGTTTTTCCCATCACAGCCCACCACCCCATAGCTCTTGCTGTCTCCGCTTGATAGATGAGAAGATGGAAGCCCAGGTAGGTGAAGCCCAAGGTTATATGACAAGGCTGACCGCAAGGTAGTTTGAGGAGGGCAGATCCTGGAAGTGGGAGAGATCAGGAAAGGGTTCATGAGGGAAAGAACCTGGGCTTGAGTCTTGAAGGAACCTGCTGTTTATTAGAGAGGAGAATTGTGTTGGTCTCAGAGAAGGGAAGACAGCAAGGCCAACACTCCATCGACTTGACACCTTGCTCCCTCTCAATGGAAACGATCACAAAGAGCTCGGGCTCATTGGAGTTTGATGCTTTGCTTATCAAAGAGGGCTTATGACTTGCTGTGGTTTCCAGTCATGCCCAGAGTAAGCAGGCTCCTATATTCATTTAAACATGGATTAGGGCTCCTGGGCCCTAACAGAGGTGCCACATTTGGAGAAGCCCTGGTTCTTCCTTTCATGTAGCTTACTGCCTTGTACAGTGATAGGCTACACACACAGATAACCATGTTACAGAATTAGCCTCAGAGTGGAAGAGCCCTCAGACACCATCTAGTCCCACCAGTACTGAAAGAGAATACCTTCTCTGACATCCCCACAGAGGTTCAGCTGACCTCTGGGATTATCCTCAATTTACCTTGTATATATATCATATGGACATAGATGTTTGTATGTCATTCCCTTCATGAGCCTGTGAGATCTTCCAGAGCAGGGACTAGATTTTTTTTTCCTTTCTCTATATCTTCAGGACTTAACACAATGCCTGGAACATAGTAAACATTTAAATGCTTGTTCTTTTCTTTCTTTCCTTCCTTCTTTCTTTCTTTCCTTTCTTCTTTCCTTCACTCCTTCCTTCTTTTCTTCCTTTCTTCCTTCTTTTCTTCCTTCCTTCCTTCTTTCCTTCCTTCCTTTTTTCCTTCCTTATTTGCTTCCTTCTTTCTTTCTTCTTTCCTTCCTTCTTTGCATCCTTCTTCCTTTCCATCCTTCCTCCTTTCCCTCCTTCCTTCTTTCCTCCTTTCCTTCCTTCCTTCTTTCCTCCTTTCCTTCCTTCCTTCTTTCCTTCCTTTCTTCTTTCCTTCCTTCTTTCCTTCCTTCTTTGCTTCTTTCCTTCCTTCCTTCCTTCTTTCCCTCCTTCCTTCTTTCCTAACTGCTTCTAAGATAAAATAAAAACTACTCTGTTTTTTCATTTATAGCCCTCCACAGTTTCTTTGTTCGTCTACCTCTGCTAATTTTTCTCATGTTATTTCCCACCCCCATGCCCTACATTCCCATCTATCCCCACATAGTGGGCATCCCATCTCCCACCTCTGGGTCTTTGCATAGACTGTTCCTCAGGCTTGAATGCCCTTCCTCTTCGCCTCCACTTCTGAGCTTCACTCATTCCATTTAAGGCTCAGCTCGGGGGCCACCTCCTACTCGTGGCCTTCCCTGATTCCCCAGTTTGTGCCCTCACTGACCCCCCTGACTTTACATAGTATTTGCTTTGTATATATTTTGCATTGTTATCTGTGTGCTTCTTGTATCCCATGAAGAGAATGTCAATTCTTTTTGTCTTCACAACCCTGGTGCCTAGCACAGTGCCTGGCACATAGTAAGTATTTAATAAATACTTTTTGAATTTGTTTGAGCGAGTCATTATCACGTGGCTGTCTGCAGACTGTTAGCCCACCATCCTCAAGGTCTGGTAGCAGGGTAGTCACGAGACAACAGCAATTCTTCAGCTCCTGCCAGAGAGCCATCACCATACCATGGAAAGAGCCCTGAACTTGGAGTCAAGGGACCCTGAGTTCAAATCCCAGCTCTGCCCCTTTCTACCCACGTGACCTTAGGCAAGTCACTTCACCTGCCTCTTCTCCATCTCTTCCTCTGTATATAAGGGGGTTGGACTATATTTCTCTAAAGACCTTTCTAGCCCAAAACCTGTGGTCCTTTGAGCCTGCGATTGGTGGCCCCCTTCATCTATCAGACAAACTCATAGCATCCAAGAGCTGGAAGGGACCTCAGAGATCATCCAGTCCAACTTGGACCTAAAGTGGGAAACTTCACTCATAAGATTCAGGAGACATCCAACTTACACAACACCTTCTGTGAGAGAGAGAGAGCCAATATTTGCTATGGAATAATTTACTTCCTGGAAGACTTGTGGGACAGGAAAATAAGTAATTGTTTTTTATTATTGTATTTTATGTTTGTTTAGTGCCTGTTCTTTTGGAAAAGCTCTCACATCTATTATAAGCATGCCTCAGGGAGTAGGCACCAGGGCATTTTAATGTGAGATCTATGGTGTAAAACTCCTTCTGGGAAAGAGCATTTGGTTTGTTCTCTTGGTTTTGTCCGAAGGTTCCTGACCTGTGACCTCCACATCTGTTGGAGACAGGAGGGAATGTTCTCTCATGTGGAGGTGGCCAGGGTAACTTCTCATGTCACTGGGACAATGTTCCGTTTTTCTCCCTTCCTTTAGGAAGTGAAATATGAGAAAATAGAGAGAGAGGAAGAGAAGAGAGAAAGAGAAACAGAGAGAGATGTGGGGAGGGAAGGAGAGAGAGTAACAGCAACACAAAGAAACAGAATGAGAGAGAGGAAGAGGAGGGAGAGACAGAAAGAGAGAGGGAGGGTGAGAGAAGGAGGGAAAGAAAGAGGGAGAAAGAGAGATGAAGAGAGGGAGGGAGGGGTGAGAAGGGAAGGAAAGAGGAGAGGGCAGGGGAGGGGGAGGAAAGGGGAGGGAAGGGGGGAGGGAAGAAGGGAAGAGAAGGGAAGAGAAGAGAAAAGGAGGGAAGGAGGGAGAGAGAGCCCAGAATATTGCTCCCAAAGACTTGAACATGTTCATTTGTCTTCCCTCCAAATTCAGTTCAACTGGATAAGCATTTATTAAGTACTGGCTGTCTTTAAGGCCTCTCCTTTGTCCCACAGCCTTGGGTGAGAGGCAGTTTGATGTGGCAGCTTAAGAGCCAGTTAGGAAGATCTAAGTTGAAGTCCTCCCTCCAATACCTACCAGCTGGGTGATCCTGGGTAACTTACTTCATCTCTAGTGCCCCAGGCAGCCCTCCAAGATGCTAAGTTCCTGGAAAGGTACAGAGCCACATGGGTAAAAGGAATTTCCATACAGGGAGTTCCCCACTTGGATAAAGGTTGAAGGAATCGTGCTAGAAAGTGGTGATACAAAGATAAAAACAGCCCCTTTCATCAAGGAGCTTTCTCAAGGACCTTCTTTGTAATGTTTATATTCTGTCACTTAGGGCAGTGATGGGCAGACCTATAACAAGATGGGGGGAAACAGAAGAACCAGGTCTTTGAACCAGGGGGCCGTCTCTAGGGATCCCCACAATACCATTCTGGGGAGCGTTTTCTCCAACCCTAACCCCTGCAGTGACACTCCAGATGAACTCCTCCCCATTTGGTCCTTTCCTGAGCAGGGGGATCCCCATCCTGCCACATGTTTTCTCCTCATTGCAGCCAAATCCCTGGGATCCTGCCCAGGATCTCCCCCAGTCTCTCAGTGGCAAATCAAGACATCACCCTGTGATGTCATTGGGTCTCTTCAAAAATGAAGGATGAACAGAAGTGTGGCAATCGCACAGTATCCAGGAACGACCTTTGTTCCCACATTGACCACACCCCAGGCAAGTGCTCCCTGCCCATCTCTTCCCCACAGAACTCCTGCCCTCCCCCCTTTATCAAAGCAAATGCTCCTACTTCTAGCTCTGGTTAGAGATGTGGTTGAAACCAATTTTAATTGTCCTAGTGATAAGCGATGACCATCAGCTACTATGAAATGTAGTTCTGCGACATGGTTTACGTTAGAAGTCTACAGAAACAGTTTTTCATCTCTCCGAGACTCTGAAGAGAGGCTTTGTTCTGGACCGTAGTGTAATAGAGTCGTCCTCGACTTCAATTTGCTTTTCAATTGTTTCTATTATACCTCCAATCCAAGTTATTAAAGTTTAATAGTGTGTACAGCCTTCCCTAAGCTGCAGGGCTCCAAGTGGGATGTTTACACTATATTCAAGTGTGAATTCAAATGCTTTGGGGGAGGGGGATATTAGGGATCCATAATCTGTTGTTTTTAGAGCAATCAAGTCTAGTGGTTGGTTTTGCCTTGCCCTGCTTCATCCAGCAAGGCATGCCAAGTTTAGGTGACTCCTCCAATGGCTTCCGGAAAGGTCTGAATCAGAGAACTTCAGCTGAGATCCAGGGAGGTTAAGCTGCCTGCCTGAGAACACATAGGTATCAGATGTAGGATTCGAGCCCAGGTTCTCTGACACCAGGAGAGTTCTCTCTACTGTATCCCACTGCCTCCAGTAAAGGAGTATTCTATAGAGGCTCCATATTCTCATTGCTTACTGGGTTTGGAATCAGGAAGATTCATCTCCCTGAGATCAAATCTGGCCTCAGATACTTACTAGCTGGGTGACCCTGGACAAATCACTTCACCCTGTGTGCCTCAGCTTCCTCATCTGTCAAATGAGCTGGAGAAGGAAATGGCAAACCTCTCCGGTATCTTTGCCAAGAAAACCCAAGATGGGGTCCAACTCCAAGAGTCGGACTGACCGAAACGACTGAACCACAAAAGGCAACCTAGCATTATGCCTTACCCAGAGCAACCCTTGATAAATCCTCATTGAGGCGAACTGAATGGGCAAAGGTGCAGGAGAGAACAAGCATGTCCTATCCAGAGAGTGATAAATGAGCCAATTCATTGAGGACTTGGAAGACTGGGCTAAGGATTTGGGGCTTCTCTTTAGAAGAGAACCAGGAACTTCTGAAGGTTTTTGAGCAGGGAGATAATATAACACCGACAACAATTAATTATAATGATAATGGTTGAGTGATAATTTAAGGCCTGCAAAGTGCTTTACCTCTGTTTACCCATCTGCGCTTCACAACAGCCCTGCAAAGTAGGTGTTCCTCTTGTTTCTGTTTTATAAACTAGGGAAATCGAGACTACAAGTCACGACTTAAGGTTGTGTAGCTAGTAAACATCTGAGTTTAGATTCGAACTCGGGTCTTCCTGACTCCAAGTCCTACTGTCCATTCTACCACCTAGCTTCTTTTCAAAGCAGTACATATAACTGTCTTGATATTGCTGCTTTTTAAAAAAGCTTTTCCCTAAAATCCTCCAAAGAAGACCCACTCGATGCATTGGAAATTTTCCTTTGTATATAATATTGTCATTATGTAATGATATCTGATATTATATCTAATTATAGTAATAACTACATTTAAATAGAGCCTTAAGGTTTGCAAAACGCTCTTAAAAATGTTATCTCATTTTATGGTCAAAACAACCCTGAAGGTAGGTGCTGTATGTACATAAACGGTTTTCCTTAGAGATGGAGACAGGTATAAGTATTGGTTTAGATGCAGATGGAAATATAGATAATGCAAAAGACACAGATATTGCTATTGGTATAGGCCTTAGATGTAGATATCATTCTTTAGATGTTCAGTCCTGTCTGACTCTTCATGACCCAATTTGGGATTTTCTTGGCAGAGACACTGGAGTAGTTTGCCATTTTCTTCCCCAACTAATTTTACAGATGCAGAAACTAAGGCAAACAGGGTTAAGTGACTCTCCCAGGGTCACAAAGCTAGGTAAATGTCTAAGGATGGATTTGAACTCAGGTCTTCCTGACTCTAGCCCTGGTGCTCTATCCACTGTGCTATAGAAGCAGATACAGATATGGTGGAAGATATAGATGATAGAGATAGAGATACAAAAGCACAAAACTATTCTACATATATATTCTATATGCATATACATGTGTGTATGTATATGCATATGTATATTGTGTGTTTTTAATAATGTATCTTAAAAATATATATGGAGTCCCTGTGGAGGCCTCCATTGTTTTCTGTGGACAAGAACTGAGCAGCCTAGGAAGCCTGGAGGGGTTGGCCTCTGCATGGAGCACCTGCACCAACGGAGTCATGTCAGAATTGCTGGTCTTTGTTATTCTCCAGCACTTCCATTATTTCAAGAATTCTCTCTCCTAACTTTTCAGCCTGATTGAGGGAATTCATTTTTAGTCCTCTCAACTTTTGCTTTTCCCATCTTAGAGGAAATGATAGTAAGATGATTTCTGGAGCATCTTTGAGAACTTGGGTTCTTTCCTCCTACAGGGGAATATGAAATCAGATCTGGCCATTACTTTGGACCGATTCAATTCTTCTTCCTCCTCCTCCTCCTCCTTCTTCTTCTTCTCCTCCTCCTCCTCCTCTTCCTCCTCCTTCTCCGCGTCCTTCTTCTTCTTCTTCTTCTTCTTCTTCTTCTTCTTCTTCTTCTTCTTCTTCTTCTTCTTCTTCTTCTTCTTCTTCTTCTTCTTCTTCTTCTTCTTCTTCCCCTCCTCCTTCTTCTTCTTCTTCTTCTTCTTCTTCTTCTCCTTTTTTTGATGGCTCAGGCAGGAATTTATCAAGTCTATCCTCATTGATTTCCAACAGAAATGCAAATTTATTCCAGTTGCTTTGAAGCTTTTATTGCAGTCTCTCTAAACCCAAGGCTAAATCCACCCCAGAGACAAGGAAGGTGATAGCCCCCAAGGCCATTTCCATGTTGCCACTTAGTTACTGTCTTCACCATCTGGAGTTCAAGATATTACCCTTGATTCCATTTGCTCTCTTCCTTCCAGCATCACTCATAGCTACCATCTCCTCCACCACTGATGGGCTACCATTTTCCTCAACACTTTACACCAGAAGCCATGATTAGGAGAGACATCACTATGCATTTATCCAAATGCTGAATGCCGCTGAATAAACTGTAGATATTAAAAAGAAAGTTTTGCCCTTTGGACCCACCAAAAACAACTTGGAGTTCCTAGCCCACAAAACCCATTCTCCCAGACTTGGACACTTTGCATGGGACTGTCCTCCATGCTTGGGATGCTCTTAGTTCCTTCAAGATTCAACTCAAATCCTACCTTACCCACATCCTTCCCTTATCTCCCCATCCCCCACTGCTAGTGCCTTCTATTTGAGGTTATCTCCAATCTACTTTGTGTAAATTGTGTATATCTCTAGTAACAACTAGCATTGAAATCATTGAACTAGTTCCATGTTGTCTCCCCGATTGGAAGATTGTATTCTTTCCTTCCTTTTTATTTTCAGTTGTTAGCAGTGTCTGATGCATACTAAGCACTTAATAAACATTTGTTGACCTACCAACATTTTGAGCAAAGCTGTAACTAGTCATACTTGAGCATGGGTCACATTGGGTTGAGGGAGGGAGGATGGTCCAGGGGTGAGTCTATCCTGGGTAAGGAAACATGGTATATTGGAAGAGTCATGAAAAGAACACTGTATTTGGCATTCAGGATCTGGGTTCAGATTCCAGTTCTACCATCCCCTAACTTGTAATCTTGGGCAAATCACTTTATCATTATGGGACTCAATTTCTTCATTTGTAAAATGAGATGACCTCTGAAATTTCTTCCATGTTTTGCTTGACGTCCTCAGAGCTAGTGTTCATGTGATCCTGTGATAGTTACACCAGGAAAGATTGTGGCCCGGTCTCCAGAGGGCCTGGCCTTTGGCCTTATGACTCAATCAGTTGTCCTTAACTCCCCAATTCCAGAGAGGCAACAGAGAAAGGGGATGGGAAAAGATGAGGCCAGAGTGAAAGTCACTATAATAGGACTCTGAAAATATAGCCTGGAGCCATTGAGGGTGGAGGGAGAATGCCCCATAAGGCATGAAAACAGTGGAACTGAAGACTACCGTGGAAAGGAAGTGAGTCTGCCAAGATATTTTCACCCTAGGACAAAGCTCTCATTACCTCACCCTAGTTGTACCAATGCTTGTGACAGGCATATATATGTTCTCCATGATTCCTCTGATTATTTCTGTAAAGTATTCAGAAGAAGAACTATTCTTTAGGTCAACTCTCTGGGATTTTCTGGTCTTCATATGGAATATCTATCTCTTGCCCCCTACCCCACCTACCTGAGGCTCAAAGACTTTAAGTGAGTTTCACACGGTCATAATACCAAAGGAGGAATTTGAACCCTATCTCTCCTGAGTTACTCCAGGCTGATTCTCCCTGGTAAAGAATCTTGTAGGAATCCAGTTTGGGAAGAGATTTACACCCCCTACTCCACCCTCCTTAGAGCAGGTATGGGTTTGTGAATGTGCATATATGAGAGCAGGGTGCCATAATGCATAGAGTGAAGAACCTGGAATCAGGAAGACTCCTCTTCCTGAGTTCAAATCTGGCCTCTGACACTTCCTAACTGTGTGACCCTGAGCAAGTCACTTAACCCTGTTTGTCTCGGTTTCTTCATCTGCAAAGTGAGCTGGAGAAGGAAATGGCAAAACACTCCAGTATCTTTTGCCAAGAAAACCCCAAATGGTGTCACGAAGAGTCGGGCATGGCTGAAAAACAACCCAACAACATATGATGGGCAGCCAGCACACCATGAGGTGGTGGGAGCTAGTGAAAATCCCTTTCAATTTACTGCATTTGCTTTTAGAGATAGTGGTCTAATTTGGGGGAGGGGAGTGTTTAGGGATGCTGAACTCTTTCCCTTCCAATTCCATTCCAATTCTTCCCTTCCAATTCCATTTTGGGGTTTTTTAAATTGACTTATGACTTTTATTCTTCATTCTAAAAGAAGCTTTTGGATGCTATTTGTTTTCTCATTTTGGCATCTGCTTCCAGCTCCCCCCACCCCCCCACCCTCCCCTCCACCCCCCCACCCCGGTGCTAATCCCTCCCTTCTCAAAAAAGAAAACAATTGGGCACAAGCAACCAGTCCAAGTAACCCTGCCCAGGGAGGTATGTTCCAATCTCTCTTTGCATTCTTCCACTTTTCTACTGATTTTGAGCTTAGTTCTTCCTGACTTAGGCACAATATGACAAGTTGCTTTTCTCCACTCTGAGCCTCAGTTTCTTCATCTGCAAATGGGGTTAATACAACTGGTACCACAAGGTTGTGGTCGGGAAAGAATGTGAAACTCATACAGCCCTATCAAACAGAGGACTACTCCGCCGCCTCCTTGTTATGCTCAGAATAGAGCCTACATTTCTGAGCTCCCAGGCCAATATTCTGTCTCTTACATTCCTCTGCCTCTTGGAACCTATGGATGAATTAATGAATTTATTCATTCCAATACTATAGACATTTTCTGTTGAATTCAGTTTCGGTCTAATGAGAAAATTCATGACTGATTTCAAAATTTAGTTGTGAGGATGGACTAACCCCATTACACTCAAAATAGGGAAAGGAAAGGAAGGGGAAGGGGAAGGAAATAAGCATTTATATAATGCCTGCTATGTGCCAGGCACTATCCTAAGTGCTTTTTACAAATATGATCTCATTTGATCCTGTAAGATGTTGCCCAAATACCAAAGATCTGTGATAGCGTTCTTTGTAGGAGGCAGCATTGTATGTACATTAGGAAAAGCATTGAATATCAAGCCAGAGGAAGGAGTTTCAAATGCTGACTCTGCTTTTTACTAGCCATGTGACCTTAGTTAATTCCCTTAACTTCTCTGGCTGTTTTTCCCCCAACTAAAACATGGCATATTTTAGGTATTTTAGGTATGGCCTAAATGGCTTTTGGATTCCCTAAATCTATGATCAGCAAATCTAAATTTATATGGGTGGGTGAGAATTTATTGTCTATTCACTAAACAGGCAGGATGGGAGATACTAAAGTAGTATACGGCATCATCCCTGCCCTCAAACAGTTTCCAGTGTTATTAGTGACTTAACCAAGGAGTTGGCATCTGCCTTGTACTTTAAAGGGTTCATAGTGGATGATCCTTAGGCGCCTTCCAGTTTAATGTCATGCCAGGGTCCTACGAAGGCTGACTGCCAGGCTCCGTCAATCTAACATGGAGTCACTGTGAAAGAGAAAGCACTCTTATTTGTTCCCCCACCCTAGTGTCAAGGCCCACAATGTCCTTCTTAATCCTTTCTTTCCTCTGTCACACTATTGGTTTTTTTTCCTCAATACGGAGAACAAAGATGAAAAGGTGTTTTCTATGAGCTGTGCATTTTCTTCAACATTAAGCCAGTTTACACAAATCAAAGGCATGACTTTCAGACTTTATTTCAGTCACTGAGTTTACATTTGCCACTGATTTCTGTAAGCAGATCAACTTACTGGTGGATGTCAGGATCCCTCCTGAAGAATCCCCTCTTCCATCTAATGCCGCAGACTCCATACTTGGCATAAGCCTGCCTTTCAGCAGACCCATGCTTTTATTTTGTTGTTGTTTTTTTCCTTCATAATAACCACACACTAAAAACTTGTGCGTTGCTTAATTATTAATTGTAATTTGAAAGAAAGGAGAGGAGAGGGTGCACCTGGGAAATGCTTAATCTCAAGCAGTAACTGCTCATTAGGAGTGAAATCTGAGAGCAAAATTCCCCTGTGACTTGAAAAAGGAATGAGATACATACAGAGGGATTTACATAATTTGTTGACTGTTTACCTCTCCTTAGCCATGTGTTCTCTGGGAAACATGTTTGGAGCTCAGCCTGACAGTGGTGGGACAATACTGCACCCCTCCCTCCTGATTCCCTGGATCCTGGGCTGCATTGTTTTAAATGGCTTTTTAATTATTCGTGAAATGGCCCTTAGTTCACAACTAAGATGAAGAGGGGTGAAAGCTGGCTGGCCACATGGGATGAATCTTTCTGGGGCATTTTGCTTCTTTTGGAATAGCACATAATGGATAATGAGGGCCCACACTGGCACGGGTGCACACACACACACACAAACACACACGCACACACACCAGTCAGCCTCGTCGACTCTGGGCCCAAGAAAGTGGAAATCCCATTGGTTTAGAAAGAATAGTGCCTGGGGAAAAATTAGCTGCATGGATGAATCCATCTCCAGGAAGACATTAGGGACTTCCTCTCCAGTGTTTTAATAGAACATTGAAACAGAGCATAGAGTTTACTTAGGATCATGGGGTATACGATATGGTGGTCAAAAAAAATACCTTAATGACCACTCAGGCTTCGTAGAGAGAGGCATAGTGTCTAGGGCAAAGTTGAGGAGAGAGCGTCCAACATTCTCTGCCTTGGTCAAAGCAGGTCTAAAGTATTGTATCTGATTTCTGGGGAGTGAATGTTTAGCAAATGCATTGGAAGCTGGAAAGTGTCCAGCAGAGGGCAACCAGGATTGTGAAGGGCCTCTAGTCCATGGGAGGATTCTTTAAAGGAATTGAGTGTATATATTCTGGAAAAGAGAAAATTGAGGGGCAGCTAGGTGGCGCAGTGAGTAGAGCACTGGCCCTGGAGGCAGAAGGACCTGAGTTCAAATTCAACCCCAGACACTTGACACACTTACTAGCTGTGTGATCTTGGGCAAGTCACTTAACCCCAATTGCCCTGCCTTCCCCCCTCAAAAAAAAAAGATTCACTGAGAAAACTGGCAAGTATTTGACCTATAGTCAAAGAAGAAAGAATGGGCTTGTTTCCATTGGCCCCAGAAGACAGAACTAAGAGAAATGGGTGGAAATTACAAAGATGTTGATTTAGACTTTTTTAACCAATTTTTTTCAATTAACAATCGTTTCTTTTTTCCAGTTCCCACCTGCCACTTCCCTTACCAAAAAAAAAAAAAAAGGACAAAGAGAAATATAACTTCTCAAAAATAGTCAGGTAAAACCAATTCCCACATTGGCCATGCCAAAAATCTATGTCTTGTTCTACAGATCTGATATCAGGAAAAATCTTTCTAACAAATGGGCTGCTTTGGAA
Source organism: Trichosurus vulpecula (assembly GCF_011100635.1). Classification (NCBI taxonomy): domain Eukaryota; kingdom Metazoa; phylum Chordata; class Mammalia; order Diprotodontia; family Phalangeridae; genus Trichosurus; species Trichosurus vulpecula. The sequence continues at coordinate 47,127,263 of NC_050574.1, forward strand.
GGTGGGAATGGATTCCCCACCCTTAAAGTGCTACAGGGCAGCCAGGTGACACCGTAGTGTATAGATCCCTCGGCCTGGAGTCCAGAAGACCTGAGTTCAAATCTGGCTTCAGACACTTACTGGCTGTGTGACCCTGGGCAAGTCGTTTCACCCTATTTGCCTCAGTTTCCTCATCTGGAAAATGAGCTGGAGAAGGAAATGGCAAACCACTCCAGCATCTTTGCCAAGAAAACCCCTAATGGGGGGTCGTAAACAGTCAGACACAACTGAAAGCAATGGAACAACAAAAATCTACAGGCAAAACCTGTGCGGTATGTTGTTCATGGGGTCCTTGTTCCAAAATAGGCTGGACTAAACAGTCTCTGAGGTTCCTTATGGCTCTGACCTTCTTGGGTTCTGTGAATTAGAGTAGGGACCAGAGAGGTCATCTAGGCCAGCCAATGGTGTTACTTGTAAGGAAGCGATTGCCCAGACAGGACAAATGACCCTCTTAAGTCCACAGAGCTGAGATTGAAAACCCATAGTGGGCACTGAATAAATGAAATTCCAAATCCAGGTCTTCCCCTTCCCCCCAGTATATACTTCTTCAATCAATCAATAAAGGATGGACTGATTAGTTATTGATTGATTAATTATCTCCCCCAATCTCTGATGCAGAGAAGTCATCAGATCCATGTTCCACAGTTGATTTAAGCAGTGAAATCAAAGAGCCCAGCAAAGTCCACACCGAGGAGCTGCCTTCTGCCTGGGGATTACACCAGAAGGAGAGCCATGCTCTGATTCCGGGGAAACGGAGGTGTCACCAGGGAGGAATATTGTTACCTATTCCTGACAACTCTGGCCCAGGGCACAGTTTATTACTTCTGCTTTCAATAGGGGAAGGGGCAGAAAGGTAATACAAGAGCAGGGGAAGAAATTCAGTGGATGGAGTATGGAGCTTCATCTTTCCTTACCCTCCTCTCTCTGCTCACTAAAATCATAGAAATATACCCTGTCAGACCTGGGAGGGACCTCAGAACAGAGAATGTCAGAGCTGGGAGGGCCCTTAGAACCCAGGATATCAGAGCTGGGAGGGGCCTTAAAACACAGAATATTAGAGCTGGGAGTCCTTAGAGCACAGGATGTCAGAGTTGGGAGAGCCCTTAGAATAGAGAATGTCAGAGCTGGGGAACACAGAATGTTAGAGCTGAGCGTCCTTAGAACACAGGATGTCAGAGCTAGGAGGGCACTTAGAATAGAGAATGTCAGATCTAGGAGGGCCCTTGGAACGGAGAATGTCAGATTCTAGAAGGGTCCATAGGACACAGAATGTCAGAGCTGGGAGGGCCTTTAGAATACAGAAAGTCAGAACTTCAAAGAGGATCTGGAAGGACCTAAGAACAGAGACTGTTAAAGCCCGAAAGGATCTTTGAGCTCATCCAGTCCAACCCCTTCATTGTGCAAATGAGGAAATGTGCTTTGAAGTGGGAAATCTACTCCTCTCAGTCATACGAGTTAATGACCAAGTTCAGACTAGAACCCAGGCACCCTGACTCCCCATCCAGTACCTTTTTTCTCTAGACCACCGTCCCTCTCTCCCATCTTGCATTCCTCTCTCTTTGAGGTCTCAGCTTCCACCTGACTGACCCTGGGCTCTTGCTGCTGAGCCCGTCCCTGGCCAATGACTGGTTATTGGTGGATTATCTCCCCCAACCTCTGCTGCGGAGAAGTCCTCAAATCCATTTTCCGCACCTCTCCCTGGCACCACCTGCACGCCATGCCACCTCATGTATCCCCTTCCCAGAAGCCTGTTTTCCAATTCTAGCCCTGAGAACAGTCATCAAACAAATACTCCCTTTCCTAGAAAGAAATTGTCAACCAAAGCTCTCATAACTCTAATCACCACCAGGGTCTCTGATTTTTCCTGTCTGAAAACTTCCCCCGCCCCAGATGCCATTCCCATCTATAAGGGTCATCTTCTCTATTAGAATATAAGCCCCCTGAGGGCAGGAGTAGCCTTGCTTCATTGTATCTATATCCCTAGCTCTTAGCACAGTGCCTGGCATGTAGTAAGGGATTAATAAATGCATCTGCACTCTCTCTGATTTATGAGTCACTTCCTGAGCCAGATGGCCCCACGGATGGCAGCCCGTAACACCGGCTGCTCTCTGGTCCAGCGCCCTCAGACACGTTATGTAACTGACAACACGTCTACTTACCTATGATTATTCATAGAGCATATTTTTGGTTAGGTTTTAAAAATGAACTGCGGTACTATGGTCCACAAATTATCAGGCTAAGATCTCTCCATGGTAATGCATTCCTTATCAATTTATTTCTCATTAAAGTTTTTTATACACTGCAGTAAAAGGCAGCAGTGAGCTAGCTGACAGGGAGACTTTATAATCTGTTTAGTCAGGCGTCGGTTTTCTAGAAGGTAACCTGGGATCATTTATGCCTAGTCCTTCCCAATTTTAATGTAAACACCTTGAGGGCAGCTCTTAGCACAATGTCTGGGACATAGTAATGGCCTAACAAGTGCTTTTCATTAGTTCATTCATTCATTCATGTGGCCTTTAGTCCTGTAGGTCCAAGTAGGTGGTGCAGTGGTTAGAGCATTAGACTTGAAATCAGGAAGAGCTAAGTTCAAATTCTTCCTCAGACATACTAGCTATATGACCCTGGGCAAGTCACTTAACCTCTGTCATCTGCCTCAGTAACTTCATCTGTAAAGTGGGGATGATAATAGCACCTACCCTGTTGTTATGAAGATCAAATAAGATATTATTTAAAAAGCACACAGGAAACCATAAAGTACTAGTTATTATCATAATTCATAGCGGTGTTGATCTGTGTTGGAAGAGAGAGTTTCTTCATCCAGGAATTCCTATCTCAACAAAATCCAAGATCTGGACCTTTCTCTATCCCTATAAGTCATAGGAGCTTTAGATATAATCTAATTCTACCTCCAGGGCAGCCCTGCCTGGTATCAAGAAGACCTGATTTCAAATCTGGCCTCAGATACTAATGACCCTGGGCAAGTCACTTAGCCCTGTCTGCCTCAGTTTCCTCATCTGTAAAATGAGCTGGAGAAGGAAATGGTAAACCACTCCAGTATCTTTGCCAAGAAAATCCCAAATGGGGTCAGGAAGGGCCCCGCACAACTGAACAACAACAGTTCGACCCCCCTCCTGTTTCAAACAGGAGAAATGAGGTCCACAAGCACAGATAAGGGGAAGAGAGTCCAGAAGAGCCTGCTGGGCATGACAGTGTCTTCCTGGGCACTTTGTAATTGTGCTGCAGTGAGTTACACAACTTTCTGGCAGCCCAACAGGTGCGGAGGCTCTTCTTTCTCCATCTGCAATACATCATAAACCTGCATTCATTCAATTAGACGGGGAAAGGACACTACCAGATCCTTCCACAAAATGACAGACCGATTCCCTGTGCTTTGCCGACAGACATAGAAAAGGCTTCTTTTACTTGCTTTTATTCCGCGCCACCCGTGTTGAAATGGAGCCAAGTCAGTCTGATTAAAAAAAAATCAATTATTCTCCTTTCAGCAAACTCCTTTGCAGAAAGACATTTCAAGCCAGTAATCCAACCCCCTCAGCCCCATTCACAGGTGCGTTCTGTGTTGGCACTCATAGACTCCAAGTCAGAAGGAACCTTTGAAGCCAACTCATGCAAGCCATCCATTTTACATGTGGGCAAACCGAGGGTCCAACAGGCAAGAGACTCATCCAGGGGTGCACAGCTAGTGAGCAGCAGCAGAGCTGAGATGCACAACCCCTTCGAAGGATACCAGGCTGAAATTCAGAGATTATCTAAAGAAGGGGTGGGAGCCTGAGGACTCAAGGCCACATGGGGTCCTTGGGTGTGGCCTTCTGACTGAGTCTAAATTTTACAGAACAAATCCTTTTATGAAGAGGATTTGTTCTGTGAAGTTCGGATTCAGTCAGAGGGCCGCCCTTGAGGACCTAGAGGGGATTTGTTCTGTGAAGTTTGGATTCAGTCAAAGGGCTGCACTTGAGGACCTAGAGGGCCACACAAGGCCTCAAGGATGCAGGCTCCCCACCCCTACTTCTAGTCCAACCCTCACTTTTTATAGATGAGGAAACTGAGGCCCAGAGAGGTCCAGTGATTAGGCTGATTCAGCAGAATAATCCAAAGTCACACTGTCAGCATTGTTTCTGAATCAGGGTTTGAGCCCAAGTTTTCCCAGCAAAGAGACTTGCTCATTATGATCTATCCACTACACTATCTTTCATGATTTCTATTTCTCACCCACAGTAATAATATATCTTATTAAAGATAATAAGTTGTACAAGGTGCTACACGTATATCATCTTATTTGATCTCCACAACAATTACATGAGGTCAGAATCATTCTTTTCCTGTTTCACAGATGAAGGAAATGGGGAAGCCAGGTGACTTTCCCAGAATCACACAACAAATAAGCATCTGAGATGGGATTTGAACCCAGCTCTGTCATTATGTGGGTGACCCTGAGGGTGCTCTGCACATGAGCACTCACTGATGGTTCAGTCGAGCTAAATTGAAATAATTCGATTGAATTGATTCACGTCAGTGGCCTGTCTCCCTGAGCTCCTGCTAACATTCCTCAGGCCCTTCCTAAGCATCCATGTGCAATTAACAGTTCCCAGTATCCCACCCCTCAGAGGCAGCTTCATGAGGAAGGGATCTCAACACAATGTCCCAACATCTCAGTGTTGGCTGTGTCTCCCTGTTTTATGGGCATGGTCCTATTATGGATGGGGAGCAAAAACATGATATCCTGGGGAAAAGGCCTAGATTGGAAGTCACCAGACCTGGATTCAAACCCCATTTCTGCTACTTAATAACTGTATGACCTTGGGCCAGTCATTTCATATTTCTGGATGTCAGCTCCTTCGTCTCTAAAACAAGAAGACTGGACTGACTGACCTTTACTGTCTCTTCTAGCACTACATCAATGATCCTAGAGTTTTTTGCACCAGACCTGTAACTTCACCAATAAATTACCAATGAGGCAACTCCCCCTCTCAATGCAAAAAGACACTCAGAGTCTTAGAGTGGCCTAATGCCATGATTCTTTGATTTCTGCCTTTGAAATCCCCAGCTCCCAATACCGCGCCTGCCACTTTTTTGTTGTTCAATCGTTTTTCAATCGTGCCCAATTCTTTGTGACCCCATTTGGGGTTTTCTTGGCAAAGATACTGGAGTGGTTTGCTGTTGTCTTTTCCAGCTTGTTTTAAAGATGAAGAAACTGAGACAAATAAAGTTAAGTGACTTGGTCACACAAGTACTAAATGTCTGATGCTGGACTAGGACTTAGGTCTTTTTGTCTCCAGAACCTGTATTCTATCCAAAGTGCTGTGTAGCTGTGAGAGGGGAAAGGAGGAGAAGGACAGGAGGGAGGGAGGGAAGGAAGGAAGGAAGGAAGGAAGGAAGGAAGGAAGGAAGGAAGGAAAGAAGGAAGGAAGGAAAGATGGAAGGAAGGAAGGAGAGAGGGAGGAAGGGAGGAAGGAAGGAAGAGAGGGAGGGAAGAAGGGAGGAAGGAAGGAAGGAAGGAAGGAAAGAAAGGAGTGAGGGAGGGAGGGAGGAAGGAAGGAAGAAAAAAAGGAAGGAAGGAAAAAGGAGGAAGGGAGGGAGGGAGGGGGGTAGGAGGGAGGGAGGAAGGTCCACTCTCTATTAAGTGCCTGGGATACAAATAGAAGCAAACAAGACTGTCCCTGCCCTTAAGGAGCTTACACTCTAATGAGGAAAGTCCACACAAAAGGAGAACCACCAGAAGGAGTGCAGGATGGGTGTATACTGGTTGGGGCACAGGGTAGAGAGGACCAGTGAGTGATTGTGTACACCTGGCTCTGGCCAAGATCAATGTAAATGCCATCTATCAGAACCTCACACCCCAGGAATAGAGTCCCAAATTCCAATATGAGGAAGGGAGGAGTCAGAAAGAAATAGGGATGATATCTAAGTTGCACTAGCACTGAGCTATGAAGGAAACCAAGACCTATTATTTATAAATTTATTTATGAATTTAATTATAAAAAAATTATAATTTTATTTATTTTTAATTATATAATTACATATTTATATTATAATTATTAAAAATTTAATTATAATGATAAAAATGAAGAGGAGAGAAGAGCCGCATCCAGGATGGTTCGGTTCAACTAATTCAACTGCATAAATATTTATTAAATATGTACAGTATTCAAACAGCCTCTGGCTTCAAGGAGCTTACACTCTACTGTTAGGGCTTGGGATTGGCTGGCCACAGTAGCTACCCCAAAGCAGCAAATGATAAGCTAGTGTGGGGACAAAGTGAACCCCCAGGACTGGGAAGCTCAGGGAAAGATTGTCTGGGGAGGCAGCCTTGGAGCTGAGCTTCAAAGGGGGATGAGGACCAGGAGGCCTAGGTGAGGAGAGGGGCCATCCCAGGCACGGCCAGAGGCGCATCTGCTTGTGCACTGAGACAGGGACAGAGGACGGTTTGGAAACCACTGTTACTCCCTTTTGGCAGTAACGTAGGAAGGATGAAGGGGAGTGACATGATGGTCATGGGGAGGATGGCTTTCATGAAATTACCATGAAGAATCCTGACATTTCTTATTTTGATAATTGATGTGGCCACGCTGGAGCTTGTCACCGGGAGTGCATTCCGGCCCAGGGTCCCCGTGGTGCAGCACTCTCAGGGAGTGGGAGTAAAATCAATTTCCCCTGGCTGCTGGGTGGTGGGTGATTTATTACCGTTTGAGAGGAGAAATTCTTTCTCTCCCCCACTCAGAAAAGACTGTTTTACAGTTTGCTATTGGAGAGAGACACTATAAAAGAAGCTATATTTGTCCAAACCGTGATATTTTGATAACTTTTCTTCCTCTTCCAAGGACACTTGGCTCTCCTGTTTTACGACGCTCATTGACTTTTTGATTAAGGAATTGCAGGTATTAACTGAAAAATCTATCCAGTCAGCCGGTCCCAGTGAGGCAAGCTGTTTAAATGGCCATAGAGCCATCATAGAAAGACTTTTAATTCTGCTTTAAAAGTGTCGGGGGTGGGGCCTACAGGAGCAAAGAGCTTTCTCCTTCGGCTTGATATGTGGTAGCACTGAATGACTCAGAGCCATTTCCCCTCCTTCCCTCCTCCCTGGCAAAAACATCCAAGATAGAGAATGACATCCTTGGCAGTTAGAACATGGCATCAAAGCTTCAATGCTGATAACAGAGACTAGGGCCTAAAGCTCCAGTGAGTCTTAACTTCTGCAGTTCATCTCACGCCCCTTATGCTTTCCCCCACACAAAGATCTGTGAAAGGAAAAAAAGAAAAAGCTTGAGGAAGGGTTGCCAGAAATCTGAGTGCCTCTCTGTATCCACACAGGAGGGCTCCATGCTCTTGTAAGAAGCCAGGCATGTCAGTTTCACGATTGAAATCAGCATCAAAGTCCTGGACCAGTTCTCAGGCAGAGTCCCTGCCTGGCAGGTCGAGTTCTGCTGCTGCCTGGGTCTGTGGGTTCACCTTCATGGATCCGTTTCCTCATCTGGAAAGAGAAGGGCTTGGAGGCGCTGGGGAATGATCGCCAGGGTCTCCTTTGGCTCCTGTCACCTGTTTTTCTAACATCCCTCTGAATTCCAGCTCCTGGTGTTCTAGGATCAGTTTGGAACTAGAAGAGACATTAAGAGGTCTTGAGGTACCTCATTTTGTGAAGCTGAGGCCCGTAGCAGGGAAGGGATTCGCCCAATGTAATTGCTGAGTCAGAATTAGACTGTGGGACTTCTAAGGGCCCTCTCAGCTCTGACATTCTATGTTCTAAGGCCTTTCCCAGCTCTGACATTCCGTGCTGTATGATTCTTCCCAGCTCTGACATTCCCTGCTCCAAGGGCCCTTCCAGCTCTGACATTCTCTGTCCTAAAGGCCCTCCCAACTCTGACATTCTCTGTTCTATGGCCCCTCCCAGCTCTGACAATCTCTGTTCTATGGCCCCTCCCAGCTCTGACAATCTCTGTTCTATGGCTCTTCCCAGCTCTGACATTCCCTGCTCTAAGGGCCCTTCCAGCTCTGACACTCTCTGTTCTATGGCCCCTCCCAGCTCTGACATTCTCTGTTCTGAGGGCCCTTCCAGCTCTGACACTCTCTGTTCTATGGCCCCTCCTACCTCTAGTATTTTATGATTCTTATTTCTTTCAAACCACCAGCATTCTCTTTTGGGGAGAGATACAGCAACTCTGCAGAAGAAGACAGAGTTATGAGGGATAGGAAGAGGAGAAATTACCTCAGGCTGCTTGTTCAACCTTATTCTTCTCATATAAGGCCCTCCTTACATTTTTTTCAATGACCTTTGGCCTCAAGAAGAGGGCCAGTGTTGGGAGCACAGAAAAGATTCCCATAAGTTTCTCCAATGTGCTATCCCCTGGATCTTCCAGATCCTCTGTGTGGATGGATGCTTGGTGGTTAGATGTAGGTACCAAATGATGCCCATGTTGTTTATCCCCAGTGTAAGCTCCTTGGGGGCAGGGACTGTTTCATTTTTTATTTTTATATCCCTATGGCCTAGAATAAAGCTTGGCACACAATTGGTGCTTAATAAATGCTTATTGATTGGTTATTTTGCTGGAACCCTTTTTCATTAGCCAAGGTGGGGGAGGGGGCAGTTAAACACATGGAACTTCCCTCACCTCTCCTCTCATTTGTGTTTCTCTGCCCGCAACATCTAATGAGAAGTGCTGAGATTTCTCCCATCTAATCTCTGCTCCAAGGGCCTCTGAGCTGGGTTGGGGCCAGCCATTTTTCCCCCACTTCAGGAAATAGGCTCCCCGCTCCTCATCACACCTCCCCAGCCAACACAGCAGCCCTGCTCCAGATAAGATGGCAGTCACAGCGGGAAGAGGAAAAGGTGTTTCTCTAACGTGACTCTGAGTTTCCTGCCAAGCGTTAGGCATTTTTAGCAGCCAAAGCTTCATCTTGATTTTGCTTATTTCCCGCCTGTCTGATTCCTGGGCTTCTGGCTCAACCCCACCCACAGGCTTAGAGGATCTCCAAGCGGAAGGGACCTCCGAGGCTGGCTAGTCCAACCTAAACCTCAGCTCGGCAAAAAGCCCTTACCAAGCAGCCACTATGTGCCAGGCACTGTGCTAAACGCTGCAGTTACAAAGAAAGGCGAAACCCCCTGCACAGACTGCCAACAAGTGGTTCCTGGAATATTGCATTGCCGGATGGCTTCATTCTTTGTATTCATGGAAGGCAGCAAGCTGAAAGAGAACTGGCCTCAGAGCCAGGACGACCTGGCTTCTAGGGCTGCCTCTAACTTCTACTGACTGTGTGACCCCGGGCCAAGTCTCAATGCCTTTCAGTGCCCTAGGCAGCTCTGCCTGACTCTATTAAAGACAAGATGTCAACCTGCATTAGGAGGGGACTTCCCTCACTCCTAGCTCCCTACAGGAAGGAATGAAATCACTAGTCTAGTCTCTGTCCCTTTGCATTTATATCCCCTGGTGTGTGACACATAGGAGTGGCTTAGAAATGCTTATTGGTTTATTCCCATTTCTTCAACATATGGCGTAGCAGTATTTATGTAAGAAGGAATAATGAAGTCTGGGTTTTCCTATTTCACTCTTTACCCGCAGCTGGGTCAACTGGGAGGTTCACTTCTGACGGGGGAGATGGGGCAAGGGGGAAGTTTTAGAAAGAAAAACATTTCCCACTTCTTAGATCTGTCCCAGAGTGAAAGGAGTTACTTATCAGAGAGTGAGCTCCCCATCACTGGAAGTCTTTGAGTGAAAATTGAACAACCACTTACTTCTCAGGGATGTTAGAGAGGGGATTTTTGTTTGGGTACAGGTTGACTAACTTGACTCCGGGGTCTCTTACTCCTCTGGAAGTCTGTAATTCTGTTTAGGGGCTGGCAAATTGATCAAGGTTGGTCGATGCAGTTAATACAACCATTCCTTCTGCACAGGGCTGAGGCAGGATGATTTGAAAGGTATTCCATAGAGTCTATTACATTTTGCCTTGTTATCATATGGATTTCTATCTACAGCAAGTTATGATGACTCTTCCCCGGTAACCTCTGATTTAGCAATTTCTTCAGATATTTCAGGAGAGCTGCCGTTTCGTTGCTATGCATTTAAATTTTGACTTAGACACTTAGTAGCCGTGTGAACCTGGGCAAGTCACTTCACCTTTGTCTGTTTCAATTTCCTCGTCTGTAAAATGAGATACATATGCAAAGCACTTTCCATAATTCGAAGCGCTATCTAAATGCAATTATTATTAATTATTATTAAGATTATAACAGCTACCTTTCCTTTAGTGCATTAAGGTTCACATGGTGCTTTCCCCAAAACAGGACTGCAAAGTAGGTAGTACAAGTTTTATTATCCCCATTTTACAGATGTTAAAACCGAGGCTCAGAGAATGAAGGAGCTTACCCGTGGCCATACTGCTAATAAGTATAGACTCAAGGCCAGGTCTTCTCCTGCCAAGGGGTCCATCCATGAGACGATAGCTTTCTTCATCTGTTCCCAGGTTCTATGACATCAGGACAGGGGTGGCCTTAAGGCCAAAGGTTCCCCACTCCTTCACTAGGGGAAGTTTTGGAGTCTAGGAGAACACTCAAGAAGCAGGTAGTGATGCCATCGTGGAGGAGTCCAGGATTTGAAATTGCCTTGGGGCAGGTAGGTGGTACAGTGGAGTCAAAAGAACCTGAGTTCAAATGCCAGCTCAGACACTTGAGACTTGCTAGCTGTGTGACCTTGGGCAAGTCACTTAACCCCATTACCTGGCCAAAAAAAAAAAAAAGAAAAAAGAAATTTCCTCAAGAAAGGCTCTTTCTTACTCCTGCCAATCACTGGCGGACCTGCCTCCCTCTTAAAGTGGTCCCTCCTAAAATTCCTTTCCTGAATGAACCCCCCATTTCCTTTTTCAAGCAAAGCTGTGTCCCCCCCCCAAACCTGCGCTTCCACGCTAAAACACACATAACACACTCACTCTAAGGAAGCGCTACTCTCCGTGTGCTGCCCTGAGATTACACACTTAATTAAAGAGGGATTTTGGAGTTACTTAACATCTGGGGTGGCAGGTTTTTTTTTCCCCCTTCTCAGCTCGGGGAAGGAAGAAATAATTACCATAACGTCTGGTCTTATTATTTTCTCTGATGCATACTCTAGTGATTCATTGCTAGAATTAATCTTGTAATAAAGTGAACTCCTTTAATCTGTCTGTGGGCCCCTCCACTTTAAAGTACCCAGCATGTGACACATTAAAAAAAAAAACCACCACGAAATATGCCACTCATTGATTCATTCCTTCACCTGACAAAACGTTTATCAAGGGCCAACTTCAGGATCTCCAGAGTTCAGATGAGACCTAGTCCTTGCCCTCATGAAGCTTCTAGTCTAGGAGTGGAGATCAGGCATAAAACCTTCACAATCAGTCTCCTTCTGGACAGAGGAGAATTCCTGGGAGCAGTTAGTTATGTGTATGGCTTCACTCCCCTAAGTTAGAGAAGATGGGGACCCAGGGGGAGGCAGTCCAGTGGATGCGTATGTCTCTTTGTCTCCTTTTTGTGAGATAGGGCAGCTTGGTGGCGCAGTTGGATAAACCACTGGACCTTGAGTCAGGAGGACCTGAGTTCAAATCCAGTCTCAGACATTTACTGGCTGTGTTACCCTGGCCAAGTCACTCAACCTGGTTTGCCTCAGTTTCCTCATCTGTAAAATGAACTGAAGAAGGAAATGATAAACCATTCCAGTATCTCTGCCAAGAAAACCCCAAATGGGTTCAGGAAGAGTCAAATACGATTGAACACCAACAATATTAAAAGCAGCTAGCTTGCTCAGTGGTTAGAACACTGGACCTGGAGACCTGAAGTAAACTCTGGCCACAGATACTTCCTGGCCAAGGAAGTCACTTAAACACCCTCTGCCTCAGTTTCCCTATCTGCCAAATGGGAATGATGATAGCACCTATGTTTCATGTGGATAAAATGAGCACTTTGCAAACTTGAAAGTGCTATATAAACATAAGCTATTATTATTGGTGTTAATATTTCAGTGGTAGTTTGTAGGTTCTCTGTAAATCTGGAGTGAGCTTAAGGCGAATGGGCGAATCATGCCTACATTCTTTGAAATCCCAGCCCTGAATAGCAGAGTAGGGCCGGCATTATTTTCTTCATTTTACAGATGAAGAAACTGAGGGTAACAGAGATTAAGTCACAGATTGGTGGTCACACATTATAAATGAAGGAGCCTGAAACTGAACCCCCATCCCTTGCCTACTGCCTACATAGTACTGACTATAGCATACAGCCTCTGAATTGGAGGAGAAGTCCCAGGGCATTCCACTAAGTCTAAGTTCCAAGAAGACAGGCCAAGGCCAACACCTGATACTGTGATGAGAGAGAGAAGTAACCCAATCTCATAAAACCTGAATAGGTGGAAAAGAGCTGGGAGATAATGTATAATAAAAATAAATAATATTGTTCTCCATGTGCAAGGACGCCTTCTCATCAGCTAGATGGAGAAAAGAGCACTTCCATTACCTAAGGCAGGGGTCTGAAACTTTCTATGCATCCTGGAACCCTTGGGGAGTGTCTGGCAAAGCCCATGGACCCCTTCTTAATACACAAAGTAAAATACATGGGGCCAAAAAAGAGAAAATTATGCCAATATAGTTATCAAAAGATATATTTTTAAAACCACAAGCCCATGGACCCCAGGTTAAGAAGCTCTATTCTAAATTACCAGGAAGTCACTTTGCAAAGCCCCATAGAAATAAGTCTTAATAATATGTTTCAGGGAGAGAGGTTGTGAAGACTGTGGAAGGAAGGAGAAGTGGGTGGTTTTGGGGTCAGAGGGCATGAGCTCCTCCATCATCACTCAAAACTTGTGTGACCTTGAGTCAGTCATTTGTGCTTACTGGGCTTCTGTTTTTTCTTCTCTAGAATGAGGAGTTAGAACAAAGGACCTCTCAGGGCACTCCCACTTCTAGATCTATGATCTTATGACCCATTTGTTTGGGCAATTCCCATATGGCAGGTGTGGCACTGATGGTCAGGCATCTACCCACACACTTTCCCTTCCTGGATAATTCTTTGCCAGTCATTTTCCCTAAATCCCTCAAAGAGGCTCTGCCCAATATACTAGACATTGGGTCTTTTAACATTTCATGGATGCCTTGGGCTGTCCATCTGTCTGTAGTTGGCCCGTCTCCATTTCCAGTGACCTCTGTCCTTGGTGATGCCTCTTATACTATTTCTCCCCTTGTTGGTAACATGTCGCCTAGCTCACACCCACCATTGCCCTGTGGGTCACCTCAGTTTTAATTCTTCTCAGATCAGGGTCTTCCATGGTTCCCAACCATCATCATTTGAAGGGTGTCAGAGTTAAAAAGATGGTCTATATCTTCCTTCCCTCTTTGCAGAGGTGGGGGACTGATGATGTGGAATATTAAATACATATGCTACCAGGCATGATTCATGCTTTTGTTAAGCTGCATTTTTTCTCTTTCTTTTTAATCATGATCTCATAAATCATTCCTTTAAACCTGGAAGGAAACTCAGAGGCTATATAGTCATAAAATTATAAATGTCCTGGAAGATTGTAGATCAGTGTGTCCAAAATACCCCCCTTCACAGATGAAGAACTGAGACATGGAAAGGCTCCTCCAAGATCATACACGTAATAAGTGTTGTTTCAATCATTTTCAGTTGTGTCCAGCTCTTCACGGCCCCATTTGGGGTTTTCTTCACAAAGATACTGGAGTGGTTTGTCATTGTCTTCTCCAGCTCATTTTACAGATGAGGAAACTGAGGCAAACAGGGTTGATTGATTCACCCAGGATTGCCTAGCTAGCAAATGTCTGACGCCAGATTTGAACTCAGGAAGATGAGTCTTCCTGACTTCAGGCCAAGCACTCTATCCTCTGTGCCACCTAGCTGCCTCATGTAATAAATAAGTAAAGCCAAGATTCAAATTCAGCTCCTCTATTCCAAACTCCCATACCATACTCCAAGGAATAGTTCACTGGGTGGCAGAGGGGGAAGTACATCCTGGGAAATGAAGATCATATAAAAACAAAAGACACCAACAAAAATAATGTTTTAATGAAGATAAAATCACCAGCTAGTTTTGATTGTTTCATGAAACAGATACAAGGTTTATTAATTAATTTTGTGAATGCTCTGGAAATATTTGTTAATAATGTTGTCTTTCCTCCTAGTTGCTTGGAAACCCATCGTGTAGTTTGGTTTAAGAAAGCTTCTTTAGCTTTTCAGGCCCTCGTCATTGTGGCAACAGGATGGTGGTTACCCAGAATTGCCCGGTCAATGAGGAAGTCAAACCAGTAAATCAATGGGAGGGGGACCCGAAATTAAAAATGAACCATATGAGGTCTGCCATATTTATATTTATAACCCCAGACATCAACATTCACTGTGGCTCCTTAGTGCAGAAATTATTTTCCCCTTAGAAGAGAGCTCTGAGACAAAATCCTGCAGTGAGTTCTGACGGGCCTCCTACGTTTATTGTTTCAGTTTCAAGGATCCCACTTTTCTCGATTAGTTATAAAATGCTTTATGACACCATGTAGGATCCTGGCTCACGTCAGCTACCAACCCTGGGTTCTCTGGGCTGCCAAAGCTTTCACCAATAAAGCATATATCTAAAGCCCCTCCACTCTGCCTGGCAAAATCACTGTAGCCTGGCAGACTTTCAGGGGAAAGAATATTGGATCTCAGCTCTCAACTCCCAACACCCAACCCCCCCAACAACTGCAGCTCAGAAAATGGCATGATATTTCAGAGTCCTGATTCAAATCATAATGAATGCAGAGTGATACTATAATAGTCGGCAATTATCAGGAATAGGTTACCGGCCAAATGAGCAGCTAAGAATGTGGGACTGGACGATTTCATTTGTAATAAGTGTGAGCGGATATACTGATGATTTGATTAGTCCTAATTATGCCTCAGCACCGATATTTATGCTTGTTCAAATTAAACTGCTTGCCTACCCCTCCAAGGAAAAGAATACATTTCAGGCAAGACGCTAAGTGGTACTTTTTGCATGTGTAGCCTGGCTTCTAGGATGATGCCAACGGGTAATGTGTGAGAGAGCCCCCAACAGTGGCCTTGCCCCCCTGGCAGAGATCCAGGTCCAATCCCCTCCTCTTACAGATGACAAAGCTCAGAGAAGTTAAGCAATCTACCCAAGTTGAAACAAGTGGTAAGAGGCTGGGATAGTATTTGAATTTGCATCCTCGAACCCTAAATCCCATGCTCCTTAGATTGCCTCTGCTGCCAGCCTACAGACTAGGCATTCACATTTGTTTGAGACAGCAGTGTACCTCCTCATCCACCTAGGAGCCCACCTCCTCAAAGTTCTGTTGCGTCCCAAGCCCAAGGATATGTTTCTGGAAGAGGTGCTACTCCCACAGGGATCTGATAGGAGCCCTGGCTTGTTCCTTGAGCTGAGAGGCTGTGGGCTATGCTTCTAAAAGCACTAGACTTCATCAGCTCTGCATTAGAATCTTCCCTTCACCACCTTTTAGCTGTGTTATCTTGGGCAAGGCATTCTGCCTTCAGGTTCCCTATCATAAAACATCTCAGCACACGCCTCACCCCATCCCAGGCAATGCTCTGAGACCGTAGCTTACAGACAAGTTGCCAATCTTCATGAGTGGAGAGAATTTCCACACCAAGAGTTCCCCACTCATACAAGATCACAGCCTGTACCAGTACTATCTACTGTGAAGTAGAGAATGGATTCCCATACGTCAAACATTTTGTAATAGAGATTCTTATTCAGGTACGTGTTAGATTGCATGGTGGCTGAGATCCCCTTCAACTCCAGGATTCTGATAGATGTCACAAGGTTATTGGGAGAATCTAGTACGATCACACATATTTAAGAACTTTGTACAAGCAAAAGCCATCTAGCTATGGAGCCAGAGGACCTGGGTTCAAATCCTCCCTCTGATGCTTACTACCTCTGTGACCTCGGACAAGTCACTTAAATTCCCTAAGCCTCAGTTTCTCCATCTGTAAAATTATAAGGTTGGATTAGATGGCCTCTCAGGCCCCTGCCAGCTCTACATCTATGATCCTATGAACCCTAAAACACTTATATAAACAATAGATGTAATATAGATCATAGTATCTAATCATATACTTCATAATAATCACTGCTACTGTCTTTCTTGTGCCTGAGTTAAGGAAGTCCAGACTGAAGATAGAGAGATATAGTTTTGTCTTTGTTGCTGTTTACTGGAGTCAAAAATTCAATTCAATTGAACCCATACTGTGCCAAGAACTGCTCTGTGTGCTGGGGATGCGATAGTAAAAATGAAGCAGCCCTGCCCTCAAGAAGATTCCATGATGTTTTAAGGCAAAAAAAAAAGGTTTATTTTATTTATTTCTCAGTGCAAATCTAAAGGTCCTCTCCAAGGACCTTTGGGGGGATGGTGGTCCAATTCTCCAATGGAGTTGGAAGAGAAGTCACGATTGTGACTTCTCACTTCTGTGAACAAATGTCTATTTTGGGGTAGATGTGACACATCCACAAAGAAGTATGAGACAAGGTAGATTGTGATGTGGGCAAAGGAGTGACCCAAGCAAAGCACTCTGGGAAATGATGAGGAGAGAAAGAAGACTTTCAGATGAGGTGTGAGAGGGGATGGGATCAAGGAAGGTTGAGCTGAGCTGAGCTTTGAGTAAGAAGATTTCAACAGGTAGAGATGAAGAGAGATTATGTTCCTAATATAAGCATCCATAGAGTCTGGGTGGATGCATGGAGGCAGGAGATGGGAGATAGCTTGAGAGATAGCTCCAAGTCCAATTTAGCTGTAAGGTAGTTATGCAAAATGCCACTAGAAAGTATAGTGGCCCCCAACTTATAGAAGGCTTTCAAAGTCAGGTCAAGTATTTGGACCCAAATTCATGATCCCCCCCAATCTGGTAACAGATTATATTCCCCTCTTTCAAACAGATTTTTCCTAGGTGAGGTGGCTTACCATCTCTGGAAGTCAATTAGGAATACTCCTATTTCCCTAAGATCTCCAAGTATTGTATTTAATCCTAGAGGTAACAGGAGACCACTAGAACTTCTCAATCAGGGGAATGGCATGGTCAGATCTGTTCTTAGTAAGATCATCTGGGCAACTGCATGATGGATGAGATGAGAGACTAGACACAGAAGAATCTGGAGGTTGTTAGGATCGGTTCTCTTCCCAGGCGCTAAGACTTTACCGTGGTTCTCTTTCCAGTCACAGCAAGATGAAAAGCAAGGATAGACTTTTCTCCAAAGGGTCTGGAAAGTCTGCCTTTCATTAGCTCCTCCATGCTGAAACAGGGAGCTTTTCCTCAAAGGGGTAACAGCTTGATCTCTTGCCATTTAGCTATGTAAGTCTGAACAGTAGTGGCAGAGCCAGCTGGTAATTAGCTGATATGGCTGTTGAGGCTTGGGGCGAATGCCTTCCTCTGCCTGAACTTCATGGTATAGAACTGAGGCATCGAGGGTTTGTGCAGAGTATATATTACATGCCAAAGAACTGTGTCGATTTTCTGTCCCCTGGAAAGAAAGGAAGTCAGAACATAAAGTGGCAAAGCTAACTAGCCTTCATAAAGTCGAATTTTAGAACTAGAAGAGATCTTAAATCAGAAGTTATCAGAGCTAGAAAGAACCTCAGAATACAGAATGTCAGAGTTTAGCGGGGGGGAACCCTAGGAGAGAACACATCCAAGTTGAAAGGGAGGGGTCCTCAAAATACAGAATGTTCGAGTCCAGAGGTCTCTTAGAACAGAAGGACCATAGAGGTTATCCAATCTAGCCCTTTAATTTCGTAGTTGAGTTAGCTGAGGCTCAGAAAGGGAAGCTACTTGCCAAAAGTCACATAGCAATTTCTCGGCGGCACCAACTGCTACTGATGAGCATGGGCAAAAATATAAGGGGAGAGAAATCTCTCTGACAGAGTGTCATCGTGATCCCAGAAAAGCATCTGTCTCCCATCCCATGGTGCCAAGTTAAATCCTACCCTTCCAAACAAAGTTTTGCTAAGTGCGGTGGCTCCCGGCTTACCACCTCCAGAAATGCCTATGTGATGCCCTCAGCTGGGGATCCCCCTTCTTTGCATCAAATCCCCACAGTCATCAGAGACTACCTGTCCAGGAGCTCTGACCACCCACCTCCCTCCATCAATGGTGCCCTGGGCCAGTAACATCCCCTGCCATACTGTCCCCATCCCAAATCCAACACTCTCCTCAAGAGCATTAAGCCTTTACAGAAACAGTTACCTACTAGAAGGCTTGCTACGATCTCCCCAAGGAGCCAGCTTGGAGTTCATATGGATGCTACAACTTTACAGGATAGCTCCATGACATCTCTCTTTTCTTCCTTTTTTCCCCCTTAAATGATCTTCTTCAGTTAATCATTTAACATTTATCGAATACCCTCCAAGTTCCAAATCCTGTAGAGAAAGCTAGGATTATGGGCTGATTAAAACTGATTTCTTAACAACCATGTCTGTTCTAAGCAGAATTGGAAATTTCCACAGTTTAAAGGAGCAGGTGGGTTGTTTTTCTTTTGGATTGGAATGGTTTTGTTTTGTTTTGTTTTGTTTTAACCTGAAAGGAAGACTTAATGTAGGAGTAACTGTAATACCAAAAAAAGAAAAAAAAATCCTTGGCCAAAGAACAATGCTGGGTTTGACAGCTCTATCTGGAAAAGAGGGGCCTGGAGAACTGGAGTGGAGAGATAAGGCTTAATCCCACAGGGGAGATAGCAGCCAAGCTCCTACTTTGCTTGTGATTTCATTTGGCTGATATGCAGAGTTGGGTGACTTCGTATTTCCCTGTTTTCCAGCCCTACTTGACTTACTCAGTAGTTTATAGTCTTAAATGTTATGTAAGGATGATTTCCCAGGTCCATGGGGCAGATAACTAGGGAGTATCTAGGGGTAGGAAGAGGGGGGATGGGCTTCTTAGTATAATAACCACTGGGTTTCATGGGATCTTGCATTTAGAATGGAAAGGACTGATACTCAATCTTCATCCTTCTTGACTTCTCTTGGGCAATTTGTCACCCCCTCTCCTCCCGGATACGCTCTCGGCTCTGGGTTTTCTTGACACTAATCTCTTTTCTCCTACCACTTGTCTGACCCTCCTCAATCTTCTTTGCTGGGTTATCATCTATATCACACTCACTAACTTTGGGCATTGTTCCTCAAGGCTATGTCCTTGGTCCACTTCTAGCCTCTCAGCGTTCTCTTACTACAAGGCCTCATCACTTCCCATGGGTTTACATACCTCTTTGAACTTACTTCCCAGATCTACATACTGGGTCTCCCGAGTTCCTTTTGGACATCTTGAAATGGATGTCCCATAGATATTTCAAACTCAACATGGCCAAAATAGAACTCATTGTCTTTCCCCCAAAACCCTGCTTTTTCACAGACTTCCCTAATACTCCCGATGGAACTATAATCCTCACAGTCATCCAGGTTCCCAACCTCAGTGTCGCACCCGACTCCTCACACTCACTCATGTAAATATCCAATGAGTTGCCAAATCTTACCACTTCTATCTTCCTAACATCTTTCTCTCCTCTCCTCTTGCTCTTTATTCCCCCAAGGTTCAGTTCAAGGGCTACCCCCTACATGGAGTTTTTCCTGATTTCCTTAGCTATCAGTGTCCCTACCAATCACCATGAATTTGTTTTCTATTTAACCTTTTTTTACTTATCTGTGAACATGTTGTATTCCCCTAATGGAAATGTAAGGGGCCGGTTCATACTCACGTCGAGATCTGTATTCCTAGAACACAGCCTGGCAGAAAATAGCTACTTAATAAATGGAATCTTATATGTTTAGCTGGAAGGGAGCTCAGGGCCCATCTAGTCCTAATCTCTCACTTTACAGTTGAGAAAGCTAAAGTCTAGAGTTGATGCAGTGGATAAAGCACCAGGCCTGAAGTTAGGAAGACCTGAGTTCAAATTTGGCCTCAGACACTTGCTGTGTGACCCTGGGCAAGTCACTTAACCTTGTTTGCCTCAGTTTCCTCATCTGTAAAACGAGCTGGAGAAAGAAATGGCAAACCACTCCAAGATCTTTGCCAAGAAAACCCCAAAAGGGGAAACAAAGAGTAGGATACAACTGAAAATCAACTGACCAACAGAAGGCTTAGAGAAATGAAGTGATTGATTGCCCAAGATCACACAGTCTGTTCGGGCACAGGCAGGATTCAAACCCAGTTTCTCTGATTCTAAACCTAACAGCCTTTCCAATACATCCTGTTGAACCCTGATTTTGCCCCTTACCAACCAGTGTGACCTTAGACCTCATGTGACTTTTATTAATGAAGTGCCTGAGGTTGGGAAAAGGTTCAGTGACTGAGCAGAGATCATACATGTAGCAAATGTCAAAGGTCCTCAGATTTGCTCTCTAATGCATTATTCAGACATATTGCCTGCCTTGGGGGCTGGAGGAACACCTCCATTCAGAATAGTACCGCCCTGGGAGGAAGAAGAGAAAACAGGTGGAAGGGAGGAACCTGATCAGCCAAGAACAGGGGAGGGGATCCCCTTGTGGGGAGTCAGACGGAAAGGGGCCATTCCCAATGGGCACATAAGAGGCACTTGGTGCCACATGGTGGCCACTCCATGAACAGAGGGAATTTAACTGGCCCTAAACCAAGAGTGGAAGAGTGTTTATAATTGACATGGGGAGGGTCACTTTTTGGCAGTAAACTGATGTTTCTGTGGGAGGATACAGGAAATTTTTAATTGACCTGCCATGGAGGTGAATGTAGAGCTGAAGCAACAGCCAAGGCAAAGATAAATATGTCACCTCGTCATGGGAGAAAGGGACAGACTTGCCAGAGAAGGTGAGTTTATATTTTTTTTCAAAACTTGTTTTTATCACCAGGTTAAAGGGGGAGTCCAGAGACAGGATAGTTTTGTATTGTGACTTGAGCCTGGTCAGATTGTATGTATTTCATTTCTGATTTTGTACACCTAATACCTGCTAAAGCACAATGCCTAGCACATGGTAAGAAAAGGAAGGAAGGAAGAATGGCAGGAAGGAAGGAAGGAGGGGGAGGGAGGAAGGGATGGAGAAAGAGAAGGAAGGAAAGAAAGGGAAGGAAGGCAGAAAGGAAGGAAGAAAAGAAAGAAGGAAGGAAAGGGGAAAGGAAGGAAGGGAGGAGGAGGAGTACGGAGAAGGGGAAAGAAAGAAGGAAAGAAGGCGCTGTGGAAAGCCCTTTACAAATATTTTCTCATTTTATCCTTAAAACCACCCTGGGAAATAGTTACTATAATTTTTCTTATTTTACACATAAAGAAACTGAGGCAGACAGAGATCAAGTCACTTGCCCCTGGTGCCACAGCTAATAAGTATTTGAGGCAGAATTTGATCCCAGGTCTTCCTGACTCCAAACCCAGTACTGTCTCTCCAATTTCATGCTCTGACCATGAGGGGGTTGGACTCAGTGATCTCTAAGGGCCTTTCCAGCTCTAAATCTTATGCCTAAAATGAAAATCCTATGCGTTAGTGCCCAACACTGTGATCCAAATGCCCGGTCAACCTGTTCAGACAGTGAGCACAGATAAAGCCAGAAATGTCTTTCCTGAGGTTTGTGCTTCGAAACACTTTCTGTGTTCCTGAGAATCCTCTCTTACAGACTGTGATTTTTCCAGTTCCTGGATACTTAATGACTGCATCTGTTCAGGGAACTGGATTTCCCTTTGTAATTTCTGAATGATTTCAACCGTTTCCTACCTCTTCAAAAATAACAGGAGTCTGATGTATGTGACCACCTAAGTACTTTGCAAATCCAGTCTTCAGTTCCCCCCTTCTTTTGTCGATTTCTAATGGAAGAGGTCCATGTAAACGCTTGTAAATTCTATGGGGGCATGTCCCTTTGTTAATCTGTAAAAGACAGATTAAAATCCACATAGAGACAGAGGAAGAGGCAACTATTGTTGAGGTATTTGTCAACCTGGTAGCTATAATAGACAGGTCTATTGACTTCCTTAGGCATGGGTATAAGATATAACACAGAACCACCCACCACTTACCAAAATGGATGACATCGTCCCACTTCTGGTGATTCATGTGAGCTCAGATGACACCTTTCAGAAGGAATTGAAAAGTATTGTCAACAATCATGAAGCCTAGGACAAGAAACTACAAGCCATAGAAACACAGGCCATGTTTTCTTCATTGCCAACCATTGAAGACAAAGGATGATGAAGAGAGAAACTAATTTGGGAATGAGATTTGAATGTCTGTATCCCAGCTTGCAATATTGGATGGACAGAGATGGAGTATACCTAAGAATGTACTGTACTCTCCAGGTGTCTTGCAAATCTAATCAAAAGGGGCTTAAATTTAAAAAAGGATAAGGGAGAGAGAAGGCTGTCTATGCCTTAGTTATCTCTCTCCTAAGTTAGATAATAACAGATATGATAGTGAGTAACTAAAGAGAGGGAAATAGCAATTATAGTGTCCAAAAGTGAAATGGGTTGCCAGAGCAGGGGTAGAGTACCTGAGGCCTGGAGTCCACATGTGGCCCTCTAGGTCCTCAAGTGTGGCCCTTTGAGGACCTAGAGGGGGACTTGAGGTTAAAGGTTCCCCACGCATGGCCTAGAGGGTTCATAGATTTCCCCTTCTTGAGGGTCTTCAGAGTCTGGAAACCACATGTTCGGGTATGTTTTAGTAGGGATTCATTTGGAGTATGGGTAAGCCAACATGGCCACTGAGGTCCTTCCAACTTTCAAATTCTGTGATTCTGTCATTCATCTTTGGTTTTCATCTGTTCATCCAAGTAAGCCTCTGAACTAGGCCCTTTGGAGATACAGAGATATGAGTCAATGTTTTTTCATTCAAAAACCTCTCCAAAATTAGTTATCTCAAGTCGGTAGCCATTGTTCCACATGAGGCTCATGTGTTAGAACGACACCTCCATGATCCTAGCCTAACTGATGAGACAGAGTTGTAATGATACATTTTGGCACCAAGGACAAGTAGCAGGAAAGACACTCTGTTTCAATGAGATGAGATGTAATAGAGATAAATGTAAAATCTTACTTCGGTTCAAGAAATCTTATAAATTTGTGGAGTAAGCATGAAGAGTCAGGAAAAGACCTGGGAATATTTAATATAGCATAAGGGCAGATAGGTGGTGCCATAGTGCACAGAGCACTGAGCTTGGAGTCAGGAAGACTCATCTTCCTGAGTTCAAATCCAGCCTCAGATGCTTACTAGATGTATGACCCTGGGCAAGTCACTTAACCCCACTTGCCTCAGTTTCCTCATCTGTACGATGAGCTGGAGAAGGAAATAGCAAACCACTTTAGGGTCTTTGCTAAGAAAACCCCAAATGGGGTCAGGAAGAGTCAGACATGACTGAAATGACCAATCAACAACACCAAAAGCTTAAAATGAGTTCTTCACATGACATGACGTAAAAAGGTGAATTTAACCTTGGGCTGCATTAAGAAAGATGTAGTTTTGAGTGGCAATGAAAGTGACAGTCCTGCTCTACTCAGTCCTGGCCAGGTTGCTTCTGGAGTACCATATGTCATTCAGTTGTGGGCACTACACTTTAGGAAGGAAACAGATAATTGGACCCCAAAATCATGCCATATGAGGATATTTTGAGAGGCAACCTGGTACAGCAGAGATCAAAACTTCTCCCTGCCACTGACTTCTTGTGTGACCGTAGGCAAATCACTAAAATGTTCTTAAATGTTCTAAGCCTCAGTTTCCTCATCTGTAAAATGAGACAGATGGGTTCGATGGCCTCCGAGGTCCTTTCTAGCTCTAAAGTCATGGTCCTGAGAAATGTGAAACTAAAGAAGACAAAGCTGGGAGGAGGTGGAATTGGAACTTTCATAAATTATTTAAAGGACTATTACAGGGAAGAGAAATTCTATTTGTTATGCTCATTCCCAAAGGGCATACGTAGGAGCATTGAGTAAAAGTTACAGAAAAGCAAATTCAGATTTGACTTCAGAAAAAAACCTTCCTGCCAATGTAGAATGGGCTGCGTTGGGAGGTAGGAAGTCATCTTCAGACAAAGGTGTTGGGGTTGTTGCCTGTCTGAGCCCGCTAGGGGGTGCCATAGTGCAGAGTGCTGGACTTGGAGTCAGGAAGCCCTGAGTTCAAATACAGCCCCAGACAGTCACTAGCTGTGTGACCCTGGGCAAGTCACTTGACCTGTGTCTGCCTCAGTTTCCTCTTCTATAAAATAGGAGTATAATAACACCTCCCTCACAGGATTGTTGTGAGGATCAAATGAAACAATAATTCTAAAGTGCTTAGCACAGTGCCTGACACATAGTAAGAGCTAAATAAATGTTAACAATTATAAAAGGAAGAGATTAAGCTCGATGACCTCAAAAAAACCTCTTAGATCTAGGTCTACAATCTTATGATCCAATTACCTCCAATGTCACTGCTAGCTCTAAATCTATGATCCTTTAATCCCCTCTACAATTAGGTGGGGGAGGGGGAGATTGGATTTAGTTATCTCTTTTTTCTTTCTGCTTTTGTGTAATGATTTGTTTTTCTAAATAGGTATATTCACTTTAACAAGGATGAAAATGGTCATTTTACTATTAGGGCTCCTGATCTTTCTCATGTATGTGCGCATGCGTGAGCATGCCTGTGTTTCTGTTTTGATGATGGTGATGATTACTTCACACAGGTTTAGTGGTGCCTATTTTCTGATTCTGATTCTGACTCTGCCTCACTTCCTAAAAGTCTCCCGATATTTCTATGTAGTCTTCATATTTGTCATTTCTTATGGTGTCATAATATCCCACCACTTCCATATTGCACAATTTATTTGGCCATTCCCCCATCATTGGACCCAGCAGTTGTTTCCAGCTTTTTGCTGGAATAAATAAATAAAACAGTTATGAATATGTTTATCCAGATAGGGTTTTCTTTTTCCTTCCTATTACATCCTTAGGGAATAGTTGCTGCAGTCAAATCAGTGGGTTAAAGGATATAAACAGTTTTGTGGTTTTTATTGAATATCACCATATTGCTTTCCAAAAAGATTATGCTGGTTCATAGCTGTCTACCCACGGTAGGAAGATTCTCAACAGCCGCAACTCTATTGGGTCTTACTGTTTAAAAACCATCTACATTAACCATTTTAAAAGAAATGCCTGACTGATGATAATGGCCCCATCACAGAGAAATGGACAGCCAGCCGAGTCTTCCACAGGCATCCTCCCAAGGTCAAGAAAACACAAAGACAGCCCCAAACTCATGAGTGGACCCCATGTGGCAAACTAATGGGAGAATATATGTGATAGGATTCCAGATTTAGGAGTTGGGGGGGGAACCATAGAAGTTCTAAATCATTAATATAGAGCTAGAAAGGAACTTATGGTTGTTTGTTGCTGTTTAGTCATTATTCAGTCGTGTCTGACCCTTCCTGACCCCATTTGGGATTTTCTTGGCAAAGATACTGGGGTGGTTTGCCATTTTCTTCCCCAGCTCATTTTACAGATGAGGAAACTGAGGCCAACAGGTCAAGTGACTTGCCCAAGGTCACACAACTAGTTAAGTGTCTGAGGATGGATTTGAACTCTGATCTTCCTGACTCTAGACCTGGTGCTCCATCCACTGCACCACCTAGCTGCCCCTGGAAGGGACTTTAGAGTTCATCTAGTCAAAAACTTTCATTTTACAGATGAGGGAAATGAATCTTGGAGAAGTTAAATGACTAATCCAAGGTCACAAAAGTTAAATGGCAGAACTGTGTTTTGAACCCAGATCCTCGGAGTTGATAAGTCATTTTCCTCATTTCCCACCCGGCTACAATGTCTTTGGACTTCATCAACCTCTCTATCAGTTTCCTTTTGTGTGTTGTCTTCTTCCATTAGACCATAGTCTCCTTGAGGGCCAGGCTCTTTCATATTTGTATTCCCAGCATTCAACCGTGCCTGGCATGGAGTAGGCATTTAATAACTATTTACTGACTAACGGGTCAAATTCCAGCTCCGCTACTTGCTGGCTGTGTGGTCTGGGCCACATGATGTTATCTCCCTGAACATCCCTTTCTTCCTGTCTAACATAGAGGGGTTATCAGGGGTAGGGAACCTATGGCTTTGAGGCCACATGTGGCCCTCTAGGTCCCCAAGTGCAGTCTTTTGATTGAATCCAAACTATGAGTTGGGTTAAAATCGGAGGCAGGCATTTAGGGTTAGAGTCAGAGGCACATTTAGGGTTAGGGTCAAAAGGCCGCACTTGAGGTCCTAGAGAGCCACATGTGGCCTCAAAGCTACAGGTTCCCCACCCCTGGATAATCTCTAAGGGCCTTTCTGCCATACCCTGCTGGAGGAGAGTCACGCTGGATAAACAGGCCTGGATGGGCTGCTATCTATATCACTGGAGGGAATACCTCCATAGGCCCTGAGAGTCATGCTCCTGAGTGGCAGGGGTCTCATTAGCATACTCCCATAGCACAGTGCTACTCATCAGGTTTTCAATGGCCAGGGGGTGGCTATTTGCTTTCTCTATTTAAGCTAGCCTCCTTATGCATCCCGTAGGTTTCAGATAGCTCACACCCATCTCAGCTCTTTAGAACTTCCTGTAATAAAAAAAAAAAGAAAGAAATCTCCCAAAGAAAATGCCAAGGCCTCAATATTGATTTACCTGTCAGAAGCTTCAAGGAAATACAAGATAAGGAGATGTCAACACTAATTATAAAAAAGCGGTCCAGACTCTGAGTTTTCTCTCCATCTTTCTCTAACGCTTTATGGTCCAGAAATGGCCTTGCTTGTCAGTACAGATGCCCTGTTGGAGAGAGCCCAGGGATGGATTCCACCCAAGTGACACGCCAGTGTGCCAACAGGAGGAATCTGCTGGGACCCCAGCAGAGGCAGCACCCTGCTCACTTCCTCCCTGGGCTACAGTAACCACTAGGGCACACTCTTCCTGGGCTGATTGTCTCTGTCTCATGCACCAAGAGCTCTGGCCCCCTGGACAGAGTCCTTACCATCCCCCACGGGCTGCTGACCTTGTGTAGCTCTCACAAAGACACTGCAATGGTACCCATGTAGCAGACCTGATAACCCAAGCTCTCTCAGACAGGGCATGACCTTGGCCCGGCTCAAGGTCACACAGGTAGTAAGGAGTGAGAGAGTATGTGCTCAGCCTCAGTTTCTTCCTCTGTAAAATGATGAGGTTGGACTAATCAAGGGGTGGGGAACCTGCGGCCTGGACTTCCCCACCCCTGGCCAAACCAACAGGCATTTAACCTTCCTTAGCCTTGGTCTTCTCATCTGTAAAAAGGATATAATGATACCTTCAGTCATTGCCTTATAGACTCAAGTGGCTTCAGGTTTAAATGAGATTAAACAGAAAAAAGAACTCTGCATCCCTCAATATGCTGTGGCTATTAGGTTAATGTTGGTGCTTTTTCATTGTTAGAACCCTGTCCAGTCTGGCCCCACCCTACATCTCCTGCCTTATTGCATATTACTCTTACATACACACACACACACACACACACACACACGTACACACGCATATACACACACATACATTCATACACACAACATTACAAAGCAGCCAAGCTGGACTCATTATTCCTTGAATATGATATTCCATCTGCCAACTCTGTGCCTTTGCCCAGGCTGTTCCCCACGCCTAGGGTGCCCTCCTTCCTTACCTCTGCCTCTTAGAATCCCTAGTTTCCTTCAAGGCTCAGCTCAAGATCTACCTTCTACACGAAGCTTTTCTTGAATTGCCCCAGCTGTTAATGCTTTCCTCCTTCTTCTCCCCCTCTACTTCCTCTTCCCCCTCCTCTTCCTCCTCCCCCCAAAATTTCTTGCATCTATTTTGTATAGGTACCGCTATCCATCTTGTTTCTATTTTATAGATAGAAACACTGATAACAAGAAGGATAGGAACTGAGCCTGTGGTTTCATTGATATAGGGAACTTCCAGATGAGGAAAGCCCCTTTAACAATGCAGATTGGCACCCTCTGTATGTCTTACAATCTTAGTCACGAGTAAGTTTCAAAGGCAGGACTTGAACACAGGTCTCCCTGGTGGCAGCTAGTTGGCACAGCGGGAGGGCAATGGAGTCAGACTCGCTGTCTAACCCTGAGCAAGCCACCTCCCGGCTGTCGACCTTAGTTTCCTCATTTGTAAAAGGGAAATACTATTATCTACCATTAGATACCAATGCAGATACAATATCTAATATCATAATGATAAAGATACAATGTCTACTATCACTTACCTTGTCACCTTGTTGTGAAGATCTAATGGGATAACCTGTATAAAGTGCTTTGTGAAGCTTAAGGCATTAATAAAGTGTTGTTACTGGTGGTGGTGGTGGTAGTAGGAGGAGGAGGAGGAAGAGGAGTTTTTGTTGTTGGTAGTTAGAAGTAGTAGTTGTTGGTAGTAGTAGCAGTAGCAGCAGTAGTAGTAGTAATGGTAGTAGTAGTTGTTGGTAGTAGCAGTAGTGACAGTTGGTAGTAGTAGTAGTAGTAATAGTGGTAGTAGTTGTTGATGATGACGATATAATGGTAGCAGTTGTAGTAGTCTTAGTTGTCCTTATTCCAAGGTCAACTCCCAGTCAACACCAGTGATATCAAACTCAAGTAGAGACAATCCCTGCTGGCCACATATTGACTTAGAAAACCACAAATTAACATTATCTATATTGTATGTATTATTTATTTTGTTAAACATTTCCTGATTTTATTTTAATCGGGTTCCTACCACACTCTGGAGTTTTTCTTTCTGTCTGTGGGCTGGAAGTTTGACAGCTGCTCCTCTGGACAATGACATCTATCTATTTACAGATATAGATACAGATAAAAATATCTATAGATAAATACAGTTACAGATATCTTTATCTGTATCTATCCATAGATAGATAGATAAATAGATAGATAGATAGATAGACAGACAGACAGATAGATAGATAGATAGATAGATAGATAGACAGAGATAGATAGATAGACAGAGATAGATAGATAGATAGATAGATAGATAGATAGATAGATAGATAGATAGACAGATAGAGGCATGCATGCATACATGTTGTCTCCTGTGGCTAGATTGTAATCTGCCTGAGGCCAGGGAATTTTTTGATTTGGTCTTTGTATCCTTAGCCCTTAGCACACAGTAGGTGCTTCATAAATGCTTGTCGATTGATTGATGATGATCTCTAAGGGCCATTCTCCAGCTCTAAATCCCAGGATCCAATCCACAAGACTGGCAGATTCCAAACATACACTGAATCATAGCTTCCAGAGATATCGATTATACCCAAGGCCAAGCTGGCCCTGACCCCAAATCCATAAAAGCGAATCCTTTTATGTGATTACAGCCGCTTACATCTGTATTTCTACAACATTAGCGGTCAGCATTTAGGAAACAGAAGGAATAAAATGTTCATAGGTGTGCTTTGTAGGTCTTTATTGAATGGCTTAAAATACTCCTTCCAAGTATAGTTAGGAACTATTATGCTGTTCCCTCACCCCCCACCCCCAGCCAGCAATCAGTTTCAATAGGGAGGCCAATACAATACAAACAGAACATTTCCCAAATATAAAGACCTCCTTCTGTTAGAGTCTAAAGCTGGGAATCCATTAAGTTTCTTGTTTCCCTGCTGTGGGGTTTAGTCATTTTGCTAGTTTTGAAGATTCTTGAATCAGAGAGAGCTTTGGGCCTTCCCTCCCAGATCTTATTCAATTAGTCTCTGGTGGCATGGTGGGGTAAAGTATAAGCTCCCTGAGGACAGGTAGTAAATCTTGTTTGCCTTTGTGTGCCCCAGAAAAGTTTATTGAACTGAACTGAAATAAAACAGTGTTTGATTTGAGTCTATTTACCACCACGGAAAAGAGGAGAGGGGGAGGGGAAGGAGGAAAAGAGTTAAGACTCAGACTTGTGTTCTATGTTCTAAGGCCTTCTCATCTCTGACATTCTCTATTCTAAGGACCCTCCCAGCCTTGACATCCTGTATTCTAAGGGCCCTCCCAACTCTGACATTCTCTGTTCTAAGGCCCTCCCAGCTCTGACATTCTGTGTCCTAAAAGATTTTCGTTACTGACATTTTATGTTTTAAGGTTTCTTTTGTTCTGTTCTAACCTTCTCCTCCTCCTGCCCCCAATTCTGACAGATTATGTTTTAAATTTTCCTTCCAATTAATCAACAAGTGTTTATTAAGCCCTACTATGTGCTAACCCCTGGGGATACAAAGAAAGGCCAAAGTCAGTCCCTGCTTTCAAGGAGCTCACAATTTCTTGGAGGCGGGGTGGCGTGGGGGCAGAAATAACATGCAAACAGCTACATACAAACAAGATACACACAGGATAATATTGGAGATAGTCCATAGATACTCCATCAGCTTTAACGGGGATTGGAAAGGGCTTCTTGCAGAAAGCAGGATTTGAGCTGCAACTTGAAGGAATCTGGGAAGCCAGGAGGCAGGAAAGAGGAAGGAGAACATTCCAGGCATGGGACAGCCCCTCCCCTCCCCCAGAAGTCAGGAGAGGAGCATCTGGTAGAGCCAACAGCAAAGGAGTCAGTGTCACTGGGCTGTAGAGAACAGAGGGGAGTATGAGACTTGGGAAGGCCCAAGACAGCTCTAAAAGCCAAGCAGAGGACTGCCGATTTGGTCCTGGAGGTAACTGAATGACTGAATGGTCAGAGCTGTGCTTTAGGAAGATGCTTTGGCTGGTGAGTGGACAGATGGACTGTAGTAGGGAGAAATTTAGAGGCAGATCCACCAGCCTGAGAGGCGTGAGATAATGAAGACCCCCCCCACCAGTGTGAAAGGGGGAAAGGGGACCTATAGGAGAGATGTTGTTGTTCAGTCATTTCAGTTGTGTCCAACTCTCTGTGACCCCATTTGGGGTTTTCTTGGCAGAGATACTGGAGTGATTTGCCATTTCCTTTTCCAGCTCATTTTCCAGATGAGGAAACTAAGGCAAACAGGTTGAAGTGACTTGCCCAGGGTCACACAGCTAGTAAGTGTCTGAGGCTGGATTTGAACTCAGGAAGAGGAGACTTCCTGATTCCAGGTCCTGCACTCTGTGCACTCTGGCACCCTGCTCTCACATATGCACATTCACAAACCCATACCTGCTCTAAGGAGAATGGAGTATGGGGCATAAATCACTTCCCAAACTGGCTTCCTACACGGATTCTTTACCCTGGGAGCCCGAGCCAGTGGCAAGAGCTCTACCTTTTCATGAACAAAGGAAGACCTCCGAAAAAAGCAAGAGAATTTGGACTCATCGCTCTTTCTGATGACAAACCTGGATTGCTGTATCTACAGGGAGCTCATGAATATATTTACTTCTGGATTTCAGGGCTGCCATTGATTAGCAGTGGCCCCTGACCTCCTGCAAGCCTTGAACAAACAAGATGTAGGTCTGCGGGGCAATTGCTTTCTTTCTGATCTACTCGGCTGATTATTATTGATTATCTACCCAGGACTATGTTAATTTTCTTTTTGACAGTATCTCTCCTTAGAACAGTTCCTGGGATGGTCTCGCTGCTAGTGTTTCTTGGGTTTTTTGGTGTAATTTTTCAGGGCAGTACATTCCTCCTCTCAAAGATTCGTTCAAAGTTTCTCTCATCCTGCCTTTGCCTGGCCCACGCCTGGCTTTGGCATCACGGTGAACACTCTCCCAAGCAATTCTGCCTGTTCATGGAGTGACAAGATCCCAGGAATGGTGCAGAAAATGACTTTGTCCCTTTGTATGATTGGGAGAGTGGTATGTTGGGAAAAGCCCTGAACTTGGGATCAGGAGATATAGGTTTGAGCTTAGACTTCCTTCTTTTACTCCTTCCTTCCTTCCCTCTTTCCTTCTTTCCTTTTCCTTCCTTCTTTTCTTCCTTCCTTTCCTCCTTTCTCTCCTTCCTTCCCTCCTTCTTTCCTTCCTTCCTTCCTCCCTCCCTTCCTTCCTTCCTTCCTTCCTTCCTTCCTCCCTTCCTTCTTTCCTTTCTTCCTCCCTCTCTCCCTTCCTTCTTTCCTTTCTTCCTTCTTTCCTTCCTCCCTCCCTCCCTTCCTTCCTTCCTTCCTCCCTGTGTTTTACAGCACCTTCCATCCCTGAAATGTCCTAAGGTCCCTTACAGCTCTAACTTCCTGTAGTCTGGGGTCCCTCCCACTCTAACCTTCTATGATATGGTGATTAATGTAACTTCCAGTGAGAGGCAGTTTGGAGTGGGAGAAGATTGTAGGGTCTAGTGCAGAGACACCTTACCATATTGCTCATTCTGCAATGCTGGGAAGGGCAGGTCCCATCTCTGATGTCGTCCCATTTATAAAATGGGAATAATTATACTTGCACTGCTTTTCTTCTCCTTCCTCCCTTGTGGGAGGGAGAAGAAAGGCTTTGTAAGTCATAGACCTATTGCCAATTATAATGTCATATCACATCACATCAGTGTTGTTCGGTCGTTTTCAGTGCTGTCTGACTCTTCATGACCCCATCTGGGGATTTCTTGGCAAAGATATGGGAGTGGTTTGCCATTTCTTTCTCTAGCTAATTTTACATTTGTAGAAACTGAGGCAAAGAGAGTTAGTTGACTTGCCCAGGGTCTTCCAGCTAGTAAGTGTCTGAGGCCAGATTTGAACTCAGGAAGAAGAGTCTTCCTGACTTCAGGCCCAGCGCTCCATGCACTATGGTTCCACCTAGCTGCTCTAACATATCTTATAATATATCGTATATCGTGTATAAATATCGACCTATGTCAATGCCAGATACCATTAGCATTCTCTGGGGTGTTTTCAGAGAACAGACAAAGGACGCGCCGTCATGACTCTGTGAGTTACGATTCTTTCTCTCTTAGTTGTAGAGGGGAAGGAAGGTTGAGTCGGTTGAGCTCTGGATTTATACACTAGTTGTACGAGCCGAGATTCAAACTAATAGATTTCTGGATCTAAGAGCATTTTATTTTTAGCCTGGCCTAGTGGATGGAGCATAAGACCTGACTGAATTCATGTTCTTCTCCTCATATTAGCTTCGTGACTTCAGGGAAAATAAATTTGACTTCGCTGTGCCTCAGTTTCATCATCTGTAAAATGAGATAATAATTCCCAACCTGCCTCCCTGGCAGGGTTGTTTTGAGGAAAACATTTTGTAAAACTTAATCACTAGAGAGATGGAAGTGGTTATTATCTGGGGGTCAGGTAGGAGAGAAGCTCAAAAGATGCAGTGTTTTAGAAAAGGGAAATATCTACTGAAATCAGTCCTGTTTTGTGGATCCATACATCAACAGGCGCACCTGCTGCTGGAGTTATTACAGAGACTTCAGGGAGTGGGGCGGAAACTGAATCAACCCAAGAAGTAAATAAAATGAATGGGAATGCATAAAACCTTCTCCTTTTCGAACACAGCACCATAATGCCTCATTTTATAATCACCATTTTTCTATAACTGCTTTAAAAATTAATGCCTGAACATTTTCAGACATGGCCAATGTGTCAGTGGGTTCTGCTTGGTGGTAATTCTTTGCTACAAGGCAGGTTTCTATGGGGCGTGGGCGTAGGGGGGAGCGCAGAAGAGTCTTTGGGAAGTGACAGGAATATAAATAAGAAAGAAATGATGATGCCTTGGTTTGGTCCCAAGGAAGATCTAGATGAAGATTCCTTTCCTCCTTTACAGAGATGGGGGTAGGGTGGGTGGAGGGCTATGGGTATGGAATTCAGAATATATAGTCCAATTTTTTTTGATAGGTTAGGTAGTTTGGATGAATTCTTTTTCCCTCTCTTCTTTTTCTTTATTATAAAGGATAGCTCTCTGGGAGGAGAAAAATGGATACCCTGGGGGATATAGAAGTCAAGACAAAAGATAGAGAGAAAAATTCATATTTTAGTGAAAATTATAATCATAGCTTATATTCATAAAACACTTTAAGATTTGTAAAGTGCTTAAAATGGCATATGTTACCTCGTTTGATCATCACAACAAGTCTGTGAGATAGATGCTACTATTCTTCCCAATTTACAAATGAAGAAACCAAGGCAGAAAGTGGTTGAGTGACTTGCCCAGAGTCCCCGAGCTGGGAAGCATCTGAGGCAGGATTTGAACTCAGTCCTCTCCCTATTCACTGCACCTCCAGACCCAAGGTCAGCTTTAGAATACAACGTGGGCGAGAACTAATATGGAACTTCCAGCAAATACCAGGCAGGGGTCATATCCAGAGACTGGTTTTAACTGCTTGCTTTAACTCAGCGTGGTATACATGAATGGTGAAAAATTCAAGTGTAACTGGACCTCAGATTCCAAGTTCGTGAGAAAAGAAAGGACACAAATTAACACAAGCACCAAATTGTTATTAAGTGCCTACTGTGTGCCAGTCATTGTCTTGGTTCTGGGGATATAGAGACTCAAAAATGAAATAATCACTGCCCTCAAGACACTTATTTTCTGCTTTTATTGCTATTCAGTTATATATGATTCTCCATGATCCAATTGGGGATTTTCTTGGCAAAGTTACTGGAATGGGTTGCCATTTCTTTCTCCAGTTCATCTTACAGATGAGGAAACTGAGGCAAACAGGGTAAAGTGACTTGCCCAGGGTCACACAGCTAGTAAGTGTCTGAGGTCAGATTTGAACTCAGGAAGATGAGTCTTCCTGACTTTATGCCTGGTTATCTATGCACTATGCCACCTAGCTGTGGGGAGGGGGTTAGAGCATGCCAGTCATGGGGGACAGACAGCCTGAGAAAAGACAAAGAAGCAGGAAATGGAATGATGTTGTGCATGGAGAACGGTTGGAAGGTCAAATATTTTGTGTGTGTGTGTGTGTGTGTGTGTGTGTGTGTGTGTGTGTGTGTGTTTAGAATGGAGAGTGTGAAGCTAGTATTAAAAAAAACCAAACACTAGAAAGGTAGGAAGGAGCTATGGAGGAACGTAAATGCCAGGCTGAGAATTTTGCATTTTGTCAAGACAGTAGGGAGTCACTGAAAATTCTTGAACAAGGGAACAACATAGTCACATCTAGGCCAACTAGGAGTGTTGTGGAGGATGGGAAAGATCAGTCACCCCTGGGGAATTCTAGCATCTGAAACAGATTCATTTGAGCAGGACAAAAGGACAGTCCACTGTAGGAGGATGTGACCATGCTGGGCAGCCCCTGAGAGGAGGCTAGGTGGGGGGAGGAGAAGGAGAGGGAAATGACAAGAAAAGAGATGGAGGTGGGAGCCTTGGGGCAAAGGGCAGGCTCCAGGAGGGGCCAGAACATGCCCCTGGCACAAATGCCCAGTTATCCTGCCCTGGTTAACCCTCAGAGGCAAAGGCCTGGGACTTTCTCCCAAGGCCATTAGCCATGAGTAGCTTCTGAACCAAGCAGACAGAGGCCTACCATGGAGGCCAGGGGCTGCAGTTCCCTTGCCAGGTCCAGATCCTACAATGCTCAGCTCTTCACCAGCTCACGTGGTTTATAATATGTCAGATGGTGATGGGGCTGATAGTGGAATTCTGCTCCTCCACACCAAATGCTACTTCCAGAGCCTGGCAGTTATCTGAGGAGAGATCAGAATGCATATTTTATCTTAAAGGTCATGCAAGAATCCAACCTAATGATTACACCCAGGCCTGGACTGGAGAAGGCTATAACATTCTGCCAGCAAATTCTCACCTTTTGGAAAGAGCCTGGATCCAATGTGGAAGGGCTCTGTGTGTTCAGGGAACTGATCAAAAAAAAAACCACAAAACAACACCTTCCTTGTTGAAGGTGACCCCAAACTTCTTGCTGTTGGTGCAGTCTAGAGCATCCCTTGGACAGGAGGAATCCTGGCTCTGATGTTAGCCAGGGACTCCTGACAATTGTCAGCCTTTGGCCTCTGCTGGAAGGCCACTCACTGACACTAGGTACATCCACAGTTTGTCAGTCAGTCAACAAACATTTATTAAACATTTACTATCTTCTTTTTTAGTCTAAATTTCCTTTTTATTAACTTGAAAAACATCAAAAATATGAAAATTTTAACCAAGGACAAACATAAAAGATGTTCATATATGAAACTTTGAACTTTTATTGATATTGATTGTCTTTCCAAGCTCAAACTTGCACTTAGATGGATTCAATTGAGCCAGCTAGGTGGTACAGTGGATAGAGAGTTGGTCTTGGAATCAAGGAGGTCTGAATTCAAATTCTGCCACAGATACTACCTGTATGCCTCTGGGCAACTCAACCCCTCGGGTGTCTCGGTTTCTTCATCTGTAAAATGGGCTTTATAATAATACCTATCTCACAAGGCTGTCATGAGACTCTCATGAGATAACATATGTAAAACACTTTACAAACTTTAAAAGTCTATATAAATGCTAGTGGCGGTGGTTGTAACTATTATTCAATTCTGTAAGTATTGATACAACTTCTATAATATACAGTTATCCCTTCCACATTGTCAGGGTTAGGGGCATGTGCCCCCAAAATCTGGAAAATCCACACAAAATTTTCTGGCCCTCCTTTTGTACCAGAGAAGAAATCTGAATTTTTCCTTTTTTATTTAGGAGGCACTTACCGTATCAAAGGATAAAATATATTGATATATATAGATAAGATAAAATATATTAATATTATACAATACCATGCATATATTTTCTGCATTTCCGAGTTTCTAAACTCTTTCTGTGTTGTCTGCTGGCCTTCATGGTCATTCCTTAAACTTCCTTAAAACTCCCCCCAAAATTCCCATTTAATTTCTTATGCAGACCCACAATATGTTGAAACCACAATGGGGAAAGTCGCCTTGTGGGAGGGATAACTGTACTAAGCTCTAAGTTAGTCTCTGAATGCACAAAACCAAAAATGATCCAGTCCCTGGCTCCAGGGAGCTTATATTATACAGAGGGTCCTCTCATCCAGTGTAGGAATGATGGGAGTTATGAAAGGAGCGCCTGGGACCATTTACCTAGCTATCCTGAAATACATTAGCAAAA
This sequence comes from Trichosurus vulpecula, assembly GCF_011100635.1. NCBI lineage: Eukaryota > Metazoa > Chordata > Mammalia > Diprotodontia > Phalangeridae > Trichosurus > Trichosurus vulpecula. The sequence goes on from NC_050574.1 coordinate 47,164,174, forward strand.
AGAATTCAGTCATTTTAAAACCTCAAAGATATCTCATTAAACATCTGGGGGATGAGGGTGGATAGCTGGACAACAATTCATGCAAAAAAATAGCTGAAGTTTTTAGCGGAGTCTACAGGAGTCAAAAGGGTGATGTGGCAGGTGAACGTGGACTATATTGAGAGAGGCCCAGTGTCTAGAGATGTAAAGGGCACAATTGAACCCTCCTTTGCCCTGGTGAGGGACGTTCTGGGTGCCATATTTTAGAAAGACCCTTACCAAGCTAGAATGCATCCATAGGAAGGGGGCCAGGATGGTAAGGAGACTGCAGACAGTGTAATGCCAGGAGAAGGTGCATGAACTGAGGAGATTTGGTAATGTTACATGTTATATATAATATATATTATATACATAATATATTATATATAAAATGTGTTAGAAATAATAAAAGCATAGCATGTAGGAATAAGGAGATGAGACTTTTGCTGCCCTTTCCTGGCCAAATCACATCTAGGGGGCTGTGTTCCTTTCTGGGAGCCACGTTTTAAAAGGGCCTGGATAAGCTGGAAAGTGTACAGATGAAGGCAGTCAAGATGGAGGCGGGCCTCCGGTTCATGCCAGCTAAGGTGCTCCTCTCTCCAGCCACTCAGGCATCCTTCACTGGACCTTTGCACATATCGAACCGAATGGAGATTGGATTGCAACTTGACCTTTGAGAAGAGTTGAGAAAATGAACCTCCTTCCTTCCTTCCTTTGCAGAGGATGGGGCAGGCCATGGCTGTGGAGAATTGCACGTGCTCCCAGATAATGTTGATGTGTTGGTTGTTTTTGCTGACTTGATTTTTTTTCCTCTTTCTTTTTTTTTTAATTCATTATTAAAAAGGATGGCTCCTTAAGTCAAGGAGGGTGGACAGATTTCTTCCACAATGAAGGAGATTAGCAGTGGGGTAGGGCCCGTGAGTGGCCACTGTGCTTCCAGCCTAGGAGAGGCAGGAAAGTCTAGTATCAAAAAAAAAATGTAAAAAGAAAAGAATCTGGATTGTAAATTGGATCTGACCTTGGCAGGGGGCACTGGATGGGGGCTTGGGTTTTGTGGCCTGCGGGATGAGCTGCTGTTTCTGGCAAAGGAGGAGTGAGAGAAGAGCAGCAGGGTCCGGGGCTCCTGATCATTCTGTGTCCATTGTGTGGACTCAGGCTGGCCCATGCATACTCACCTTCCATCTGCTCAGCCTTCGGTGCTCGCCCCAGCTTCTCCTGTTGCACCAACAGAGCCCATCTTGTGATCAACTCTGTCATGTCATACTGGCCAGTCATTGTTAGGATGTCGTGTTGGTGATTGCATAGAGGTCAGTTATTTTTGCAGAAGGCCCGTTCATTGATTCTGAGCCTATTCATTTCTTCATCTGAATCTGTCATCACTTGTCACAATTGCGTGTGTCTGTAGTTGCTGACCACCAGCGTTAATGATCCCTGCTCACTTTTCCTCTTTGTTGTAGATTGTAGTACAGATCCTAGACTTAAAGCTTTAGGCCTTAGAGGCCAACCAGCCTGACACCCTCATATTGAATGAGATGAGAAATGAAACAGATGCAGAAGCTGAGGTCTGGAGTGCAGAGGCAGTTTATCAGGTCACCGATTTGGAGCTGGAAGGCTTGATCTTCCAGGTCATCTGTTGAGCTTGTCCCTTTCATTTTACAGATAAAGAAACTGAGGCCCATAGAGGTGAGTCACCCAAAACACAAAGGTAGTAAGCAGAAGAATGGGAATTTCGGTCCAAGTCTTCTGACTCCAGACCCACCGTTCCATTGGCCTCCCAGTAGACTCTTTGAAGTCTCAGGGGCCGGATCTTGGCAATCCATCTATTGTCTGCCTCTGTTGTTTCCTGAGCCACCCAGACTTTTTTCGCATGGGAAGCAACATCTAACACATCCGCCACCCCTGACCTCCCTCAGAGCTCCTCATTTGTCATTGAGTGCTGCTACAGGAGGGTGCACATTGTTCTTTGATTTTCCTATGCCATGACCCTGAGCTCCAGTTCTTTGCATTTAGCTGTGGGCTGGCATTGGAGGGCAGCATCCGGGAAGTAAAGATTTCTGCCATGACCTTCATGGTTGCCACCTCTTCAGTCAATGTTGCATGTTGATGCTGCTAAAACCAGGCCAAGCAGCTGTGTGTCTTCTGGTCTGCAGCCGATCCGTGTAGTTGTTTTGATTGAGCTGTCAATGGAGGGATATGTATTTATCCATTGAACCATTCATTCATTCATTAATTCAACAAATCTTTATGAGTCACTAACTGTGCTCAAGGCATAGGCAGTGGTAAAGACACAAAGTTTAGATAATACCTCATCTCTCCCCGACTTCATGGGGCTCTGAATCAGGGGGGTGAAGTGTATTAAGGCACACATCCATCCATTCTTTCAACAAACTTTTATTAAGTAATTATTGAGTTTAGAGTACACTGTGCTAGACACTGGAAGTGATATTAAGTTTAGGGAAGAAATAGAGCCCTCTCATGGTGCTCAAAGTGAAGGTAGGAGAACATTTAAGTCATCCATTGATTCATTTATTCATTATTAAGCACCTACAAGTCAAGACCATAGCTGTGACTAGCCCTTCTTGCCTCTAGGGTAGCATAAGCCATGGTCAGGCAGTTGGCACAGAATGTACTCTTCAAGCCTTTACCTCAGCTTTGGGGCTAGGGAGAAAAGGGAGGGTTAGAGCAGGGCAAGGCCCAAACTTTGGAGAAGCTTACCTGAGATCTGGCCACACTGGGAGAACATGGCAGCTTCCAATTTTAAGTAACTATTGTGAATTAGGAGCAAACTCAATTGTACTTCCAGGGCCCTCTAGGAGTACCACCCTGGGATAAAGTCCCAGTCACTCCACCTGAGTTATAGCTATAGTATGGAATAGTGTGGGACATGCACAATTCCCGCCTTTATGGAGTTTATGGTCTGGTTAATTTATATCTCACTGTCTCCTCTAGCCATACTAATTAGCATGATTTCTCAATTCTCCCTTTCAACATGGACTGGGCAAGAGGAAACTCATCACATTGTCTCTTTCCCCCTTTAGGTTTGCTGTCTGGAGTAGCATTCCTTTTTCCATGTACTTTCTCTTCCTTTGGCAACTGCAGAGTTAATGTTTTACATGACGCAAAGCTTGTCATTTGTTCCAAAGTCTATGAGAGTCAGGGACATGGAGCCATATTTTTGCATATGGCTTTTGAGGGATAATATATCCTTCTCTAATATTGGAGGTACTTTGGAGCCCACACTTCCTCAATCATAAATCTCAGGGTACTCAAATCTCAACAGGGACCAAAGTAGATCCTGGGTGGATTCTGAGGGAGAAGCCCACAGGAATCAAGACCAGTGTAAACAGGTCTAGAATTTTAGCCTGTCATTTAACCAAGAAAAGTTACTGTTTTGTATCTCAGTTTTGGGGCTCTGGCTTAAAATGCCCTCCATCTTTTCTCTGCCTGATTCGCTAAATCATTATAAAGAAACAATTTTTGATTAGGATGCATCATGGTACTGGCAAAGAGAACTGTCGGAAGTCACAGGACCTGGGTTTGGATCCTGTCTCTGGTCTCTGCTGCCTGGGTGACCTTAAACAAATCACTCATCTTCTCCAGGCTTCAGCTTCCACATCTGAAAAATGAGGAGGTCAGACTCAGTGACCCCTAAGGTCTCTTCCAGATCTGTGTCTATGGTCCTATGATATGGAGGGGCCCAAGGAATCTGTAAACAGAGTGCTTCCCACGAAACCCTGCTGCTCTCTCTGGGAAGAGAGAGCATTGGGCTCATGTCTCCAATTGTAAGAATATTGTCACTTGAAGGAATATGGCCCAGTGGATGTGCTAGTAAACAGCAGTGGGTTATTATAAGTTCAGCTAAATGACCCATTTCAAAGCTAATGAACAGCATTCATTTGGAGAAGAGAGTCAACATAATGAATCATGGCTTTTTCCTCATTAATTTGCAGACCTTAAATACAAACTCCCCTCCCTCCCCACCCCTTCTCCTTCTGTTCCTCCTATTTCTCCTCTTCTCTCTCTCCCTAACCCTCCCTAACCCTCCCTCTCCCTCTCTCTGCCTCTGTCTCTCTTTGTCTCTCTCTGACTCTTTCTCTATGTGTGTCTCTTTGTCTCTGTCTCTCTCTATCTCTCTCTCCCTCCTTCCCTCCCCCTCTCCTTCTCCTTCTCTTTCCCTCCCTCTTTCTCCTTCTCTACCTCTGTCTCTTTCTCTGTGTGTCTCTCTGTCTCTATCTGTGTCTCTGTCTCTATCTGTCTCTCTGTCTCTCTCTCTGTCTCTCTCTCTGTCTCTCTCTCTGTCTCTCTCTGTCTCCCTCCCTCCCTCTCCCTCTCTCTTCCTCTTTCTGCTTCTCTCTCTCTCTCTCTCTCTCTCTGTCTCTTGCTGATTCTTTCTCAATGTGTGTCTCTCTGTCTCTGTCTCTCCCTCTATCTCTCCCTCTCTCTCTCTCTCTCTCACACACACACACACACACACACACACACACACACACACACGCACAGACAGCATTCTTAGTATGAATTAGTGAATCCTAATTCTGAGGTATAGAGAAAACAAAACTTGCCTGGGAGTCATGGGCACTGGCTTCTAGCTCCACTTCTGCTCCTTACTTTATGTGTGACCTTGGGAGTAGTTTTTCCTCTCTGGGACTCAGTTGCCCCATCTATATAATAAGGGAAAGAGGGGACTGGAAGATCTCTAAGGTTCATTTCTTTCATTCTGTGTTCTCCTAACTCTGACACTCTAGGTTCTAAGGCCCTCCCATCTCTGATATTCTGTGTTCTACGGTCCCTCCCAGCTAGGACAGTCTGTGTTCTAAGAGTTCTCCCAGCTCTGAGAGTTTGCTTTTTAAGCCCCCTCCCAGCTCTGACCTCCTCTGTTCTAAAGGCCCTCTCAGCTCTGACATTCTGTGTTCTAAGGGCCCTCTCAGCTCTGACATTCTCTGTTCTAAGAGCCTTTCCAACTCTGACATTCTGTGTTCTAAGGTCCCTCCCAGCTCTGACATTCTGTGTTCTAAGGGCCCTCCCAGCTCTGACCTCCTCTGTTCTAAGGGCCCTCCCAGCTCTGACCTCCTCTGTTCTAAGGTCCCTCTCAGCTCTAACATTCTACATTCTTAGATCCCTTTCAGTGCTTACAATCTAGAGCATTGGTAGCTTTATATGATGTCTTTTGCTACTGTATTGAATAATTAGAGCACTAGAAGCGGAAGGCCCCTTTGATGCTGATTCCAAGGCCCTGATTTTACAGGTCAGGAGACTGAGGGCAGGGGAGGAGCACTAGGCTTCAGGTCCCCCAGCTGCAGCAGTTCCGGAGCCAGGACTAGCAGCTCATTCTTTGGCCTTCCAGGACAGTAGCTGTTCTTTGCATTGCCCCATGCTGCCCGTCTCAGTTGACAAATGTTGGTGACTTCCCCAACGTCCAGACCGCCATCTACAAAGACAGAAAAGCTGATCAGGGCCATCTTCCAGGGAAGGTGTTTGCCTGCTTGGTGCGATTTCAAGAGAGCTGGGAATGTCCCTATCTGCTCCCCTCTCCAAAGTGCCTCCCCCCATTCATGCCTTAAATTCCACCATTTGAGAGCCAATCCTTTGATTTAAGCATGCTCTCTCGGTAGCTTGTCTTATGATATACATTCCCTAAGAGTGGCTTATCAAAGCTTTCCTCTTTTATGGAAAAAAAATCTTGTTGTCTGTTTGACAGGAGGGATGGGAAGGGCAGCAAGAGGGTACAGGGATCTTGGGGAGTGTCAGGACAGATGGTGGAGGGGAGCCTTGGGGGGAGGAAAAGGACACAATCAGAAAGGGAGTCTGAGGACACCAGAGACATTTTGCCAATCTTGCCATTTTGATTGCTATTAATTCCCAATGATTTGGGCCTCTATGGGCGGTTGGAGAGTCATTGACATCACAAAATCTCAGAACAGTGAGGAGGAACTCCAGAGGTAAAGCCTTTTTTTTCCTCCCAATTTGGATGAGTTCCTTTGAGACTTTCACAATGTCAGGCTTGTCCTGCTCCCTCCTCCCTCCCATGATAATGGTGCCCAATCATGAGAGGCCACACATTTTGAGGATTTTACGTTGCCACCAAGAAGCAAAGCAATGTCAATCTAGCCTTCAACTTTCAATCAAAGGATCATAGATTTAGGAGGAACCCCTTTAGTTTACAGACAGGGAAACTGAGACCTAGAGTGAGTAAGTACTTAGCTTAAGGTCACATAGGCCATTAAGAATCAGAGCCAGCATTTGGACCTAGATCCTCTGATTCCAAATCCAATTCTTTCCAATAGAGACCACTGCCTCTCCAAGCCACATTGGACCTGAATTCTAGCCCTCTGAGGCTGTCAGGTAGATGGAGCTGTCAGTAAAACCCAGGCCTCCTAATGTCTCATGCCCAGCCCCATTCATTAGCTACATCTCTCTCCTAAGTAAAGTTGCCAAAAGACAAATTTGTGGCAGGTAGAGAAAAACGGCCTGAGATAAAGCCCGACTTGGGGAAAGGGGCAGGGCTGGGGGATCAGGGAAGGAGAAAGAGGACTGAGAAGGAAATAAATCTCCAGCCCCAATGAATGGTGATGAACCACCAATAGTAACAGGAAGCTTTGGGGAAACAGACATGTGGAAATTGAATTCATGGGGAGGCAGCTCACAGAACTTTCAAGATTTGGCTGTTTGGGGGAAGATTAATGTAGCTCAGAAGCTCATTGGGTTTTTCCCCTCACATCAGGCCATTAAAGTGATGAGGAATGGATGTGCTCCTGTTACCTAGAGCATGAATAAAAGATGCCTCCAGATAGAAGCAGCCCCTCTTATGGCGGGCACCAGAGAGCCCTCTTGGCAACCGCCTCTGCCAAAGACCTGATGGAGGTGACTCTCATGATACCAATAAACAAATTCTAGGAGACCATAGAAAACAGTAGAAAGAGCAGTGACTCTGGGGGCCAAGGGCCTGGGTTCGAATCCTCCCTATGATACTTCTTGCCCCATGACCATAGGTAAATTAGCCTCTCAAGGCCTCAGTATAAAATGAAAGAGGTGGGGAGAAGTGAACTGGATGGATTCTGAAGCCCTTCAAGCTATAGATCTGTGACCCTATAATCCTATGATGGAGTTCCACCCCCCACTCCCAGAATCACTTCTGCCCAACATTTAGGTCAGCTAGGTGGTGCAGTAAATAGGGCATGGGGCCTAGAGTCAGGAAGTTGGGTTTTTTTAATTTTTAATTATGTATTCATTCATGTCAGATTTGGTGTGATGCTATTCAGGGGTTTCTCAGCATAGATTCTGGAGCAGTTTGCCATTTCCTTTTCCAGTGCCTTAAGGAAAACATAAATTAAGTGATTTGCCCAGGGTCACATGACTAGTGTCTGAAACTGAATTTGAACTCAGGTCTTCTCGACTCCAGGCCCTCTAGCCACTCTACCACCTAGCTGCCCCAAGGAAAACCTGAATTCAAGTCCAGCCTCAGACATCTCCTGTCTGGTTGAGCCTGGACAAGTCACTTAATATCTGTCTGTTTCAGTTTCCTCATCTGAAAACTGGGGATAACCATAGCACCTACCTCACAGGGTTGTCCTAAGGATCAAGTTTAAAAAAATCCACTAAACACAGTACCTGGTGTGTAGTAGGTGCTATATAAATGTTTATTCCCTTCCCTTGGCTTCTCATAAATCAATCAACAAGCATTTATTAAGCACCTACTATATCCCTGCTACTGTCCTAAAAGCTACTTGTATCCAGTGAATAAAATGATCCCATCTTGGGATCTACGTCTATGTACACATAGCATCATTTCAATCTCAAAGGATACAATGACAAAAATTAAATCATTCCAGCCCTCAAGGAACTTACGTTATACTATGGGGTTCCATGTATGCAAGTAGCTAAGTAGAAAATATATACTAAGGAATTTCAAGAGGGAGAGACTGGGAAGTTCAGGAAAGGACTATATGATTGAAGTAGGGAGGGAGTGCCTATCAGATAGAGGGTGCACTTGTGAAAAGCATGGAGGTAGGAGATGGAACAGTAAACGCATGGAACAGCTAGCAGGCCAATTTGACTGGAAGAAAGAGGGTGTGAGTGCTATAAGAAATGATGAGCAGGTGGACATCAGAAAAACTTGGAAAGACTTATATGAACTGATGCTGAGTGAGGGGAGCAGAACCAGGAGAACACTGTACACAGTAACAGCCACATTGTGTGATGACTAACTTTGATAGACTTGGCCCTTCTCAGCAATGCAAGGTTCAAAGACAACTCCCAAAGGCTCATGATGGAAAATGCTATCCACATCCAGAGAAAGAATTACAGAGTCTGAATGCAGATTGAAGTGAACTATTTTCTCTCTCTTTCTTGTTTTGTTTTGTTTCTTCTTTCTCATGGTTCATTCCATTGGTTATAATTCTTTTTTGCAACATGACTAATATGAAAATATGTTTAATGTGAATGTATATATAGAGCCTCTATCAGATTGCATGCCATCTTGGGGAGGGGGGAGGAGAGGGAGGAGGAGAAAATTTGGAATTCAAAAGCTTGTGGAACTGAATGTTGTAAACTAAAAATTAATTAATTTAAAAAAAGAAAGTGTGAGAAAGGAAATAATACTGGGAAAGTAGGTCAGAGCCATCCTGTGTGGCTTGATGGAAGGGGCACAGAAAGGGCTTCATGCCTAAAAACTGTCCCCTTTGAACATCTCTTCTTGGCAACCTTGCCACATGAATGGCCCGAGTGGGGAAGGAGGAGGGTAGCGATCCCCCGTTTGTTCATTTCTCCAAGGATATTTATCTTTAGATAGATCAATGTAACACTCTGCACAAAGCAGAGCCATTTAATAAATGTTTATTACTATTAAAGGGTACAAAATGTACAATATGGGAAATATGAAGCTAGACAGCAACTCATCTGGCAAAGATTGGGGATGCTGAGTGGACTCCATGCTCCCCAGGAGTCAACAGTGGGGAGTGGCAACAACCCAAGTTATTTTATGACCCATTAAGAAAGTCATAATATCTGGAATGAGGAAAGTGATCCATCCCCCACTGTCTTCAGCCCTCGTCAGACTAAGTCTAGAGAATGAGAGTCTGGGTGCCACATTTTAGGGAGGATGTTAATAAACTAGTGAGAATGCAAAGGAGAGCAACCAGAATATGATGAATGTCCTGGAAAACCTGGCATGTTAGAGCTGGCTGAATTAACTAAGGATATTACGTATGTATGTATGTAATATATATATATATTACGCCCCTGGAAAAGGGGTGTAAAGGGTATACGTGGTGGATACCTTTCAATATTTGAAGGATTGCCTTCCAGAAGAGGGTTTAGATTCATTCTGTTTGGCTCCAGGAGCATCATTGCAGAGTCAAATTTAAGCTTGATGTCAGAACGAAACAGTGAGAACTGGCTTAGGTACAATAGGCCACAATGGGAAGTAGGGATCCCACCTCATTAAAGAGCTTCCAGGGAAGCCAGATGACTACTCCTTAGGGATGCTGAGGAATTGGACAAGATGGTTTTTGATGTTTCTTCCAACTTTGAAGTTCTGTGATTCCGTGAATGTAAGTTTATACTTAAATTATTTGTATAATATATAATATATTATATGTATATATTTTATACAACTTTATAAACTTATTCTGCTTGGCTCTAGATGACCACACTGGGAATATTGGCTATATGTTATAGTAAGTCATGTATTAACCTAATTGGACTGGAAGAATGTGGAACTTGGTCTCTGAAGGCACATCCAGCTCTTGATCTGTGACTCTATGAAGCTACCAAATGTCAGTGCCTTCCCCTTGTCCCATTAGTTCCCAGCAGTGACCTCTTACCAGTGCCTCTGTCTCTCCCCTTACAGGATGGTTTCCATCCCATACCCCTTCAAACAAAGGGTCCATCTCACACTATTTACTGTAGGCTTGCTTTAGCGTATTTTCCCCAAATGCAAAATGTCCTAATTAATTCTCTGCCTGGAGTCAGCCCAGAGTGGCCCCAAGCTAGGGCTGCTCATCGTCCCTAAGCAGATTTTCGAAGTGATGGTGGGATCCAGCCAGTGTTCTCACAGAATGCCAGCCCTGGCTCCTTCAGCTTCCAAGTCTGATCCTATTTCCTCTCGACTTCCATCTCTCTGCCCCTTGCAATTTTGCTTATGCGTTAGAGAGAGACCAATACTTTAAGTGGTCTTGAAATGAACCTAAATCATCTGAAGTGATGCTTCTCTGAACTCCTCTCCTTGGCCCGTTAATCTCCTTTGACGTCTTTTCTCCTCATGCAGTTTATTAAGATTTCATTACCTGGAAGGCAGAGCTAGCTCAAAAGAGGGATCGGCTCCCTGCTGGGTCCAAGAGTTACAGTAAGTGGCACTGTTGGACAGTTCATTGGGAGCATTCTCCTAGAGATGTTTCTACCCTGGAACAGCTCCCATAATTCTTTCTCAGATCTGCAGGGTCCTTGGATGCCTTGATCTTTGCAAAGTTTTCTCCATGCCCACAGCCCAAAACATCCTGTTAAGACATACTCAGACAGCTAATGCCCGCCTTGGATCTATCAGAGTCCTCTGCTTTCCTGTGAACTTCCTCCAACCTACTGGGCATACACATAGCCCCCACATCTCCCTTCTCCCACAATTCAATCCAACTCAAAGAAAACTTTGATTAGGCACTTCCTGGGTAACAGACACTGTTTTAGGTTCTGGGATACAATGACCGAAAGCAAACAGTCCCTACCTTTCAGGTGCTAACATTCTGCTGGCAGAATGCAGTCTATATACTGATAGGCAAGATCATTTGAGAAGAGAGAGAGCTCTGATGAGCTGAGGGATCAGGGAAGGCATCAGGTCACAGTTAGCAGCTAGGCTGAGACTTGAAAGAAGCTAAGGATTCCAAAGAGAGGCCTAATGGATGCTAATATTTATATAGTTTTTTTTAAGGTTGGGCACATGCTTTACATATATATTATTTTAGTTGGTCCTCACAGTAAATCTGTAAAGTACTGTTATTCCCGTATTATATATGGGAAGACTGAGGTAAAAAGAGTTAAGGGACCTGCCCAGGGTCACACAGCTAGTAAGTATCTGAGGCTAGATTCAAGAACAAGTATTCCTGACCCCCAGCCCTCCAGGCAATTAGGTGGCACGGAAGATAGACCACTGGGCCTGGAGTCAGGAAGAACTAAGTTCAAATCCAGCTTCAGACACTTACTAGCTGTGTGACCCTGGCCAAGTCATCTAACCCTGTTTGTCTCAGTTTCCTCATCTGTAAAATAAACTGGAGAAGGAAATGTGAGACCACTCCAGTATCTTTGCCAAAAAAAACCCCCAAATGTCATCATGAAAAGTCAGAGAGGACGGAAACAACTAAACAACAACAGTAGAAAGAATACCAGAGTCACAAGACCTGGGTTCAAATCTTACTTCTTCTATTTCCTACCTATATGACTTTGAGCAAATCTTTTCATTTTTCTAGTCTACTGTTTACTCATCTCTAGAATTAGGAATTAGGATGAGATGACCTCTGAGTTCCCCTCTAGCTCTTGAGCTATAATCCTAATTCAATTTAACCAACATGGATTAAGTACCTACTATGTGTGAGACGGAGGTAGTATGGGCTGGTGGTTTGAAAACCAACCTCAGAGTAAGGAAGACTTGGGTTCAGATCTAACCTCTGACACATAGTAGTAGCTGCATGGCCCTGGGCAAGTCACCTAACTTCTCGATGTCCCAGACAACTTTCCAAGGCCATAATTCTATTCCAGAGGAGTTGCCTGTCTAAACTGGTGATGGAAGTGTTCACACCAGCTTTCCCCCATCTGAATGAAATTGTAGCTTCAGACCAGAACAAGCATCAACATTTAGAGAGTGATTTAAAGTTTATAATACACTCCCCCATGGGCATTATCACATATGACTGTGTAAAGCAGGTCCTTACAGGGATTATTAGCATCATTTTAAATTTTTTTTTAATTTTTTTGAGGGGGAAAGGCAGGGCAATCGGGGTTAAGTGACTTGCCCAAGGTCACACAGCTTGTAAGTGTGTCAAGTGTCTGAGGCCGGATTTGAACTCAGGTCCTCCTGACTCCAGGGCCAGTGCTCCACTCACTGATCCACCTTGCTGCCTCTATTAGCATCATTTTTTGAGATGAAAATGTCTCTCTGAGATACAGAGAGATGTTTTGCTGGTGGTCACACAGGTGATAGCTTTGAACCCAGGTCTTACTAACTTTGAATCCAACTGTCAGATGAGGAAACTGAGGCTCAGAGAGGGGCCTAAGGTCACAGACTTAATAAACAGCAGAGCTGAGAGAGATAAACCGAGTTCTTAAGCTTCAAAAGCCCACATTGTTTCCTTAGCACCTGGCTGCAGTAGAGAGATCTTTGAGACTGCTTCCCCCGGGTGAATGTTGAATTCTCAGTTGGTGAAAATGTCAACACCATCAGCAAATCCAGCACGCACCCCTCCCCACCCCCCATCTCCCGGTGCCATGTTTGCTCAGGGAGACAGGCCTGTCTGCTGCGGGCGCTCGCTCGGCTGATCCCAAATAGACACGGCTGCATCCGAGAGGCATTCAGCTTCCTCGGGAGGAAATTAAAAAAGAGATTGGTTTTGAACATAATCAGAAGTAATACAAAAGGGCCTGACCTTTTGTTCCCAAGTAGTTATAGGAGTGACATTTGCTAAAAACAAAACTCGAATCTTTGTTTTAACTGCTCTCCACTCTGTCTCCAAAGGAAGCAAGCCTACACTTATCCCTTTAATTTGGGCCATCGATCCTTTTAGGTTATTAGAGGCAGCTATTATTATTATTAGGTAACCTTTAGGAAGTAATATGGTGCCGTAAAGAAGAAAACTCGAGATAGCCAAGAGAAGGCAGGACCCAAGGTCAGAACATCTGAGTCCTGCTTGAGTCTGCTGCCATTTCCAAGATGGAATCTTTGAGCAGATCCCTATAATGGGATTGGACTAGATGATCTCTCATTATTAATTATTTCATTTCACTTCTGAAATTATATGCTCTAGGATTCCTTACATCCATGCAATTCTGTGTTCCAAAGGCCCTACCAATTCTGACATTCTGTGTTCTAAGGGTTCTCATAGCTCTGACATCCTATGTTCTAAGGACCCTCCCAATTCTGACATTCTGTGTTCTAAGGGTTCTCATAGCTCTGACATCCTGGGATCTAAGGGCCCTCCCAGCAATGACATTCTGTGTTCTAAGGGTCCTCCCAGCTCTGACATCCTCTGTTCTAAGGACCCTCCCAAATCTGACATTCTGTGTTCTAAGGTCCTCTCAGCTCTAACATTCTGTGGTCTAAGAGCCTTTCCAACTCTGACATTCTGTGTTCTAAGGACCCTCCCAGCTCTGAAATCCTGTGTTCTAAGGGCTCTCCCAGCTCTGAAATCCTGTCTTCTAAGGGCCTTCCCAGCTCTGACATTCTGTGTTCTAAGGGCCCTCCCAGCTCTGACATCCTGTTTTCTAAGGTCCTCCCAGCTCTGACATTCTATGTCCTAAGGGCCCTCCCAGCTTTGACATTCCATGTCCAAAGGATACATAGTAGTCCCCTAATAAAGACTTGTTAACATATGTTTAATTGCTCCCCAGTTACCACCCAGTGAAGGAGGAGGAACAGGGGGAATTCAGAATACAAGAAATGATGATTTCCATCTGTTTCATGATTTTTTTTTATTTTTCTCCAAAGCATTTCATTGTGGATACCTGTGAGAATGGCTGCTTTCTGTCCCAGGGAGCCAATTTTAAAAGCAGGCATTAGGGATGATAAATTATTTTAAAAGGAGCAAAGGCAGGAACACCTTTTGCATATCTTCATGGGCCCTCCAGTTCTAGAAATCACCCCTCCAGGTCTATGGCCCAGCTCCAGGTTCCACTATTACAGCACCCAGGTGCATTGTTAAAAGACTTAAAAAAAACTGCTTTGACCAAACACAGGAAAGAGCCTCTGAGCTTACCACTCATCAACTTAATCAGATCAAATAAATGTCAGAAAAACAAAATTCCCATTGAAGTGGAGATGACGTGCAGGGCCATATTAACCAACTGATCAAACCTCAACAGAAAGCCCTTTATAAAAAAAGGTATAGTCACTTTGGAGAGTTCATTCTGCTTTTTCTAAAAGCATTTCACATATACCATGGTGTACCAAAAGTGTTAGTTCAATTAAACTATTTCAGATTTAATGCTAGGATTCTTCATGACCCCCATTTGGGGTTTTCTTGGCAAAGATACAGGAGTGGTTTGCCATTTTTCTCCAAAAATATTATGAGGACCCTTCAAATTTCAGCACCCTGGACAAACCCATCACCCCACCCCACTGTCTTCCTGGTTTTTCCTGAAACCATGCGGCTTATCATTGCTTATAGCACAATAGTATTCCATCACAATTATACACCACAATTTGTTTAGCCATTTCCCAGTTGATGAACATCCCCTCAATTTCCAATTCTTTGCCATTACAAAAAGAGTTGCTGTAAATATTTTTGTTCATATAGGCCCTTTTTCTTTGATCTCTTTAGGATACAGATACAGGTATTATCTCATTGTTGTCATTCTCTTTAATGAAATTATTTGTTGTCTCTATGATTTTTTCTTTGTTTCACTCATTCTTTAGGATTAGATTACTTACCAATTAATTTTTGATCCATGTTTCCATGGCTTTTTATTGAATATAATTTTTATTGCATTATGGTCATAAAAGGTTGCATTTAATATTTCTCCTTTTCTGCATTTGGTTGTGAGGTTTGTATGCCCTAATACATGGTAAATTTTTGTGAAAGTGCCATGTACACTTGAGAAAAAGATCTACTCCTGTCTATTCCCATTCAGTTTTTTCCAGAGATCTATTATATCTAACATTCCAAAAATTCTACTCATCTCATTAAGATTTTTCTTAATTGTTTCATGGTTAGATTGATCTAGTTCTGAGAGGGAAAATTTGAGGTCTCCCAATAATATAGTTTTACTATTTCCTCCTGTAATTCATTTAACTTTTTCTTTAAGAATTTGATCTGGAGCAGCTAGGTGGCACAGTGAGTAGAGCACCGGCCCTGGAGTCAGGAGGACCTGAGTTCAAATCTAGCCTCAGACCTTTGACACACTTACAAGCTGTGTGACCTTGGGCAAGTCACTTAACCCCAATTACCCTGCCTTCTCCCCTCAAAAAAAAAAAAGAATTTGGTCTTTACTGTCTAACTCTAAGATTCCTTGAGTCTGTGAGGGCCAAAAGTGTAGAGAAATCTACAAATGACATACGTGAAATGGAATACTAAGGGCAAGGAGGATGTTTTGTGGGGGCAGGGGATGTCCCTAACCATTGGAGGCAGATGTCATGGAAGAGAACTGTGTCCTTCTATCCCATGACCCAATGGGATAATGCACATGAAGTGTTTTGCAAACCTCAGAGCGCCATGCAAATTTCAGCTATCAGCATTGCTACTGTCATCATCATTAGTTACCTGTTAGAGTCAACATCGTGGGCTAGGTGAATGGTGATCTGACCCAGGGTGTCTTTCCATTCTCAAAGCTGAAGGACAGGCTGTCCTGTACTGTGATTAACTATCAAAACCTATCTGAATATCATGGCCACTCCAGCCCCATGTTATCAGAGGTCACTGAGAGCACAGCAGGGACAGTCAAAGAATTCCACATTTTTGCCCTTTTCGTGGAACTCTGTATTACCTCTGTCTCCAGGTTCCTTAGGGAGCAGTTTGCTTTTTACAAAGTCCAGGAAATCAGTCTATGAGGAAATGAGGAAACAAGTGATTATTAGGGGACCTGGATTGCCCTGGTGCCCCACACAGCCTTCTCCAGCACGAACAGTCACCAAGTGATTGAGATGAGGGCTGAGCCAATGACTCCAGACTGACTTGTGCCTCAAAAATATTTAAATCCTTTTCCTTTGGAGCCATTCTGACTCTCCTTAGACTGAAAGGGTGGCAGTGGTGATTTAAGATTGGCAGCTCGGTATCAAACTTCAATTTTCCAGGAGAAAGAAGATGAGCTTCCCCAGACTTGGGTCATCCCTCATGCCCTACCTTTCAGCAAGAACATTCCAATGGCTGACTGCATCCTAAGCCTTCTGATAAACTTATAGGCAGGATACCCAACATCTTTCTCAAATTCATCTTTTCCCTAGTACTGTTCTCCCTACTTGGTATACCACCTGGAAAGAGTAGAATCAGAGGATCTGGGTTCAAGTCATATTCTCTGCCATGTGTGACCTTGGGCAAGTTTCTTTTCTTTTCTGGGCCTCTGTTCCTTTATCTGTAAAATGATGGAATTGACCTAGGTGGCCTTTCAGACCCCTTGTAGCTCTTCCTCCTCCCTTCCACCAATCTATATCCCTAACTTCCACCAACTCGAGTTTAAAATTGCCAGGAAGCCTTCCTTCTAAGAGAACCTTTCCTCCAGAGGGAAGAAAAGTGAATTTTTCCAGGTTACACAGAGACTCAGTGACACAGGGAGGACTAGAACCGGAGTCTTCCGCCCCCCAGTGTTTTCCACTATGCCAATCTGATTTAAAAATCTGGTTTGTGGCTTCGAGTCCATTTCCTTTGGGCTCAAGACAACAAGCATTTATTAGGTGACTACTATTTGCCAGGCACTAGGCTAAGCACTAGAGATACGAAGAAAGTCAAAAATCAAAGTCCTTGCTCTTAAGAAGCTCGCAATCTAATGGAGGCAACGTGTAAACAACCAGTTACAAACAAGACGGACACAGGATAAATTGAGGGTAGGCTCAGGGGAGATGTGCTAGCTTTAAGGGGAGCTGGGAAAGGCTCTTTATAGGATTTTAGTAGATATGTGAAGGAAACCAGGAGGCAGAGATGATGAGGGAGAATGTTCCAGGCATGGGAGACAGCCAGTGAAAGTGCAAAAAGTCAGGAGCAGTTGGTGCAAGGAAGAGCAAGGACAGTGTCAGAAGACTGTAGAGTTCATGGAAAAGAGGGAGGTAAAAAAGACTAGAAAGGAAGGAGCCAAGTTCTAAATGACTTTAAAAGGCACACAGAGGGTTTTATATTGGATATGGAGGTAATCGAGTGCCACTAGAGGAGACCGAAATGGGGGAAGGGTGGTGGTGACCTGGTCAGACTTGCTCTTCAGGAAGATCAGCTTGAAAGAGAAAGCCAACTTCATCCATAGAATGCCGTATGTCAGGAGAACTGCCTAATAAGGAAAATCTGCCATTGGCTCTCTGGTTCCTAATATTTCCAATAGAGCTGAGCAGGGAGCAGACCAGCGACCACCAATGGCCACCCTGTGGAGGCCATGGGGCTGATAGGCATCACCACTATATCGTCATAAGAGATGGAAAGACTGGAGAAGAAAAGGACTCAGTCTGGAATGGATCTCATAAATCCCCTTTCTAGATAGGAGACATTCCAGTGTATTACAACTGTACCATGCAAGCTGGCTTTGACAGGACACTTCCAAACATGGCTCCTGCCCTTCACTAATCACCCAGAAATGCATTGGCTTGCCACAGTGCCTGGTTTGATTCACTGCTCCTCTCCTCTAAGTCTGGCCATGTACTTTTAGTTCTAAAAGGGAAGCTTGAAACGGTCTGGAGATAAAGACGCAGAACAGTATATTTTTCATGTGTCCAAACACCCTCCTCCCTCCAGTGTGTCCATTCATCTCCCTGTCCTTTTCCCTTTGAGAAAAGTCAATAAGTCAGCAAATGTTTACCAAGTGCCTGCTATGTGTCAGGCACCGTACTAAGTATTGGGGATACAAAGAAAAGCAAAAAGAAAACAAAACAAAAAGACAAAAAATCTCACTAGTCTAATGGGAGAGACAAAATAGCTATGTACATGATATATACATGATGAATATATATATATATATATATATATATGTATACAAGACATGATATATACAAGACAAATTGGAGACAATGTCCAAAGGAAGATACTTGGTAGTATTCCACCATCAAAGGGGGTATTTGAACCCAGGTTCTCTGATTCCAAGGCCAGTGCCTTGAATGGGGGTGGGAAGGAAAGGCTTAGCAGAAGATGGACTTTGAATTGAGATTTGAAGGAAGCTGGGAAAGTTGAAAGGCAGAGACAAGGAGGAAGAGCATTCCAGGCACGAGGGACAGCCAGTGATGCTCTACCATGGAGTAGATAGAGTTCTGAGTACAAGGGGTGACAAGGAGTTCAGTGTTACTGAATCAAAGGGAGTAAGGTAAAAAGCAACCAAGCTGTAGAGGGCTTGAAAAGTCAAACAGGTGCCAGTGGAGCCTGTTGAATGGAGGAAGAGGCTATAGCCCTAAGAATTTAGGACTAAGTGTCCAGGGACTCAGGCCACTGTGACTTCAGAAAGCATTTTGGGGGAGTAATTTTAAAATGTACTTGAGCTCTTAGGATTAGAGCTCCAGAGCTGGAAGAGTCTTTAGAGGCCCATATAATCCAACCTCCTGTTTTATAGATGAAGAAACTGAGGACCAATGAGTTTGAGTGACTTGTACAAGTTCACACAGGTAGTGACCATCAAAGGTGGAATTTGAACCCAGGTCCTCTGATTCCAAGGCTGAAGCACTTTCCACTGTACCATGACTCCTTTCTTGAAAAGTATAATAGATAGAATTGATAAGCTTGGAGTTAGGAATATCTCAGTTCAAGTTCTGCCTCTGACATGATCTTTGCATGTCATGTAACCTCAGTGCCCCATGTAACTCTCTGAAATTATAGGTTGCTAATTTGCATTATTCCCCACTGCAAATTTCCCATACTGACGAAATCTCAGTTATGGATCCCCCGCCCCTACAAAAAAAAAACCATCATCTAAACCATTAAGCTCTTTGAGAGCAGGGACTGTGCCTCCCTAAACAACTAACCCAGTACTCTGCACACAGTAGATACTTAGTAAATATGTACTCTATTACCTGTGATCCAATATCCTCATTATACGGGATTATATGGACTAAGTCCAATCTTCGGGATAGCCCCAAATGTTCACTCTGTCTTTGACTTGTATTGCCCCTCCACCCAAACCAACCTCTGGAAAATAAATATATATAACAATAATGTACTACAATATGCAATAATATATGGTAATAAATATAAATGTGATGCAGTTCATATCTAAACCTCCAAAGATATGAATAAAAAACTTCACAAATCCCCTACAAGCACTCAAAGTAACCATGTTTATATTGGGTATAGGACAGCCTTTATTCCACCATACAGAAAATGCAGAAACATGTAAAGGATTCACAAAATCTGATAAATAATTAATATAATTCTCCCTCAACAGCGATTCTCATTTTACCCAAATTACTAAAGACCTCTAATGTAGTGTAGAGGGAAGGTAACTGGATCTGGAATAGAAGAACCTGAATTCAAGTCCCAGCTCTGCCATTTACTATGTGTATTACCACAGATAGCACTCTCCCTTTCTAGGTCAATTTCCTCATCTGTAAAATGAGAAGACTGGACTACCAGGGGTAGGGAACCTGTAGCCTCAAGACCACACATGGCCATCTAGGTCCTCAAGTGTGGCCCTTTGACTGAATCTAAGCTTCACCGAACAAATCTCCTTAAAGAAAGGAATCTATTAAGTGTCTAGTTTTTATTTTATTTATTTTTATTTGTTTGTTTGTTTAGTGTCTAGTCACTAGACACTAAATAATCTCTAAGGTCCCTTCTAGCTCTAAGTTCAGGGTCCACTGCCTCCCAGCACATCACCCTGTGATTTGGATTCCCCTCTGAAAAGAAGGAAACTTGTTTTATTTTCAAAAGATTGTTATTGATGCTTTTTGTTTATATAGGATCTAGATCTGCCTCCCCTTTCCCTTTCCCAGAGAGTCATTGCTGAATAGAGACTTTTATTTTCAAAAAGAAGAAGGAAAAAAATCAACACTTCAAAAAAGTCTGATATGTGCTCTGTTACACACCCTTGGGTCCCACCGTGCTGAATTATATTTATTACTTACGGTATTCTATGAGTCCTTTACATGTTTTCTTTATTTTCTACATAGTTAATAGGAGTGAGGGAAGATAGCTTCTCATATCTCTTCTTTGGGACCAATCATGTTCTTTCTAATGGATCATTTTGTGGTGGTTGTTCTTTCTACCCACTTCGTTGAAATCATCGTGTATGTTTTGTCCTGGCATCCACTTACTTCCGTCTGCATCAGTTCAAGTAAATCTTTCCATGTTTCTCTGTTTTCATACCATTTGGTGTCTCCTACAGCTTAATAATGAATACATTCATGAACCTCAATATGTTTAACCATTCCACAAAGGGGAAGCAAACTCAAGATTGATGGAGAAGCAGCCCCTCAATGTTCCAGTGAGTCCCCATTTCTCCGCAGATTCCCATACAAGCATCCAGATTTATGCTAGTAACCCACAGCTTATATTCCTGTTCAAGGAAACATTCCTATGGTTGCTAAACAAAATAAGGAGAAAGGCATAAAAAAGGCCCATAATCTGCTAGGAAGACTCCCTTTAATAGATTAGCACAAAAAGGTGGCTCAGCACAGCTATCAGGGCCCACCTCCTACAACCTCTTACATCCGTGAAGTAATCTATGAAGCTGAAGAGTCCTGTCCTCTCATGGTATACAAAGGCATGCCTGTACCCTACATAGGAAGATCAGCCAGTGGTTCTAAACACCCTATAAGGCCCTTGAGTTTATAGGATCATAGATTTCAGACTGAAAAGGGCCTCTGACATAATCCTGTTCAACCCTCTTGTTTTACAGATAAGGAGAACAAGGCCCAGAGAGGTTAAATCATGTGCCCAATGTCACACAAGTGGCAAATTACTGGAGGCAGAATTTGAACTCATATCTTTGCCAAGAAAACCCTAAATGGGGTCCCAAAATGTTGGACACGACTCAAAAAACAACTAAACAACAACACAGTAGATGTAACCAGGCCCTTCCCATCAACAGGCACAGCTCACTCCTGTTCCTTCTTTGTAGCTGATTGAATTACCCCCGAGACAGGCAGCCTGAGTGAGAGAGGGCCAGTGATTGGCGCACTGGGGGTGTCAGCCTTGGCTAGCAACCTGGCGTGTCAGGCAGGATGCAGCCCTGTTCATTTCTGCTGACATTTAATTATATTTTTTTCTCATCAGTTGTCATTGCCAGCTTCTTGACAGGACACGGAATTATTTTTGAAGCCAATCATCCCGTTGCGGGTGCCCTCCTCATTTGGCGCTCTTTAGCTGGATGGCTCTCAGGGAAAACAGGCCCGGTTTAGGGGAGACCCTGGGAGAGAATGGAAGCACCCAGTGACATGCCATTTACCAGCTGCTTCTGTCTTATTGACTTTCATTAAAGGAATATGAGGCCTTATTGACAGAGCTGTCCCTTATCAGGGGACTTGACAAATGTTAACCAATTTGTAAACATGCAACCTCCCACAGATAGATGGTGGCTTAGGGCTGCCAAAAGCAGGGAGACAGAAGGCCTAAATCCTAATCACAGACCTACCACTACCTAATTCATTTTATGCCTATCAGCCTCAGTCTCCCTCATCTTAAAAATGGGGAGTGGGGAAGAGGAGGAGGAAAGAATTAGTAATTAAAAATCTTAGAGTTGGAAGTTTCCTTGGACTTAGAAGGGATTCTGTTCAGCAATTCAATTTGACAAGCACCTACTATGTGACAGGCATTGTGTTAGGTGCTGGAGATAATACAAAGAAAATAGCGAAAATTATTCTAGCCTCAAAAAATTACTGAGGTATAACATGGGCACAATTAAGTAAATACAACCTATATAAAATAAAATGAGAAGGAAGGGGGGGAAATCAGTAAAAGGTGGGAGGGTAGAAAAGGCCACTTGTAGGAGGTGGTATTTGAGCTAAACCCTGAAGGGAGATGGTGAGGGTGGGGTGGGGGGACAAGAGATAGAGGTGAAGAAAGAGAGAATGCCAAATATGAGACTGGGCAGCCGGGGATGGAGTGGTATGGAAAGAGGGCAGTGAGCTAGCTTAGCTGAAATGGAGAGTGTGACAGAGGAGGCATCATGTCAAAATTAGTGTGGAAAGATAGGTTGGAACCTCATTGAGAAGGGCTTCAGGTGCCAGAGGGGTTTAGAGATAATAGGGAGTCACAGAAGTTCTTGAGTGGAAGAGTGACAAGGTCAGAGCCATGTTTTATCATGGCAGGATGAAAAGGGAAAAGGGAAATAGTCCCTGCCCTCAAGGAGCTTCTATTCTCTGTTCTTACCACTGCAGGGGAAAACTAAGAGGAAGCATCACGGTGTACTCTAAAGAACTTTGGATCTGTAGTCAGAGAACCTGAGTTCAAATCCCAACTCTGCTGATAAGTGACTCACTGTACTATTGGACATCCTTATTTCTTCCTGTGTAAAATTGTGCCTTGCTTCTAGTAATTGAATTCAATCAAAGGGTTATTGCTCATTGCTTCCAACTGAGCTAATTCATTCTCTGTCAATCAGTTCAGGCTATACTTTGAGAGCCCCTTGTGTGGCCACATCCTCCCTAGTTTAGACTAGGGACTATTCAAACCGAGGAGAACCTTTTCATACAGGTGTTGCCTCTCAATGAACCTTATTGACACAGCCAGTCCAAAGACCAAGGAAGCTTCCATCTGATGTGTTTCAAGTGTCAATTCATAGCCTGTCCTCTGAGGCCAGTCCAGCCCTCCCTCCCCTCCATGCCACCATGTTGAAGTTCAGCTCCCTTGCCACTAATATCATACCCAGTTATTCTATCTGGTTGTACTAGAAAAGAAGGGGAGAAAAGTCGAAGAAAAGTATTCCAGCTTCAGAGGGTTTTTTTTTAATGTTGAGAATTCTCTATCGGCTGCATTTTGGTCCCTACTAGAAGGTTCTATTTTTTGTTCCCTCTAAGGGACAACTCCAACCTTAACCTCACAGTCTTGTTTCCCCTGGGGCACTGGAAAGTGTGGGAAATGAGACAGTGGAATTTTTCCACTTCTCCCTGCCCCCACTTCTGATGTTAAGAGTCAATCCTATCCAAACTCTAGGACTGAACAGGGCTTAGTGGTATGTTTATTTCTTTCCTCACAGTAATTAGCACTTCAGCCTTTCTATTGTAGTATTTATGTGTTTATGCGACAGAGTTAATTGTTTCCAAATGTACCAGCAACTCTAACTATAAATCAACCTAGAAATGTTGAATTCCATTAAGAGAAAAAACTCATAAGTTTACTTGACAGACACATCCACAGATGATAATGGTGAACAATCAAGGGGAAATGAAAAAGCAGCATTTCAATCAATCAATAAACATTTATTAAGTACCTACTATGTGCCAGGCACTATGCTAAGCACTGGGGAGATACCAAAAGAGGCAAAAGACAGTCCCTGCCTTCAAGGAGCTCACAATCTAATGCAGGGGTACGGAACCTGTGGCCTCAAGGCTACATATGGCCCTCTAGGTCTTTGACCAGTCAAAGGGCCATGGGTTCCCCACCCCTGGTCTAATGGACTGTAATCAAATAGCATTGGAGTATGACCAACTGTGTGACTCAGAAGCCAATCATTTGACCTCCTTACCACAGTTTCTTCATCTGTAAAATAGAACTGACATTAGTGATAGTAGCTTGTTCATAAGTTTTGGTGAGATGCCAGTGAGATAATATACATAAATCACTTTGTAAACCTTCAAGAGCAACATAGGGGTCAGCTATGATTATTTTCATTCAGGCTTCTACTGACAGTGTGCATAGCATGTTAGTGTTAGGCAATCATGGGCTTAGAGGTCAAAGGGACCTTGCAGGCCATTGAGTCCAAACTATGCATTTTATAGCTAAAAAGATTTGAGACCCAGAGAGGTTGAGGTTGGTGAAGTGAAGAGATAAAAGTGAAACAGTCCTTACTCTCCAGGAGCCTATATTCGTCGTTCTCACCACTGCAGGGAGGCTTGCCCAAGGTCACACAGGTAGTAAGAGGCAGAGGCAGAATTTGAACCCAGATCCTCTGATCTCAGAGTCTGCATTCCATATCTATGACCAGGAAAGCAAATGAGCTGGCTGTGTAGCAAAACTGAGAGATAACAGCTGAGCAGCTATCAAAAGACTAGGCTTCAGCTGCCTTCTTCCTCCATCCCCTTCCTCCATCCTCCCTTCAATCACTTCCCCCCAATCCCTTCCTCCATTGTTATCATCACCATCATCACCATCGTCATCACCATCATCATTATCATCATCATATATAGAGCCTACTATGTTCCATACTAAGTGCCCCCTTTCTTGCACTGGGGAGTTCTTCCTGGGCCTTCTTTTTTCAAGGAATCATTTGTTAAGGTAGGTAAAGACTGTCTTTTTGCTTTCATCCTATTTGTATCTCTGATGCTCAGCACATAGTAAGGGCTTAATAAGTATTTGTTGACTGACTGTTAATAGGATTGAATGATGGAAGGAAGAGGTCTGGAATTAGGATAGATCCTCCACAGAGGATACATGGAGAGAAGCAGACAAGAATCATTTGATACGGAAGACATAGATGGGGCATGATCTGCCTGGGAGGAGGAAATGTTCACACGAATGAGATTAGGGGGTCTGTTGTATGGCTATGAAGTCAGGACAGACTTGAGTTCACATTCCAGCTCTTCACTTGCTAACTCCAAGACCTTAGGCAAGTCACTTCCCTTCCATGGACCTCAGTTTCTCCATCTGCAAAATTAGAGAGTTGTACCAAGTGACTTATGAGGTCTCTTCTAGCTTTAGAATCTCTCACTTATTCCTAATGGTTTATACATCATCATTATCATCACCATCTTCACCACCACCATCATCACCACTACCACTGCCATCATCACCTTCAACATCATCATCGTCACATATAGAGCCTACGATGTGCCATACTAAGTGCCTTACAGATGACCCTCACAATCATCCTGGGAGATAGGTGCTATTGCTATCCCCATTTTACAGTTGAGGAAACTGAGGCAGACAGACGTTAAGTGACTTTCCTAGGGTCATACAGCTAGGATGTATCTGAGGCTGAACTTGAACTCAAGTCTTCCTGACTCCAGTGCTACATGCACCGTGGTGCCATCTAGCTGCCAATACACGTTCTATTAAATCTTAGTGTGTAAGACAGTGCTCATTATTGGAGAGATTAGCAACTGACAAGAGATAATAAGAAGCTCAGCATGGGGGAGTGGCCATTAGAGTGTAAGCTCCTTGGGGGCAAAGACTGTCTTTTGCTTCTTTTTGCATCCCCAACACTTAGCATCCTGCCTGGCACATAGTAGGCACGTAATAAATGTTTATTGAATTAATGAACGAATGAGGACCTAAGTTCAAGTCTTGCCCATAACACATATATTGAATCACTCACACTCCCTGCACCACTAGACATTCTCCAAGGCCACTGGATGGGTGCTGACCTGCATTGGCAGAAGTTCTTCATCCTGAGATCCAGGTCCTGCTGTAATCATAGACACAGCCTTAAAAAAAAAAAGGCCAAGTAGCCAGGAAGTTTCCTATTTTCTGAGTTATCAGGAAAAAACTCAATTCAGCCACCATTTATTAAGCCCCTAATGTCTTAGAACACTGTGCTAGGTGTTGGAGCTACAGAGGCTAATTATTAAGACATATTCCCTGCCTGGACAAATCTATTAGACAGGTTTAATAGGAAGATGTAAATAATAATAATTTGCATCTATACGCTCATGCATCTATGTGTATCTCATTGGATCTGAATATATATGCGTGTGTGTATATGTATGTATATATGTATGTATGTATACGATTTGAACCTCACAACCACCCCATAAGCTGTGTGCTACTATTATCCCCATCTTACATATCAGGAAACTGAGACTTAGGGAAGTTAGATGTCTTGTCCAGGCTTGCATAGTACGTATCCAAGAGAGGATTCATACTCAGGTCTTCCTTACTCCATAAAGAATCCTGTAATGTTAAATGATACATGGAAGGGGCATAAGAGGGGTCCAGACAAAACACATTAGAAGATCTAAGGAAGGAACAATTATTCCTGAAGGGAGCTGGAGTCCAGTATCCGAGAAGGCTTCAGGAAGGAGGGAGCATGAAAGCTGGGATCTGAAGGATGGATGGAGATTTGGGGCAGGTTGAGGCAGGTGGGAGATAGAGATGGGCAAATACTTTTAATTAGTACTAATGAAATAAAAATCAATAAATTAAAATATTAATGTTAATTAATATTAAAGATTGCTTCCCATGCCCCCTTCACTGCTTGAATTCTTACTCGTTGTTTAAGACCCAATTTAAATTCCACCTCCACCAAGAAGCTTTCTCTGATTTCCCATTACCAACAGACCTCGTTGAATTCACACAGCACTTTGTTTCAACACTCTCTGATGCACTGATCATATGATCCAACGTATTATAATTGAATAAATGAATGAATAAAAAAGCATTTATTTAGTGCATAGGATGTGCCAAGCACTGAGATCCTAATACAAAAACAAGGCTACTGCTTACATTCTAATAGGGGAGACATGGCACATAGGGGGCTCGTATGTATGTATATTTAGGACCATATTTGACTGTAAACTCTTGGGGACAGGGATCGCATTTTATCTAAACTTCATTGCAAACTCTCTTGTATTTTATCTACACTTCATCTACACATCTACACTTCCTCTCCTTCCATCCCCTTCCCTCCCCAATACAATAAGCGTTTGTTAAAAGTACCAACAATGCAGGAGACATTCAGTCAACACACATTTTTAAAAGTACCTGCTCTGTGCCAGGAACCGTGCCACATTCTGAGAATACAAAGACAGTAAAACAGCCCTGGCCCTAAAGGGGCATAGATTATGCCCGGGGATAAAACATGGCAACAGATAATTATGTACCTATTAATTTAAGAAGAGAATACTATCATCTAGGAAGATCAGGAAGGGCTTGCTATGGGGGCAGACTGAAGCGTAGATAGAACTAGGGAGCACAAGGGGCAGAGGGAAGGAGACCATTCTAGAGATGGCTGGGAGTCGGCCTGTATGGGGCTATCTGTAACCCTGCTGCCAAAATCTCCATTTTTCTTTCCTTTTCTAGAAATTATTAGAGTACTTTGAACGGAACGGAAAAAAGAACTGCCCTCAAAAAAAAGCCATAATAGCCACAAGAAGAGCTGAAAAGAACTATTAAATAATCCTGCTCAGAGACTAGCCCAGAGGGAGCTCTGGATGCCAAAAGTACTTACTAAGGGTTGGTTTCTTTGTTAGATGAGTGAATGAATGAATGAGTGAATGAGTGAATGGATGGATGGATGGATGGGTGGATGGATGATAGTAGAATCAAAGAACTATCTATTTAGAGCTGGAAAGGACCTCAGAGGCCATTTAGTCCAACTTCCTCATTTCACAAATGAGGAAACTAAGGCCTATAAGAAGTTAAGTGATTTGCTCAAGGATATATAGATAAAACTTGGCAGAGCTAAGATTTAAACCCAGGTTTCTTACTACAAATCCTATGCTTTTCCCACCGTATCAATTAATATTAGAAGATGTTTGTAAAAGATCGTAAATGCAAGAGGAACTCCTCTATTCTATAAGAGATGACATCATAACCATATAGATTTTCAGTCACAAAGAACAATTAGCAAATTTTCAATCATCTTTCCGGCTTAGCCTTTGACATCAACAGTTGTTCTACTTAAGTTCTGGTAAGAATTCTTAGCATAGGAAATCTCTGATGCTTGCTGTTCTTCTGGGAAGGAAAAAAGGTAGAAGTAGGAAAATCCAATATACTTATGAAATCTAAACTTAGTTTCATTTACTGATGGCCACTCACTCGAGAAAGGCCCAAGATGTTCACTAAACCAACAGGGAGCTTGCTTGTTTGAAGTGTAAACAGAGTATAATTTATTAATTTACTAATTATTCTTCCCTGCTGAGAAGCAACCCTATTACCCACAATAAGCCTTTAAGCGGGACATTACCATTCTTCAGGGTTTATTAGGCCCTGCAATGTACTCTATAAACATTTTATGGAAGCATTATCTATCTATTGAAGATCTATTGAAGATTCTATTTACTGGTGAGTTAAGAGAACAGTACGATTGGGCACCCACCCTAATGCCTGCTAAGGAAAGTTTCTTAGCCTATAAAGTTAATTACTTTCTGTAGTCATAAAAACAGGGTTAATATGACAGAAAATCTGAGGCCAAACTGTTATCTCCAACTGCTACAACCGTTGTCATCTAGGGCATGGAAATCCAACCCAGAATTTTGTCCCCCTGGGCCAGGCAGTCAAACCATCCAGAGGAATACATTCTAGGTCAATTTTACTGGGATTTTTGAAGTGTCTATCAGGTTAATATGATCATAGCTTTAGATCTGAAAGGGACCTTGTAAGACCCTACAGGGTCATAGGGCTGGGAGGGACCTCAGAGGCATAATTTTACAGATGAGAAAACTGAGGCAAAGAGACATTAAGTAACTTGACCAAGATCACACAGCATCTCTCCCCAGTCCACACCCTGCCCCAGCTAGCCAAAGTTCAAGGTTAGCAGCCTATGAGCATGCTAAAGTAGGTTTTAAATTTTAAAATTCTCCAACTCTGGGTCTCAGTTTGAGCCTGTCACATTAAAGCAGGCCTTCAAGAGACTCTGGTTATTAATAGACTTACACCTCCCTTACTCCTAGGGTGGCACACTCACTGAAGTATGGCCTGAGCAGACAAAGGTAGGGGACAAATCAAAGAATCCTTTATTCAACAGAAATAATACACAGTGAAGGGTCCGAGCATCTTCAGCATTTCCTGAAGACGCTTTCGTTATTTGCTCGTGTCTGACCCTTCATGACCCCATTTGGGGTTTTCTTGGCAGAGATACTGGAGCGGTTTGCCATTTCCTTCTCCAGCTCATTTACAGATGAGGAAACTGAGGCAAACAGGGTGAGATGACTTGCCTGGGGTCACACAGCTAGTAAGGTCAGATTTGAACTCAGAAGATAAGTCTTCCTGATTCCAAGCCTAGTACTCTATCCTCTACAGCACCTACTATGTGCCAAGTCCTAGGCATTGATAGCAGCGTGTTAGGATAGGTGTCATTGACGGTGATAGAAGATTGTGACAATGACAATAATAACTGAGATAATAATGGCTACCATGATCAAAAAGGATGAGTTGGTGAAGATGACAATTAGGATAACGAAGGTGCAGATGGAGTTTTCTCCAATTTTTGTGTAACCTTGATCCAAGGACTTGCCGATCTGTGGCCTCATGGTTAGTAGAGTACGTAGATGAAGTATTGTCAACCAATGGCAAAGAGAACCCAAGTAGCCTATCTCTCAGAGCAGTATTTGTAGAGTCCAAAAGTTGGAAGAGACCTGGGATGCCTTATAAAGCAACCCCTAGATGAAGCTTGTATTTAACAATTAGGTCGACTGAGGCCTGGAGAGGTTAAGTGCCCAACATCAAACAGCTGGTGAACCATCGGAGACAGGATTTGAACCCCAAGCCTTATGGCTCTTCCCAATTCTTAGGTATCTCTGATTGTGGGAAATTCCTCCTTGTTGTGACTCTAAATCTGCTTCCCTGTAGCTTCCACCCATTGATTCTCCTTCTGACCTCTGGGGACAAGCAAAATCAATGTAGATCCTTCTTCTGTCTGATAGAGCTTTGAAGAGTACAGTCATGACCCCTAGGACAGGAAGCATAGTACAATGATTGGTCAGGAAGGCCTGGGTTTCACTTTCATTTCAGATACTTTCTGTATCACCTTGGCCAAGTCACTTAGCCCCACTAGATCTCAGTTTCTCCATCTGTCAAAGGGGAGGAATGGACTAGGGGACTTCTAAGATGCCTTCTACCTCGAGATTCATGACCCTATGCTCTCTTTGCAAAGGATGTGTGTTTCCTTCATACTTCTCATTGATTCAACCAATACTGTATATACCGCCCACTCTGTTAGGACCTATGGGGGAAAAGAACAAACCAAGACAGTTTCCTCCTTCCATGGAACTTTTGGTTCATGTACTTAGCAGAGTGCCTAGCACATAGTAGGCACTTAATAAAATTTATTGAATTGAAAGGGGAGAGAGAAGTTTACCGCCTAGCACATAGTAGGCACTTAATAAAATTTATTGAATTGAAAGGGGAGAGAGAAGTTTTTAAGAGATATCCCAAGGCATTATGTTCTAACTGTCTGATGTGGGGTATAATTCTCACAATGCCAGTAGGAGACTTAGGATGGCATGGTAGATGGAGAACTGAACTAGGAACTAGGAAAGACCTGAGTTCAATTCCTGATGCTGCCCCTTCCTAGCAGTGTGACCATGGAATGGCTTCCCCCTTCTGACTCTCTATCCCCTTATCTGTAAAGTGGAAGAATAATTGCTACCATGCCTACCTCCCAGGATGGTTGTGAGGCTCATCACAAAGAGATTTGAAAACTTGGCAGCAGATTTTAATCTATATTTCTATAGCTCCTTACCATTTATAAAGAATTTGTAGTGCCTGGAGTCAGGAAGACTCATCCTCATGAGTTCAAATCTGGCCTCAGACACTAGCAGTGTGACCCTAGGCAAGTAACTTACCCCTGTTTCCTCAGTTTTCCTCATCTGTGAAATGAACTGGAGAAGGAAATGGCAAACCACTCTAGTATCTTTGCCAAGAAAACCTCAAATGGGGTCTCAAAGAGTCGGACATGACTAAACAACACAAAATATATCTTATGAGTACATAATTATTTGCATGTTGCCTCCCCAATTAGACTATAGTCTCACCCAGGGCAGTGACTGTTTTTGCCTTGGTAGCCCCAGCACTTAGCACAGTACCTGGTGGATAGGAGGCCTTAATAAATGCTTGTTGGTTGGCTGACTGACGGGGTGGAGCAGAACCAGACTAATCCCTTACCTGCCTCTTCTTTGCCCAGCTGGGCTGATTCACAAGATCAGCTCCGGCGCCTGAAGGTTCTCCGGGGCGGCAAGGGAAAGAGGCCCTTCTGCCTCTCCCACCCCCAACCCTCCACTGCCAGCTCCTTTTTTTCCATTACTCCATGACCCAGCCCAGGAAGATGACATAGTGTTTCATTACCTCTTAAAGACCTGGGGATGTTGTTGTTGACTGAAAAAGGAATCCATTTCCAAATATCAGAGTAATGGGAGCAGTTATAGAAATTGCACAGAAATTAAATTAGGGGAACACACAAACAAACTTGGCATTTATCTCCCTTTTGTGTGCCTGCAAATCGGGATAATTATACGCATCCTCCAAGCAGATGGCAGATCCCGGGCTCTAACTGCAGTAGTGGCTGGGCTGCTGTTTCTTGGGGCAGGGGTGGGGAGGTTGTTGGTTTATGCCCCAGTATCTCTCCTAGAATCAGAAAAGTGACAAGGAACATTTGTTATTGTTTGATGCTGAGGTCCTGTTGTACCATTGGGAGATGCCGAGATTTCATCGGGCCTCAGCTATGCGCTTCTTGTCTCCGTGATGGTAGTTGCCAGCTGTTACTGTGAGCATGGGTGCTGAGTGAATGCAGACAGAGCTGAGATGGTCTTATAGAATGCCCTTTGAGTAGTGTAGCTCATTCAAACCACATGGGCTTTTTAGGATTTATCATCTTGTTTTAGGCCTATGTGTAATTTTAGACAAAGGGGAAGAGTGGAGGTGTCTAAGGGAGGAGTGTCTCTATCAACTGAATGAACTCCTCCTCCTAGGTGGTCCTCCAAGGTACCATCTGACCCCCCAATGGGGGGTCAGAGAGAGGAAGAGATGGAAGTAATGGCCTCTGAGGCCCCTCCCAGCTTTGACAGCCTAGGTTCTAAGAGCTATCTGGCTCTAACATTCTGTGCTCTGAGGACTCTCCTAGCTCTGACATTCAGTGTTCTAAGAGCCCTTCCAGCCCTTGTACTCTATGTTAGGACTTTCCCAGCTCTGACATTCTCTGTTTTAAAGCCCTTCTCAGCTCTATTCTCTATTCTAAAGCCCCTCCCAGCTCTGACATCCTCTGTTCTAAAGGCCCTCCCAGCTCCGACATTCTGTGTTCTAAGGGCCCTCCCAGCCCTGACATTCTATGTTCTAAGGGCCCTCCCAGCTCCGACATTCTGTGTTCTAAGGGCCCTCCCAGCCCTGACATTCTGTGTTCTAAGGGACCTCCCAGCTCTGACATCCTCTGTTCTAAAGGCCCTCCCAGCTCTGACATCCTCTGTTCTAAAGGCCCTCCCAGCTCCGACATTCTGTGTTCTAAGGGCCCTCCCAGCTCCGACATTCTGTGTTCTAAGGGCCCTCCCAGCCCTGACATTCTATGTTCTAAGGGCCCTCCCAGCTCCTACATTCTGTGTTCTAAGGGCCCTCCCAGCTCCGACATTCTGTGTTCTAAGGGCCCTCCCAGCCCTGACATTCTGTGTTCTAAGGGACCTCCCAGCTCTGACATCCTGTGTTCTAAGACCCTTTCCACCTCTGGCACTCTGGAATCACAGAATCTCAGACTTAGAAGGGACCTCAGTGCTATCTAGTCATAGGCTGCATGGTGGCACAATAGATAGTTAGGAGTTAGGAAGGCCTCACTTGTTGGCTCTGTTACCCTGCTCAAGTCACTTAATTTCTTTGGGCCTCAATTTTGTCATCTGTAAAACCAGGGGCCTGGACTTGCTAGTAGATAACTAAGGCCCCTTCCAGCTCTAAAGCTGTGACGTTACAAGCCTTGGCTTCCCTTCCTCGGGGGTGGTTGCCCCCATCTCAGCTGCCTTCTGTTTATGAAGCACCCAAGAAGGAATCTCCCCTCACAACGGTGAAATCCAGGCTCCTCCTCAGGAGCTCCTACCACAGGCCTGAAAACTTCAGGCCTCCTCTTCTCAACAGGGACTTCTGGGATGTAAAAAGGCTGTAATTATGAAAATTGTGTCCAGAGGTGAACACGGCCTCTCATTCAAGGTGTCCTAATGAAGCTTTAACAATGGGCCCGGAAGATAATAGGCTTGTGATGATGACTTGGCCAGTCAAAGGCTGTCCAGGAAGGACTCTAAGGCCTGCTCAGAGACACAGCCCCAGCTAACCTCAGTGTTCTAACTCAGACACAGCCGCTTCATTGAAAAAAAACAAGACAAAAAATTGGCTGAATTTGCCAAGCCGTCTGTTAGGCCAGCTGAAGGTCGGAAACTGAACTCCTTCAGGGATCCCGGTCCCCTGTTACTGGCAAGCCAGGATGGACCAATAATAGAAATGAACTTTAAATCTTTCAAAGCTTTCTTCTCTGGGCCTCGAGAAAACCCTGTGAGCCCTATATGACAGCTACTATCATTCCCACTTTACAGATAAAAAAACCGAGGCTTACTAAGGTGAAGTGATTGCCTAAGATCACACAGCTAGTGAGTGTCAAAAGAGGCATTCAAACCCAGATTCTTACCCACCCTAGCCCTCTCTCTATCACAGCACATGATGTCTCCAGTTTGGCTTCCCCTCCTCCAGCTCCTGCCAACAAGTTGGTGGACTCCGCACCATTTTTATTTTTGGATCAGGCCCGTGATCAGATCAGGGTAAAGAGTTCCCTGCCAGGAGACTTCCTCTAGGAATGCAGATGAGAGTCTCAGAGAGTTGACAGGGCACAGGGGTCAAACCCTCCCCCAATGTGTGCATCCTCGGGTCAGCACTCAGTGTGGTCCAAGAGGAAAACATCACTGGGAAAGATTGAACAAAAGAAAGAGAAATACAATTGAACATAGATGGTTAAATACATGGTTTTCTAAGTCAATTTGTGGCTCGCAGGAATTCCTAAATAGGGTCTTCTTGTCTCCAAGACTGTCTTTCTATCTATTCTATGATGCCTCTCACTACTTATTATTCTTTATGGAAGGAAAAGTCTATACTTTATCCCTTCCTCCCTTCTGTCCTTCCTTCCTTCCTCCCTTCTTGCCTTCCTCCCTTCTTTTCTTCCTTCCTTCCTTTCCTTCTTGCTTCCTTCTTTTCCTTCCTTCCTACTTTCCTTTCTTCCTCCCTCACTCCTTTTCTTCCTTCCTCCCCCTCTTTTTTCTTTTTCTTTCTTTCATTCCTCCCTCTCTCCGTTTCCTTCTTCCTCCCTTCCTCACTCCCTCTTTTCCTTCTTTCCTTCCTTAGCCCTTTCCTTCCTTTCTTCCTCCTTCCCTCTTTTCTTTCCTTTCTCTTTTCCTCCCTCCTTTTCTTCTTTCCTCCCTTACTTCCTCACTCCCTCTTTTCCTCCTTTCCTTCTGAATAGTAGCTTCAGATCTACCTATATATATATGTATATTATATATATATATATTAATTTGATAGCTCAGTTTCCTCTTTCATAGTAGATGGTTAATAGCTGCCAGTTGAATTGAGTGGAATGCAGTGGACTTGCATGGCTCCCACATCTCCAGTCCCTTCTTCTCCAAGAATGACTGGTCCAAGCTCTTCTGCAGTTGCCAGGAACTGGTGAGAAGGCTAGCAGCTCCCCAGGGCCTCCTGCCTGTGGCCCCAAACCCTCTGTTAGTACAAGGCACTGTGTCTGTGATTCACCTTTAGGTCCAGTGTCTCTAGAACCAAGCATTCTGTAGTGTCTGCAATTCTAGAAAACTTCCCATTGTGATTGGATGTTCTCCATTGGCAAACATCACAGCCCTGTGTCTATTTGGTTCCTGCAGCTGCACAGGATTAAATAGAAGCAGTTGTGTGAGCCACACCCATGGCACAGGATGGACTTCTACCAAAGGGAATCACTAGGCCAGTACTTATGGTGTGATATGGTAGAAAGAGCTCCAAAGCCGGAGCCCAAAGCCTTGGATTCAAATTCTGGCTTAGTCACATACAACCTTGTGACTTTAGGCAAATCAGTTAAACTCTATGGGTCTTGGCTCCCTAGTCTTAAAAGGAAGGAGCTAAGACTCCATGATCTCTAAGTGCCCTTCCAACTGGAAATCTGTGATCCTTGAGCCCTCTCCATTTTTCCTGGGTGCCTAAGGAAGGAAGGAAGGAATTAAAATGCCATTAGTTTACTCATTTGTTCAACAGGCAGTTTGTGGTGAATGACAGTAATAAGAACCTCTTTCTATGTGCTAGACACTAGGCTAGGCCCATTATTATCTCATTTGAGCCTCACAACAACCCTGCAGGGTGGGGGCTGGTATTATCTCCATTTTACAGATGAGCAAACTGATGGACACCAAGGTCAAATTACTGGCCCATGGTCATGCAGCTAGTGAGTGTTTGAGGTCTTCTAGACTCCAGGCACAGCGCTCTGGGCATTATGGCACCACCTAGCCTAACTATGATGAGCCTCACATTTTTCTGGCACTGTGTTTTACACATAGTAGGTGCTTGGTACACGTTTGTGGAATTGAATTGGATTTCAGTGACCTCCTGATTATTCCACTTGCTTCCTAAGGCAGTTCCACAGAGCTGTGAGAATGATCTTCCTAAAGCACAGGTCTGGCCATGTCACTTCATAGGCTTCAATGGCTCCCTACTACCACAAGACAGAACAGCTTAGTATTCAGAGCCCTAATAATCTGGCTCCAGTCTACATTTCCAGACTCATTTCACATAGACTGTGATCCAGCTAAACTGGCTATTTTTCCTAACTTGACTTCCCACCCCTGCCCTTTATGGCTCTGGACAACCTGTTTCACATAACTAGAATGTGCTTCCTCCCCATTTCCAGCTTCCTTCAAGGATTACCTCAGATGCCACCTCTTACAGGCACACTCTTTCATTGTTAATCAGTCAATAAGCATTTATTATATTCTTACTGTATGCCAGCCCTGTTAGTACTTTTTATTCCCCAAATTATGCTGCATTTCCTTATCTGTACCCATGCCATTTTATCTCCTTGATATGTAGGCTCTTTGAGGACAAGGAATATTTTAATATAAACATTTCAATGTTTTATTTAATATTTTAAATTAAAAATATTTAATACAAACAGCACAGTGTTTTCACAGAATAGATGCTTAATGAACAGGTGTTGGGGTGTAAAATGATGGGGTTGGACTGGATGGTCTCGGAAGGTTCTTCTAGCATCCCGTCTATCATCCTGTGGTGCTTTGATTCGAAGAAGCTGACCTCCCAGCCATCGGTGATAAGTGCCTCCAGAAGAGGGTAAATGGAGTGTTATAGGGGCCAAGAGGACAGAAGCATCACTTTGGGCTGAGAAGCCCATGGAAGACTTCATGGTGGAGGGGGATTGGAGCTAGGCCTTGAAGGATGCCACTAGGGAAAGATTGGCTTGGCAGCACTGGGGATGGGAAATGGGAATCCAGGCAGAGGCTAAGCTGCTGAGATGGAAACATCCAGGGTTTGTTGCGGAAGCAGCAAATAGGCCATTCGGCTAAAACCTAGGCAACAGCAGGAGAGAGGGCCAGAAAGATAGGCTGGTGCTATATTGCACAGGTCCTTGGCTTTCAAGGCTGAATGTTGTTGTTGTTCAGTCATGTCCAACTCTTTGTGACCCCATTCAAGGTGTTCTTGGCAAAGATACTGGAGTGGCTTGCCATTTCCTTCTCTGGCTCATTTTACAGATGAGGAAACTGAGGCAAACAAGGTTAAGTCACTTGCCCAGAGTCACACAGCTAGTAAGTGTCTGAGGCTGGATTTGAACTCAGGAAGAGGAGTCTTCCTGACTCTGGGCCTGGCATTCTAGCCACTGCACCACCTAGTTGCCTAATTTCAGGCTGAAGAGTTGGTACTTTATCCAGGAAGGAATAGAGGAGCCACTGAAGGTTCCTAAGTAGGGGACATTCAGAGCTTCTATCACTTGTGATCAATGCCCATTATACAAACTTGTGTGAAATCTCAAAAATGGAAGGAGAAAGCATGTGAGGGAATGTGAGTGTGTGTGTGTGTGTGTGTGTGTGTGTGAGAGAGAGAGAGAGAGAGAGAGAGAGAGAGAGAGAGAGAGAGAGAGAGAGGAGAGAGAGAGAGAAGGAGAGAGGAGAGAGAGAGAGAAAGAGAGAGAGAGAGAGAGAGAGAGAGAGAGAGAGAGAGAGAGAGAGAAATCCCACTGAGGAACATAGACCCACCTCCAAGCCTGTGTCGATGCCCTTTATCATCAAATACCACATTTTGTATTAGTCACACATCTTCTGGGTCTTTTTAAAAAATATGTGTATGCAGTAGCTGACCTGCTGACCCACTGTGGCAGTGAAGTACATGTCCTGACTATGACGCATGAGGGAAGACAACAGCATCTGCATGTTCTATGCAGGGTCTGATTAACACAGGGAGTTTTCTGCACCTATTTTCAAAGGCAGCCTATGGCTGTTTGCAAGGCCCTCTCCTGAACTACAGATCTGGGGAGGTGATTGTCTGAAGGGGATAGACAATGGCTCCTCTTACCTCCTAGATATCAGATACCCTTCCGATCAGGAACGTGGCTGATGGACGGTTCTCAGGGCCACGTGGTGGGCAGGTTTCTGGAGTTTACTGCAGAGGTGTGATGGGGCCTGGTGGATAAAGGGCCTAGCTCAATCCTTCCTGCCTCCAACATTTTCTAGCTGTGTGACAATGAGCAAATCCCTTTCCTCCTCTCAGCCTCAGTTTCCTCATCTGTAAAGCGGGGATCTGAAGTCCCATAGCCCCCACCTTGAAGCCTGTGGAGAGGGTCAGATGAGATAATGCATGGAAGTTTTTGGCAAACCTTAGCGAGACATCAGTAATCTGTGTGCCTGTTTCAGGAAGCCTGCTCCCATCCCCCACCCAAACAAAGTCCAAGCTGGAAGTTTTCAAAATGTTTGGCCAAAGCAAAGGAGAAATGTTCCTTGTTTGCTGTGAATCATTTACTATGTAGAACGGTATCTAAAAAGAATGGATGATGTTAACGGCTCACATGTTGGCATTTCCTTTGTATCCCCCGCACTTAGCAGACTGCCTGGTACAGTCACCACTTCATTAAATGCTGGTTGATGGTTGATTGATTGAAAGTATACAAAGCTTTTTCCTTGCACCAGCCTGGTGAGGTGTGTCTGTGGGTATCATTATCCCCATTTGGCATATGAGGAAACTAGGGCTCAGAGAGGGAAGGGACTTGCCTGGGGTGACACGACTCCCCGGTCAGAGCCCAGATTCAAAGCCTGCTCTCCCAAGGCCAAAGCCAGCTGTCTCTCACCTCTCTGGCTAGCGGTTAAACAGAGCCAGCACCAAATGAGCCACATGCAGCAGGAGCCAAAACCTCATCATGATTCTGGCATCTCCAGGAACTAGTCTGGGTCATTCTCAGGAAAGGAAAGAAAGGGAAAGAAGGAGGGAAGGAAGGAAGGAAGGAAGGAAAGAAAGAAAGAGTGAAAAAGAGAGAGGGAGAGAGGAAGAAAGGCAGGAAGGAAGGAAGGAAGGAAGGAAGGAAGGAAGGAAGGAAGGAAGGAAGGAAGGAAGGAAGGAAGGAAAGGAGGGAGAGAGGGAGGGAAGGAAGGAAGGCAGACCCTTTCTGTGTGATCTGAGGACTCTGCTATACCCTTTATTCTGCCTTGTTCTTTAGTCATTTTAGACTCTTCATGACCCCATTTGGGGCTTTTTGGCAGAGATACTAGAGTGGTTTGCCATTTCCTTCTCCAGCTCATTTTAGAGATGAGGAAACTGAGGCAAATGGGGGAAGTGACTTGCCCAGGGTCACACAGCTAGGAAGTGTCTGAGGCCGGACTGGAACTCAAGGAGATGAGTCTCCCTGACTCTAGACTCTACTTTATCCACTGCGCCACCTAGCTGCCCCTGATTCAGTACCCTTTTCATGTACCATGCTTCTTCATTTTCCTGGTTATTCTCCTTTAGATATACTTCAGCTAATCACTGTCCTTCCTAAACTGTGGGGCCCAAAACTAACCTAACCTAAGAAGCCTCATCCTTCTCTAATAGCATGTCTCCATCCCTTTCCCTTCCTAATGTTGTATCCACCAGATTCTGAAGAAGGAATACCTGAGAAGGGGAACTAGAATAGCATATATTGACAGCCTTACACTGATTGTCCGACACATCCATGATCGTCAGGGAAAACAATGTGGGATGGCTCTATCTCCCTGTCCCTAGAGGGTGGTCAGGTGGTCATATGCATTTATTCCAGTGGCTTTTCTATTAGAAAAAACTTCTATGGAACACAGAATAACTCACTCATTCAGGGCCAAACCAATGTCACCTAAACCTGGTTCTGGATTCATCCTCTGCTCCAAATTTCTTGCCAAGACAGGGAATATGGATCTTAGGAAGCAGAGCTTAAAGATTCTTTGGCTCCGTCTTCCTATCAGCCACTCACTCTGCTAGCTATGGGTGAGCAATGACTTTTTTTTTCTGAAAGAGTGATGAATAGTCACTCAAATGGAATAATAATGATATTGACATTAAAGGGTGATTTAGCATTTACAGGGTCACCGATTTAGCACCAGAAGGGACCTTAGCCACCACGGAGTCTAACCCCCTCATTTTATAGTCGTATTCACATGCTGCTGAACAATGAGGGAGAAAAATCATAAAACCATCCTGCCTGGGTCCACTACGAATTTATCTTAGATAACTGGGCACTCACAGCGGCAAGGCAATCCTCCGACATCTCCCTAACTAATGCACTATCTCCTCACCAGAGCAGCTCTTCTAAACCTTTTGATCCCTCCTCAAACCTCCCATTGCTTCCCCTCCATCCCCTCCTCTCAGCTGAGAACTTTGCTCTGTTTTTTACAGAAAAAAAAATGAGGCCACTTGCCATGAGCTTCCTTCTCTCTCCTCTTCCTCTTCCTCATCTCATATCACTCAGATACCTTCACCCCTGTGTCTCACAAGAAGAGATTCCCCTTCTCCTCCCCAAAGTCAACCTCTCTATGAGCACAAAGTGATCTCATTCCATCCTATCTTCTCTGGTAGATGGTCCCTCCAATCGTGCCCACTTTTGACTACTCTTCAATGTCTTTGTCTAGTGGCTGTTTGAGCCACTATGGTGTACTTAAAACAGTAAGGTAGGTGCAGTCGATATGAAAACAAACCAGTCCCTGTTATCAAAGGGTGAGCCAGACATAATAGAAATCCCTTGGAGTCAGGAAGACCAGGGTTGGAATCCTTCTTCAGGCATTTACAAGTTTTATGATGTAACTGGACCCCTCTCAGCTTTGGTTTTCTCTTCTTTAAGATGGGGTTAATAATCACAGCTACCTCCCGGGTTTGTAATGACTACCAAATGAGATCACTTACACAAATTACCTTTCAAACCCTAAACCGCCACATAGATGCCATCTATTATCATTAGGGGAGTTTCAGTCTTCTGGGAGATACAGCACAGAGAGACTGCATAAAAGAGGGAGATCAGAAAGACTTCCTGTGGAAAGCAGCCTCTGAGGTTAGTCTTGAAGGAAGCTGAGGCTTCTCAAAGGCACAGGGGAGGAAGGCATGCACTGCAAGCCTGATGAAAATCATGATGGCAGGAGATGGATACCAAGCTTGGGAAACAGTAAAGAGGCCAGTTTGATGAAAGCAATCCGATACATGAAGGGACTTAATATAAAAGCAAGTCTGACAGGTCGACTGGAGCCACACTGGGTAGGACCTTAAATACTAGGCTATAAGTCTTGCATTTTAATCTGGAGGCAGTAGGGAGCTACAGAAAATTCTTAAGTGGAAGGGTGACTTGATCAGACTTTGGGAAGTGGATTTTGATAGCTTCACAGGAGGGATGGAATGCAGGGGGAGGAGGCGAGGGCTCAGCCCTAGACTCAAAGTGGCACACACCATTAGCCAATGCACATTCTCTTTCTCTCTTAAAGCAACTTGATTACTGTAGTTAAAATGTGTATCCTTGCACAGCATAAATATTCAGGACCCTGGAGATTATATCTCAATTGTCTTATTATCAGGCTGTTTTATTCCAGTACAAACAATAAATACATTCCAGAGCAAATGTAAAACTGTGTTTAAGAATTAACCCGATTACTAACAGTTGAATGGAATCCTTACAGCAATCAATTAGAAATGGGATCCTTCTTGGCCCAAGAGGGGAGCATATGACTCTTGAAACTGGGTCCTTGTTTATTGGATGTTGCTACAGTTGCTACAGGACAGCTAAGTGGCACAGTGGATAGAGTGCAGGGCCTGGACTCAGGAAGACCTGAGTTCAAATTTGACTTTGGATACTTATTAGCTGTTTAACTCTGGACAAGTCACTTAACTCTGTTTGCCTCAGTTTCCTCATCTGTAAAATGAGTTGGAGAAGGAAATGACAAATCCCTCCAGTATCTCTGCCAAGAAAACCTCAAATGGGGTCACAAAGAGTTGGACACGACCGAAACAACTGAACAACAAATATAGTGTGGTGGGTTAGAAAGGGTGTTGGGTTTGGATTCAAAGGATTTGGTCCTTATGACATGTTACTCGACCTGGGGCAGATCTCTTCCCTTCTTAGTTTCATCATTTGTCAAATGAGGGAATTGGACTGGAGGGCCTCTACAATCCTTTTCTAGCTCTCAGTCGAGTAGTACAGTACAGTGGAAAGATCATTGAACAAGAGACCCAAGTTCAAATCCTAGCTCTGCTTCTTGCTACCTGTGAGACCTCGGACAAGTGCCTTAGCCTCTTAGCAACTCAGTTACCCTAAATTTAAAATGAGGGGCTTTACCCCAATGACAGCCAAGGTCTCTTCTAGATCCATGACTGTAGGATCTAAGAGTTGAGAGTTTTGAGTTCTAGGATAACCAGGTTGCTATCCATGAAACAGGGCAGGTATCTGACCTCATAACACTTTGCCCTCTTACACCATTCTTGTTTGAATTCTACTTTTTGAGTACATTTATTATCTTCCCTATTAAACTGTAAGCACCATGAGGGTAGGAACAATATCTTCTTAATCTCTGTGTCTCCCCTATCCCCTAGTGTGGTATCTTGTATGCAGTAGGTGTTTAATAAATGTCGATCAAATGGATGAATAACTAAATGACTAGCCATCTCAACTGCTCCATTTACACATGTCCCTCATTTCCATGGTCCCCTTCAGCTTTCCCTTTCCCTCCCCTTCACTGCCCCTGGCCTTGTCCAACTGCTTGCCTCCCCAGGTACTGAAGACTGCATTGATCGCCCTTGACTTTAATTAAGAAAAATGATGAAGTGTTTCCTTATGGCCACAGAAAGCCAAGACACAGGGACAATGTAAGTGATGGCTTTCCCATTCTAGAGATATCGATTTGTTCCATTTAGCATGCTGTATGACTTGTTAGGGAGTTTAATCATGCCTGGCATTTCATGCAAATATGAATCGGTCTTTCAATATGGATGGAAGGAGAGCGTCTCAGCCACCCTTGGACACCTGGCTGTGGTATGTGCAGTCTTGGG
Source organism: Trichosurus vulpecula (assembly GCF_011100635.1). Lineage (NCBI taxonomy): Eukaryota > Metazoa > Chordata > Mammalia > Diprotodontia > Phalangeridae > Trichosurus > Trichosurus vulpecula. The sequence goes on from NC_050574.1 coordinate 47,206,356, forward strand.
GAAGTCACCTAATTCCTCTGAGGTCTTTGTTTTGTCATCTGTGAAATGAGGAGAGGAAAACCTACCTCTCATAAAATTGTGGGGAGCCCAAATGGTATACCCTCCGTAGAGCAGTGCTACATCACCTACTGTTTGATAGCCCCCGGGGTCCCTTCTGAGCCAAGGAATGGGCATCCACTCCACCCCCTCTGCTCCAGTCCAAAGAGTCTTTCTTCATTCAATCCAAATCAGCAAGAATTAACTACCGACTGTGTGCCAGGCATGGTAATAGTTGCTGGTGAAACAGACAAAAATAAAACAGCCCCTGCCCTCGAGGAGCTTATAGTCTCCTGAAAAACAGATTCCTAAGAAACTAACCCTATCTATTATGTTGGCAGGCACAAAATATAATGGCTATTTACATTGTGTTATCTCTTTTGATCCTGACAATAGTCCCTTTTTTATCCTTTGTTATCCCCATAATACAGAGGCAGCCTAGAATTATGATTAGCTATCCTGGGAACCTGGAGAATCTGAGTTCCTGAGTCTTCCCTCTGACGCATACGGACTGTGTGGCCGGAGTGCTAGGTCTGGAGTCAGGAAGTTGTTGTTCAGTCATTTCAGTCCCGTCCAACTCTTCACGACCCTATTCAGGGTTTTCTTCGCAAAAATACTGGAGCGGTTTGCCATGTCCTTCTCCAGCTCATTTTTACATATGAGGAAACTGAGGCAAACAGGGTCGAGTGACTTGCCCAGGGTCACACAGCTAGTAAGTGTCTAAGGCAGGATTTGAACTCAGATCCTCCTGACTCCAATGCTCTACCTGCTGTTCCACCTAGCTTTGGGGAGTCAGGAAGATATGAGTTCAAATCTAGCCTCAAGCACTTATCCTGGGAAAGTCACTTAATCTTTGTCTCAGTTTGTTCAACTGTAAAAGGGGGATAATAACAACATCTATCTCTCAGGGTAGGCACTATATAAATGTTTATTCTTTTTTGTTTCCCCTTCCCCTTCCCTTCCCCACCCCCTGTGCAGACCTGGACAATTCACAACTTCTCAGTGCCCCGAATAACTCTGAGTTTCAAAGAAGGTGCTGACCTGCGCTAGTAGAGGGAGTTTCCTCATCTGGGAGTTCCACGTAAGAAGGAACTCACAGGTCCAGGCCCCATCCCCTTTACAGGTGAGGAGGACGTAGAGGGTCAAAGAGTTTAATTGATTTGTCTAGGTCACGTAGCTGGGAAGTATCCAAGGTAAGATTTGAACTCAGAACTCCCAGTGCCAATTCCACCACTTGAACTCTTGAACTTATCACTTCCTCCATCCACTACCCTTGCCCAGACATTGATAAACTGACATGCATTGTCTCATATGATTCTCACAACGACCCAGAGGTAGGAAACAGAGGCATATGGAGGTTGGGTCAGACAGCTAGTGTCAAAGAGAGGATTTGAACTCAGATCTTCCAGACCCCAGGTCCAGTACCCTCTGCACTGGTGCCTTTGTACTCTTAGTCCCCTAATAACCCAGGCAAGAGAGACAGAATCAACTCAACCAGCATTTACTAGGCACCTACAGTACAGTGTGTGGGGTCCTGTGCCTGGCACACTACTACAAATCCTGGGAAAACAAAGATAAAATGACTCCTGTCCTCAAAGAGCTTCCATTCTACTAGGGGACACAAAGCCGGGATTCACTGCAACAATGATGTATGAAGCATCTGCCTTGAATCTACCATGGCTATTTACGAGGCCATGTAGTAGGCACTCATTATACACCTGAGAGGTGGCTGCCCTCGGGGAGTTTACAATCTATCTCCACTCTGTAAAACCTACAGTGTGAATGAAGTCCAACAGAAAGAGGGAGGAGACAACCGGGCCCAGCATCTCTGCTGTCCGACCTTCATAACCACAGTTAGGAAGCCCGGTAGCACCCACTTCCAAGACTTTGAAGAGCAACACAGTTAATTAGCAATTTGTAACAGACGCTAATCCCTTCACCGAGCCCAGCTCTCTGGGCGTTTGCCACTCATAATTGCTCCCCACCATGGATGCCCCCCCCCCCTTCCCCTAGAATCACAATTGCCTCCTCCAGTAATTGTGAGGAAATGCAAATCTTCCCAGATCACAGCCTGGTTGTTACAGAATACGGAGCCTTTGTTATCTCTTTAAGTAATATTTCATCCTCATTCTCATTCCCCCCTCCCCTAATCCTTTGATCCTTCCCTTTGCAAGATGAGAGCCATTCTTTGACGTGGAAGTTGTCTTGCCAGAGAAGGTGATTGGAGTCTAGGACATTTTCGTTAACATTCAGAGGCTATCTAAGACCTTGTGGAGTTAGGTCTCATGCATTTGGGGGTCTTGCTGGGGTCTCAGATCACTTAACAGGTGACAAAAACCTCATGACATTGGGGTACCCATGATTCAGCTGCCAGTCAGAGTTGGGTAGAAAGTACCCCAGAGACCACCAAGTCCAGCCCATGTGTGAACAATCCAATTGGATCTAAACCAAGAAATACTGCACTGGGTCCTGGGGATACAGAGACAAAAATGAAACAGCCCCCTGCCCTCAAGGTGCTTACCGTCTACTACCAGAGACCACATTCAATTTAATTCGACAAGTATGTCTGAAGCCTCCACGATGCCAGGCACAGTCCTCAGCATTAGAGACAGAAACACAAAAACGAAACCATTCCTGCACGAAAGGCGTTTGCATCTTACTTGATTTTCCTGTTCCTTCCACCTCCCTCTTGGCCACCCTCCTTTGTACAAACCTTAGGAAATCGTGCACTTGGCCCAGTGCCTGGAACACAGTAGGTGCTTAATAAATGCTTGTTGACTTGACTCGATATCTAAACATGCGCATGTTTAGATATGTTAACATACGTGTAATGTATATTACATTTTATACCCGTATGTTTATGTATTGCACCCCCACATAGAACGTAAGCTCTCTGACGGCAAGAACTGTTTGTCTGTCTTTCTCTCTCCAGTACCTTAACAATAATATTAATAACAACAGCAACTCTCATTTCAATAACACTTGAAGGCTTGAAAAACACTTTATATAGAGGTTATGTCATGTGATGCTCACGGCAACTCTTCGGCAAATCCATCAGGTTAAGTGGGGTCTCTTATTGCTGTTCCCGTTGCACAGATGAGTAAGCTAGGGCGAAGAGAGGTTAGAGGGATTCACCAGACAAGCAAGGGAACGTCTGAGGTCGGATTTCTCCTCAGGTCTTCCAGTCTCTCAATCCTGCCTACTACGGCAGTGCCACCCAGCTGCCTGGTACAGAGGAGGGGATCGATCAGCACTTTTGATTCACTGGCTGAAAAGTTATCCCCTCTACTCAGAACAGATCCCCTTTACCACCTACCTGGAAGGTCAGCCTCTCCTTGGGAGCTCCAGGGAGGGAGGCGTCTGTCACCTCTTAAGGCAGCCTGATCCATATTGGGAAAACTCTTAGTTGTCAGGAAATTTTCCTCCCCATCGAGCCTAAATTTGCCTTTTTGCAGCTTCCACAAACAGAAGAAAATCCAATACCTCTACACACACACACACACACACACACACACACACACACACACACTCTCTCTCTCTCTCTCTCTCTCTCTCTCTCTCTCTCTATCCCCCTCGTCTCTCTGTCTCCATCTCTCTGTCTCTGTCTCTCTCTCTGTCTCTCTCTCTCTGTCTCTGTCTGTCTCTCTCTCTCTGTCTCTCTATTTGTCTCTCTCTCTCTTTCTCTCTCTCTCTCTGTCTCTGTCTGTCTCTCTCTGTCTCTGTCTCTCTGTCTCTCTCTCTGTCTCTCTCTCTCTGTCTCTGTCTGTCTCTCTCTCTCTGTCTCTCTATCTGTCTCTCTCTCTCTTTCTCTCTCTCTCTCTGTCTCTGTCTGTCTCTCTCTGTCTCTCTCTGTCTCTGTCTCTCTGTCTCTCTCTCTCTCTCTCTCTCATGCTCATACACATCCCTTCCCTTTTCCAGGATAAAAATCAAACCCCCCAAACGCCTCCCCAATCATTCTTCATACTTGGTAAAATCCAGTCCCCTCTCCAACTTGGTCAAAGTCCTTTGTACAAGCTTTGCTTTGTCAATATCCATTCTAAAATGTGACCACCACCACCCCGCACGCTAAAATGATCCACAGTTCCCCAGATGACCACGGCAGAATGCAACAGGACTGCCCCCTCCCTGGATCTGGCCACTGCTTCTTTTAATGGAACCCAAGACTCCATTAGCTCTTTGGGCTGCTGTGTCACACAATTGACTCATTTTTCACTGTCAGCTCTTTAAACCCCAGATCCTTTCCATATGAACCAGAGTGTCTCAATTCAATTCACTTGAATCCGACAGGCACTTATTAAGTGTTCTCTCTTCTCCTCTCTCTGTGCTCTCCCTGAAGGCCGGCTGGGTTTGTATTGTATCAGAGCAGGCAGAGATGTGTCTCAACAGTCCCCAAGAGAAAGCCAGGTCTCTTGGAAGTGGCTTTCATTGTACTAAATGGTATCTGGTTGGGTCCTTTACAGTGAATACAACTCCTTGAGAGATCCCAGCTTAGGAGGCCTGTGCTATGTGCTACCATGGAAAGCCCAGTAGGGTTGGAGTTGAAAGACTTGGAATTCCATCCACCCTTTGTTATTTACTTCCTCTGCTTAACTTTTAAAGCCATCCCCAACCTGGCCCCTTCCTACCTTTCCCCTCCATGTACCCTACAGTCCAGTGACACTGGCCTTGTAGACGTTGCTCAAACAAGATGTTCCATCTCCCACCTCCAAGTCTTTGCAGTAGCTGGGCCTCATACCTGGAATGCTCTCCTCCTCACCAGAGCCTCCTGGCTTCTATCAAGACTCAGCTCAAGCCCCGCCTTCTGCGAGGGTCCAGGGTCTTCCCTTTGAGAGTATCTTCCACTGACACTGTATATCTCTTCTATTACAACTTTTTACGAGTGTCTCTTTTACGATGTAAGCTCGTGGAGGGCAGGGGTGGCTTTTTTGGCTTTCTTTGTAGACTCAGTGCTTAGCCCAGTGCCTGGCACATAGTAAGCCCTAAAGAAATGCTTGTTGACTGACTGTGTGTCCTTATACAAGTCTCTTCAACTTCTTGGGCCTCAGGTCGCTCATCTGTAAAATGAAGATATTGGACTAGAGGGCCTCTGACTTTCCTCTGACTTATGATCCCACCATGCTTCTTGACATAGGACCCTCCAATGATAGTCACTCCTCCAATCAGGATCCACAGCCCTCAGACACTCCCCGTGGGCCCTGAACAAGACCCTTCCCCCAGCCAGATTGCAGCACTCCTTCCTTGCCAAAAGGTAGTAACACATTTTGGAGGAATCAAAGCAGAAGAAAGGAATTAAGCACTAAAAAATGCACCTACTGTGTGCCAGGCAACTATGTTAAGCTAATATTCACAGATATTACCTCATTTAATCCTCACAACAACCCTGAGAGCTAGGTACTATTATTATTCCCCCGTTTTACAGTTGAAGAAACTGAGGCAGACAAAGGTTAAGGGATTTGCCCAGGATCACACAGCTAGTAAGTGTCTGAGTCTGAATTTGAACTCAGGTCTTCCCAACTCCGACCCCAACAATCTATCCATTGTATCCTCAGCCCTTGGGTGGGGAACCTGAGGCCTGGAGGCTACATGTGGCCCTCTAGGTCCTCAAGTGAGACCCCTTGAGTGAATTCAAATCCAAAAGACCGCACTTCAGGGCTTAGAGGGCCACATATGGCCGCCAGGCCCCAAGGCTCCCCCTCCCCCCCACCAGCTGCTCTAGGTACATTGGAAAGCATGCTCAACTTGGAACCACAAGACCTGCGTTCAAATTTCACCTCCTTACTACTTAGGTGACTTCTGGCAACTCACTTAACTTCTCTAGGCTTCAGTTTCTTCATTTGCAAAAAGAGGGAGCCGCCGGACCAGATGCCCTCCCACCTCTAACTTCCTGATCATTTACAAATTATGAGGACCTCCAGGGTGTTAGGGAAGTGTTCGAGGCATCTTAGCTTAGTGGATATTTTCCCCTGATTTAATCAGAATTGAGAGGCTGAAACAGAGAAGGCTTTGAAGAGAAAAACGGGCAGTCTTCCCAAGTCTTTGGAGTCAGAAACAAACAGGATCAGAAGATTTAGAGCTGGGAGAGGCCTCGGACATCATCTCATCTAACCCAGCTCATTTTCTAGATGGGGAAATGAGTTCTCACTCTCTGTGTCAGGGAATACATAGTCTTTTCCCTGAAAAAAAAGGGAAGCCTCAAGTGTTATGGCTAGAATACTGGATGTAGAGTAGGGAAGATCTGAGTGGGAATTCTTCCTCACTGTGGGACTATGGGCAACTCAATTAACCTCTCTGAGCCTCAGTGTCTTAATCTATAAAATGGGGGGATAAGAGCATCTGCCTTACAAGGTTGTTGTAAGGATCAAAGGAAATAGCATATTTAAAGTGCTTTATTATCCTTAAAATGCTGGGTAAATGGTAACTTTCATTATCGTTATTAAAATGGGGAGGACTCCTTTTATATAAATATATAATAACTTGAAATATTTGTAACAACAAAATGTGTGGAAATGGGTTCTGTGTAACTTGGTGATGGGTACTCTGTGGTCTAAGCACAAAGTCAGGCTTCCATTCCAGTAGGGAGAAGGGAGTGACAAAGAAGCCCCACCTTCAGGGAGGGTTCAAGAAATCCCCTACTGACCCTTCTCCCAAAGTAAAAGAAATTTAGGGGCAACGAGGGGGTGCAGTGGATAAAGCGCTACCTCTGGAGTCAGGAGGGCTTGAGTTCAAATCGAGCCTCAGATGCTTACTAATTGTGTGAGCCTGGGCAAGTTACTTACCCCCATTGCCTCCAAAAAAATAAGAAAGTAAAGGAAACTTCATTGGGTTCCCACTCTACCCATTCCTAGAAAGAAGAGAGCTGGGAGCTACAAGCTGGTTCAATACTCCCAAGAGGTATAGGGTGGTCATACAGTAGGAACATTCCTCTTAAAATCACATTTCATCAAAAGAATCATTTTTCATAAAGCCAGCATGAGGAAAGAAACATGGACCTAAAATGAGGAAAGACTCAGGTTCAAATCCTACCTCTTATCCTGACTAGCTGTGTAACTCTAAGCAAATAACTCACCTTCCTAAGCTTCAATAAAATGGTGATCGTAATACAAGTATTACCCATCTCACCGGGCTATCGGAGGCTCCAATGAGATAATGTTTACAAAGAGCTTCGCCAATATTAAAGTGAGATGGAAATCTCCACTGTTATTATTATCCTTATCAAATCAGCCTGCTTTCAACTGGGCCGTCCTACAGAGAAGAGCAGGCCCCATCACCATTTCCTGTATTACCTTTCAAGCCAATGAAATGGTTTGTCGATAGAAGTGGAATCTCAGCACAGAAGAATATGGTGTTTGTTTATTTAAAATGCCCATCACTCCAGGTGATTGTTCTTTATCATACTTGGAATCACATTGTGTTCCTCTCACCTGCTGTCACTACAAGGATGTTGCTGTGTGATCGCTAAGAGAGAGGCTGCTGTAAAAACTGCCGAAATGGGCCAGGATGGCGGGGTTTTGGCTGTCTGTAAATTAGAGAAAGGCTAAAAATGTAACGCTCAGGAAAACTCTAAGATGCTGTGGATGCAACCCAGGCAGGCCTGAAAGGTGGCTTGAAGCCCTGGAGTTTCAGGGGACTTCTCAGCATCAGCATCTGTGTGAGTGTGGAGGTCTCCCGAGATGCTTCCCTGGTCACAGAGCCAGAGGGAATTGCAAAGTCTGTCTACCATGCTTCCTTCCTCTCCTTGGTGTAACCAGGTCACTGCTTCTGCCCCCAGACCTTCTCCCCGCCCCACTCCCAGTCCCCCCAGGCACCTAATGCTGTCACAATTTGGCACAGTCCCTCTCACCCTCACCCCAGCTCCCTCCCTTCATCAAAACTGACCTGTCCCAGGTCCATTCCTTCAGACTCCTGTTCTCCCCTGGGGAACTAATCCAAATTCATGGTGTGATAGATTTCAAACTGAATGAGACAGCTGGGCAGTATCTAGTGTTGGGCTTGGAGTCTTGTGTTTGAACCCTGCATCAGACCCTAGTGATGTGAGACTGGGCAACTTATTTGACCCTGCTTTCTTCATCTGGAAGATGGGATGATAAACATCTCATAAGGTATTATATATTATATGTAAAGTGACTTGCAAACCTTTAAGAACTGTATAAATCTTAGCTGTTGTTATTGAATGGGACCCTAGAAGTCATCTGATCCAATGTCTTCATTTTAGAAATGGTGACGCTGAGAGCCAGTGATGAGGAGTTCTTGGCGAAGTTTACACAGGCTGCAGGTGGCAGAACCCCAGCTTTGTGATTCCAAAGGCCCTGATCTTCTCATTGCACCAATAGCCAAAGTTCATGTATTAGTAGCTGAGTGTGGGTTACCTCGACCAAGAAAATCAATTGTAATTTAACTGGGGCATGTTGCACATAGTGCCTTAATTCAATTCAATAAACATTTATTAAAACATTTTCTATGAACAAGTCTAGGGCTGCTAAGTGGCTCAGTAGCATAGTGGACCTAGACTCAGGCAGACTCATCTTTCTGAGTTCAAATCTGGTCTCAGACACTTACTGGCTGCGTGACCCTGGCCAAGTCACTTCACCCTATTTGCCTCAGCTTCCTCGTCTGTCAAATGAACTGGAGAAGGAAAAGACAAAGTACTCCAAGAAAACCCCAAACGGGATCACAGAGTTGGACACAACTGAAATGACTGAACAATTACAAGGAACATGAATTTATTATGCCCCTACTATGTGCCAGACACTGTGCTACTCATTGGGAATACATAAGACAAAAGTAAAGCAGTCCCTGCCCTTAGTAAGAGCTTTTGTTTTATCAGAAGATGTGAAGAAAGAGGAGACACAGAAACCACACTCAGAGAGCGTACAGTCTTGTGGAGAGATGCACACTTGGCTCTAATATAAGAAAGAAGAAGGTATGTACAAGGAAGAGTGATGTAGGAAATCCGAGGAAGGAGAAATCAATTTCATTTGGGACGGGAGGATTAGGGATAGTGTCCTGTGAGTTTTCTTGTTTCCTCAAATACGTGTGTGTGTGTGTGTGTGTGTGTGTGTGTGTGTGTGTGTGTGTGTGTGTGTGTGTGTTATACCTCAAAGGAAATTGGGCCTTGAAGAAAGACCAATTGTTGGGACTTCAGTAGATGCGGGGAGAAGGAATCCATTCTACAGACAGGAGAAAGGCATAAGGATAGGAGAAGGTGGGACGAGAATGAGGGGCAGAGGGTAGGCTAAGTTTGGCCCAAATCTAGAATACATGAAGAGAAGTGGGAGAAGATGGGCTGGAGAGGCAGAGCCAAGTCGGGCTATGGTAGGCCTTGGATGCTGGGCTCAGGAGTTACTTGATAGGGATTAGGAGACCTTTGAAGATCTTAAAGTAAGATGCCATGATTGGAATGTCTCCTTGGCAAGTCCACTGAAGAAGCTATTACCAGGGTCTAGAGAAGAGAGGATGGCCAAAGCAGCAACTTTAATGAGTAGAGTTTTAGGCTTGTGCAATTTGTGGGTAAGTGGCCGTTTCCCACAACTCATACCACCCTACCCAACCTTCCTTATAAGCCTGGTTTACTCTGTATATAACACTTAATGTTTCCTCAGTGGTATGTTTCATGGCAGTTCCTCATAGAGATCTATGAGGAAGATCAGTCAATAGTGTTCCCATTTCAATGATGGAGAAATTGAGGTTCATTTGGTCCATATAAGTTTAACAGATTGCTGCAGCCACTTCATTTTCTAAAACCAAATGAACTTTCATCATTATCTGCAGAAGTCAGTTTGATTCTTTATGGACCAAAATACGAAGCCACATATCTTCAAAATCTTCATTTTTTTACACATGTGGGCATTTTAGACTCCCTTAGGTCTATGCAAAAGGGAGCACAAGGTAGTGGAATAAACACTGAATTTGAAGTCAAAGGACCTAAGCGTCAATTCCTGAGTCAAGTATGGTTTTTGTCATTCAGTCATGCTTTACTCTTCATGACCCCATTTGGGGTTTCCTGGAGTGGTTTGCCATTTCCTTCTCCAGCTCATTTTACAGATGGGGAAACTGAGACCAACAGATTTAAGTGACTTGCCCAGGGTCACACTGCTAATGGGTGTCTGAGGCCGGATTTGAACTCATGAAAATGATTCTTCCTGATTCCAGGCCCAGTACTCTGTGCACTATGGTGCCACCTAGCTGCCCCTGGGGGTCTAGTAGCAAGCTCATAGATTTGGAGTTAGAATAAACCTGAGAAGCCATTTAGTCTGAAACTGAGACCAACTAATAAGTGACAGAGATGGGATTTCATAGCATGATAGATTCGGGGCTGAAAGGGGAGATAGCGAACATCAATTCCAACCCCTCAATTTTACAGATGAGGAGGGAGAAGCCCCTGGAGGTAAAGTGATTTGATCAGAATCTCACAACCAGTAAATTAATGTCCAAGGCTGGATTTTAACACGAGCTGAAACTCAGTGTTCCTAATTCTTCCTGTTACCTTGGACAGATCACTTTTCCTCTTAAGGCTATAGCTTCCTCCTCTATGAAATGAAAGGGTAAAATCAGATTAGCTCCAAGGCTCTTTCTAATTTGAAATCCGGGGAATCATATTTTTTTTCCTTTCAATTCTGCCTCCATTCTCTGCTTTCACTCCTTTCTGTCAGCCACACTCCTCAGATTTGGAGTCCAGGGATGTGGGTTCAGATCCGGTTTCTGTCAGTGCTACCTTGTGTGTGAAAATCTCTCTGGACCTCAAATTCCTCATCTCGAATGAGGGGAGCTTGACCAGATGGCCTCCAAAGTTAGACCAGATGGTCTTGAAAGACCCCTCCAGTTCTAAATCTGATTCCATAAATCTCCTTTAGTTCTATTTGGAGATCCCGATGTTTCTATTCACCTTGGAAAATCACTTTTTAGGAGGCAGAGCCAAATGATTCCTTTTTCTTGCCTTTGGCCTTGGCTGGTACCCCTCCCATCAATTAGCTTGGTCCATATAGCCCTGTGGTTCTTAACTTGGAGTCCATGACCTAGCCTTTTTTTTTATTTTGATACCTGTATTTCAGTATAATTAGTGTTCTTTGTAATTTTCTGTTTTATTTTATGCATTTAAAAACAAGCTTCACCAGACTGTCAAAGGGCTCTGTGATTAAAGTTTTCAGTCCCTGGTCTAGCCATATGCTCACCGATAATCTAGGGCTGGGTAACTGGGCAGGGTTGTGGGCGGGTGGGGGGGGGTTGCCCCCTGGGGTACTGGGATGTAGAGAGTACAAACATTTTAAATAACAATTTTTACAAAGACATTGTAATTTGTAAATCCTGAAGGCCTCCCCCCATGTTACTGGCTGTCCATGGTTTCTGTTGGCCCCCTGCAGCGTCCTGGGTCTTTTCCCCCAGGGAGTGAGTAACTGGTGACTTGCACCCTTAACTGATCCAAAGGCACATTTACTTGTGTTCATCCCAGGCCCAGGAATGACTGTTTGGAGCTCTGGCTCCAAGCCTATTTTCTCATCTCCCACCCCTTAGTTGTAATGACCCTCCTTGTCAACTAGAGACTTTTCCTCCTTCAGAAATTGATGCCTGCTTAATTTAGACTTGGCCAGCCAGAGCCTCCCCCGAAGAAATCTTCTGAATTGTTTTTATTTCTATTGGCTGTTTAAGGATTACCAATTCCCTCTGAGCCCTAATTGAGGCTGGGAGAGGAGAGACATCGATAGTGATTGCTGACTCCAACCTAGAGCGTATTTCTCGTAGAGGTCAATTGCTTCCTTTTTAAAATAATAACATTTGAAAACGAGGGGATTGTTGGGATTCTTCAAGGCAAAGGAAATCTTGCCACATTCATAATTGGTGGCCAAACATTTCAGCTCCTTCCACCTAATCAGGATCTGCCCGTCCCTCTGGCCTATTTGGAGCTGCGGCATGTTCACTCAGCTGCTGGCCCTCCTGGTATTGATGTGTGCTGGTCTACAGGTGCATGCAAGGAGATAAGTTCACGGAGCATATTCAATTTTTCTTAAATAGAAAGGCACAGGCAAAGACTCATTTTTGATGCCAAGAAGAGATTACTCTGTGAAAATGCCTGAGTCAATTATTCTTTCAATCAGTGACACTGAGCAGCAAGTGACGGAGGAAAACCCGGGGTGTGATTTGCAGAATCCAATTGAAAGGGAGAGGGATGAGAAAGAGGGAAACATAGAACTGACAGCTAGCTAGAATTATAACAAGGGAGGGGCAATTGGGACTTTGTCCCCGGGGGGTCTATATCCGAGGGAAGGAACCTTGTACCCCCAAAATAGTCAGAAGAAGAGAGATGAGGGAGACTCCCGGTCCCTAGTCGATCAGTTCTGGGGTCAGGAACAAGTCAGGATAGGGTCTTCCAGACAGATGCTGCTCCTCACCACCAGGCAATAGGGCAGCACAACCCCCAGGCAGTGAGCAGGGATGTGGTTCTAGATGTGCAGAGCGGGCCCTTGGAATCAGAGAAGGCACCATGGAGGCCTTTGAGTCCAATACTTGTATTTTACAAATAAAGAAACTGAGGCCCAGGAAATTTAACAGACTTGCCCAGAGTCACAACAGTAGTCATCATCTCTCTGAAAAACTTTGGTGTTGATAATGAGACTTGGGAGACACTGGCACAGGATTGCCCAGCACAGCGAGCCCACATCAAGGAAGGCGCTGTGCTCTATGAGGCAAGCAGAATTGCAGGAGTTCAAAAGAAACATGAAATGAGCAAATTTCCACTTTAAATGTTTATATGAACTATGTATGCCCAACCCGGGGTAGGGCCTTCTGAGCTTGTATTGGCCTGATCAGCCATCACCAGACAGACACATTGTACCTCGACTCTAACATCGCAGTGTCATTCTGGTGCTCTTGGAAAACAAAGGACAACAACCAAACACCCATAATTGTTGTAGGCAGAATTTGAATCCAGGTCCTCTGACTCTAAAACCGATGTTCTTTTCACTGTAGCATTCGGCCTTCTTCAGGATTCTCTCTTCTCTATAGAGCAGTGCGCCTCTCTGGACGTCATTCCTCCTAGAAAGAGAAGCATGGCTTCCAGGAAGCTCACTAAGCTGGGAACCCTAATAGCCGCTCGCGCTCGCGCGCACACACACACACATGCATGCATACACACATGCACACAACAATGAGCTTTCTCCAAAGCCACAATTCCTGGTCCCAACTCTGCAAATCCCATCGACATTTCAGCACCGAGATGGTGCCCCTTTAGCCAGGTGAGCAGAAAAGCTCAGTTCTCCCCTTCAGTGGTCCAGTGTAGTGTGCTCTCTCTCAGAGCCATATCCTGTTGTCAGTAATATGCTTAACAGGTATCAGACATAGGCACATCCTTGAATTTCATGCAAAAGAGCAATTTGATTTGATAAATGTTGATTTCATGGGAGGGAGCCAGGGATCCATGTAGCCAGGATCACAGCATCATGCGGCCTTGCTTTAGAGGGAGCGTTGTGCTTTCAGGTGTGTTACTGAGGAGACTCCATGCAGATTGTGGGATTCAAAAGCTACAGGCACTTAGCCTCGAAATAAATGAGTTGGGAAGGATTGAGTTGGGTCTGAGCTCTCTCCCTCCTTTCATTTACTGAGCTGCAGCAGTTGCTTATGGCATCTTTCACCTGAGTGAATATTATTTATTCATTCATTCATTCATTTATACTGACCATCTCTCCTTGGGGCGCTTTGGACTCTACAAAATGCTTTTATCTGGAAAACTCTGTGGCTGTAGGTAGTGTTGGAAGCCCAGCATTCAGTTCAATAAGCCTTTCTTAAGTATTTGCTAGATGCCAAGCATTGTGCTCGATAGGAAGATGAAAAACAAAATAGCCCCTGCCCTCCAGCAGCTTACCGTCTGCTTCAGGGATACAGCATCAGAAATTCAGGGACTTGCCAAGCTGGCCTTCTCTCTCTTTCTCATATATGGCCTCGGTTTGTCCTTAAGGCACAGCTCAAGCCCCATCTTCTGCATGAAGCCTTTCCTGGTTCCCCCCAACTGCTAGTACCCTCCCTCCCAAACTGCCTTTTATTTAACTACTTTGTATATATTTGTATCTATTAAGTTTATATTTGTTACATGTACATAATGCACCTATGTTCTTATTATCTCCCCTATTAGAATGTAAACTTCTTGAGAGCAGATTCATTCTCTGTATTTGCAACCTCAGTTACTTGATCATAGTGGGAGCTTAATAAATACTTCCTGACTGATTGTCCGAGGTCATCCTGAACCAAAGCCAATTCACTGATGTGCCATAATGGAAGACATTATAATATAACATTTAACTTAGGAGAAGCAGAGTAGGCAATGCTGTCAGAGAAACATATAACATTCGGGTCAGCCCACAAAATGCAAGCAATGGACCATGGACGAATTTGTCCATGTGTTCCATTGGTATCTGCCCTACAGCATCAAGACATTCTGCGAAGGGTGCCAGCCCCCTTGGATGGACCCCTGTGGTGAATTTATGGGGCGAATGAATGAGAGTTCTGTAGGATAGGCAGGTATCCGTGGGTTAAAACTGACATCACTGCATCCTAGGAGGGAACTCAAGCATTGAGGACCTAACAACGATGATGATAAACATCTATATAACATTTACCATGTGCCAGGCACTGTGCTAAGTGTTTTATAGTAATTATCTGTTTTAATCCTCACAACAACTCTGTGAGGTACATGCTCTTATAATCCCAGTTTTACCAATGAGGAAACTGAGGCAGACAAAGCTTAAGTGACTTGCCTATAGCTAAGAAAGATTTGAAGTGGCATTTGAATTCAGGTCTTCCTGACACGGCTCAGACACTTACTAGCTGGGTGATCCTGGGCAAGTCACTTCACCCTGTTTGCCTCAGTTTCCTCATCTGTAAAATAAGCTGGAGAAGGAAATGGCAAACCACTCACGTATCTCTGCCAAGAAAACCCCAAATGGGGTCACAAAGAGTCAGACACGATTGAAACGACTGAACAACAACCTCCAGACATCAAGTCCAACTCCCTAACCACTGTGCAACAAAGATGCCTCCAATCTGCTGCCTTTCAGACCATTGACAGCAATCTTAAGGCATCAGTACCCTGGGATAAAATTCACTGGACCTAAATAGAGTGGTTATTTTCTGGAAAGTGCCCCCAAATCTACCAAGACCACCACCCACACATTATTCTCCCCCCCCCCCAAAAAAAATCCAGAAAGCACAGAAGACAAGTGATGCCCGCTTTTTTCTCTTTTCTCTTCTTTCTGCACATACAAGTATTTCAGAACCCGTTAGGAATGGCTCCTCTTATTTGGAGGATTATAACTGGCTCATTAAACAGGCTAATGCCTGTATCCCCCCAAGCAATCTGTCAGAAGGATCTCAGGAAGGGTTGGAGAAGACTGTCAGCCTCTGCATGTTGTATTCCGAAGAATAGAAGAAGCTTACATGCCACTATGTACGCGTGTAGCCCTGTGTACACATACATGTTTCACACATGGGTGTGCAGATACACACCTGCACGCATGCTTACTTGGAGCATGTGTACACACACATGTATCACATACAGGTGTGCAGATACACGCCCGGACACATGCCTACTTGGAGCATTTTGCTTGGTCCCTGGCAGCACCCTCCCCTTTTCCTTCTCACCGCGCCCCCCCCCAACACATACACCTGCTTTAAATCTCCAAACCAGCTCAGGTAAACATGCCCCCCACATTTAAACTTTACTGTGTCTGTAACTTGTCTGATTGTTATCACTTACGTGTTATTCCAGGTGTCTTCACATGCACTTCAGAAGATTTCTAGACTCCCGAGAACATTATGTGCAGCAGCCCAGCCCCTTCTCTAGAGAAGGTTCTCTGAGGGGGTCGTACCACACGATCTCAGTGGTGCCTTGGAGCTTAGAAATCTATGATCCAATGTAGTCTGACCAGGGCAGAGTGACGACAACAACAATAGGTGGTGCAATGGATAGAGCACCAGGCCTGGAGTCAGGAGGACCTGAGTTCAAATGCGGCCTCAGACACTTACTAGCTGTGTGACCCTGGGCAAGTCGCTTCACCCTGTTTGCCTCAGTTTCCTCATCTGTAAAATGAGCTGGAGAAGAAAATGGCAAACCACTCCAGTATCTATGACAAGAAAACCCCAAATGGGGTCACAAAGAGTAGGACATAACTAAAACAACTCCACAACAACAAAAATTTATTGTTATATAATGACGATGAAGATGATGGTAACGACCACTATCGCTTATGTGGCATTTTAAGGTTTGCAAAGCGCTTCACGTGTTATCTCATTTGATCCTTGCAATGCTAGGAGGAAGGTACTGTGATTATTCCCGTGTTACTGAAGAGGAAACTAAGGCCCAGGGTCACACAGCTAGTACATATGTGAGGTAGGATTTGAACTCAGGTCTTCCTGACTCCAGGCACAGCATTGTACGCATTGTGACACCTAGCTGTCTTTGTATGATGAAGCATCTCATCTCCTGTTCTATATAGCACCTCCCTTTGAGCAGACTAAAATCGTTTTGGACTCACGCTGAGGTACCCTCCCCATGAATTTTGTTCTCAGCTCACATCTCCAGGTGACACTTTCTAGGGTCCGCAGCCCCAAGAGCACCAGCCAAAGGGTGAATGCCTCCCCTGGGTTCCCTGCATGATTTTTAGCTGGAACAGGGGCTAAGATGTCGATTAAGGACAATTCCTAAGGAATGCCTGCTGGGAGGTCTGATGGGAATCGCTTACATTCCGAGGCCAACAGTGCCAGCACATTTACATGTCAGTAACGAGCTCCTTAACCAGGGCCCTGAAATCGCCGTCTCTCCCTGGACTTTTATTGACTCATTGGTAAGTGATTGGACGCTGGCATTCCCTACCAGGGCTTTATTCTAAAAATGACAGTTAAATTGAGCCCAATGGGAACAGCACACAAGATGGCGGGCAAAGCCCTTGTTGGGAAACTTCCTTAACAAACAATGAAATGCAGCTCAGCTTCCTTTACCCACATCCTTCCCGGTCCCATCAGGGGCCTTCCCAGGCATAAAAGCTCCCATTTCTATAACCCTCAATGGCTTAAAAAGTTTTCTTCATAACATCCCTGTGAGGGATGCCATGCAATTCGCTTATCACCATTTTACTACTGAGTAAACCGAGGCTCAGAGAGCAAGTCTGTGATGGCTTCAGCCTTCTACATGACACCGTTTCTTGTACTCTCTGGTCCAGCCCACCTGGTTCTCCATGCACAGCACTCCATCTGCCATCTCTGTAACTCTGCTCTGGTGGTTCCCATGTCTGGAACATGCTCCCCACCCCCAATGCCCTCACCTCAGGCTCTTATTTCTTTCAAAACTCTCTGGCCCACTCTGCAAGTAATAAGTGTCTAAGCTGGGAATCGAATCACAGGATCATGGAATGTTAGAGCTGGAAGGGACTTCTTGTCGTTCAGTCATTTCAGTCATGGCGGACTCTTCCTGGACCCATTTGGGGTTTTCTTCGCAGAGACACTAGAGTGGCTTGCCATTTCCTTCTCCAGCTCATTGTACATATGAGGAAACTGAGGCAGAGTGAAATGACGTGCCCAGGACCACATAGCTGGTAAGTATCTGAGGTCAGATTTGAACTTAGGGAGATGAGTCTTCCTGACTCCAGGCCCAGCACTCAGTGAATGCACTATGGTGCCCCAGAGCTGAAGAGATCTGAAGGATCTGATCACCTCATCCAACTCCCTCATTTTACAGGGAGAAAAGGAGGCCTAGAAAAAGCCATTGACTTACTCAAGGTCACAGGCATCAAGGGTCAGAAGAGACTCCTCAGCCCAGGTCTTTGGACTCCAGATCTAATCTTCTTTCCCTGGCCCAAGCCACGGACTGAGGAACCTGCTTTCACTAAGCAATTACCATTCTTGGAAGAGGAAGAGAATAAATTCCCCATCTCCACAGGCCATGAGCATCACACCAGAAATAAATTACAAAGCTAAATTTTGAAGCCGGTTCTCCTGGCTTCAAATCCACTACTCTTTACACAACCTTTTATAGTAGGAAACATAGTGGATAGAGCCCTAGGCCTGGAGTCAGGAACATCTGAGTTCAAATCTAGCCTTAGATACATACTAGTTGTGTGACCTTGGGCAAGTCACTTAATCCCTGTTTGCCTCAGTTTCATCATATGTAAAGTGGGGTTAATATAAGCACTTTCCTCCCAGGGTTGTTGACAAATCAAATGAGATTAATATTTATAAAGTGTTTCGTATACTGCCTGCCACATCGGAGGCACTAAATAATGTTAGCTTTATTATCATCATCATCATCATCATTATTATTGTCATTAAACTCCTCAAGCTATATATGTGTGTATATATATACATACACACACACACACACACACACACACACACACACACACACAGTGCATTCCCCTTTCCAAAAATGCTTCCCACCTTTCCCTCTAACCCTGACTTTGGAAGGGAAGTATCATTACATTTTTTACAGTAATAATTTTGCTTTAAAATGCCAATCTATTTCCTAGAAATGAGTCTTCAACCCACATCCCCAACCAGATGGATCCTCTTTGCCTCAGCTTCCCCAGAGCCTCCAAGGAACTAGACAGGGCAGCCTTGACAGACGTTGAAGGCTAAACCACTAAAAATGGAAATCACTTTCTGCTGGTTAAAGGGGGAGGGGCTGCTTTTAATGGACTTTTCTTTTTCTTCCCCCATTGAATATTCAGTCTCCCCAGAGAACCAGCGTCAGAGTGTTCTCTAAAGGGAAGCTATTTTCTTTGTAATTGGCGCCTTTTATGCTGCCATTAATAAGCCTTTAAAGTCCATTTTGCAAAAAGACATTTCTGCCTCAGTCCCTGGTGCTGCCCCACTGGCCTGCAGGTGGAGCTCTCCTCACACAATGCACCCAGAACTAGCAAGATATATGCGCCTTGGAGTTGTTCGAATCAGATTTTGTTTTAAAAGCACAAGGTGCAGTGATGTATAGCTGTTTGTTGAATTGAACTGAAATTAAATGCGTAAGGCAGAGTCATAACTAAGGTGGAGCAATGGGCCCTTTGTCTCAGGATGTCAAATTTAGAGGGGGAGGATACAGCTTGAAGATCATCTACAGCAAAGAAACAACAGCTAAGGGACTACGCAGCAAGAATAATACATTCAAATGGGAAGCTTCCAGTTTTTTTTTCTTTTTTTTAATTTAATTTATTTAATATATTTAGTTTTCAGCATTGATTTTCACAAGAGTTTGAATTACAAATTTTCTCCCCATTTCTACCCTCCCGCCCACTCCAAGATGGCATATATTCTGGTTGCCCCATTCCCCAGTCAGCCCTCCCTTCTGTCACCCCACTCCCCTCCCATCCCCTTTTCCCTTCCTTTCTTGTAGGGCAAGATAAATTTCTATGCCCCATTGCCTGTGTATCTTATTTCCTAGTTGCATGCAAAAACTTCTTTTTTGTTGTTTTTGAACATCTGTTTTTAAAATTTTGAGTTCCAAATTCTCTCCCCTCTTCCTTCCCCACCCACCCTCCCTAAGAAGGTAAGCAATTCAACATAGGCCACATGTGTATCATTTTGTAAAACCCTTCCACAATACTTATGTTGTGAAAGACTAACTATATTTTGCTCCTTCCTAACCTATCCCCCTTTATTGAATTTTCTCCCTTGACACCATCCCTTTTCGAAAGTGTTTGTTTTTGATTACCATGTCCCCCCTTCTATCTAGATTACCATCTGCCCTCCCTTCTATCATCCCCCTTTTTTATCTTCTTCCTCCTTCTCTTCTGTGGGGTAAGATACTCAATTGAGTGTGTATGTTATTCCCTCCTCAGGTCAAATCCGATGAGAGCAACATTCACTCATTCCCCCTCACCTGCCCCCTCTTCTCTTCCTACAGAACTGCTTTTTCTTGCCACTTTTATGCAGGATAATTTACCCCAGTCTATCTCTCCCTTTCTCCCTCTCTCAATATATACCTCTCTCATCCCTTCATTTGATTTTATTTTTTTAAATATCATCCCTTTATATTCAACTCACCCTGTGCCCTCTGTCCATGTATATACATATATGTATATATACATACATACATACACACATATATATACATACACACACATATATATACACATATTCCCTTCAGCTACCCTAATACTGAGGTCTCATGAATCATACACATCATCTTTCCATGTAGGAATGTAAACAAAACAGTTCAAATTTAGTAAGTCCCTTGTGATTTCTTTTTCTTGTTTACCTTTTCATGGGAAGCTTCCAGTTTGCGGGGAGCAGAGTATCATACTTTCAAAACTTTAAAGGGATTCCTTCATTTATAAATTCACATAAATTTATATATGAATATATTTCATTATATAAATTTATATAATGAATATATTTCATTATATAAATTTATAAATGAATATATTTATATATAAATTTATATATGAATATATTTCTTTATATAAATTTATATACAAGTAGACACTTGTATAAAATTCATTCATAAATGTAGAAAGGGAGGGCCAGGGAGGTGAAGTGTTTTGTTTAAGGTCACACAGGTCAGAAGCCTTAGAAGTAGTAGGATTCAAACCGGATTACTCTGATTCCCAAACCAGTGGTGTTCCTTCTGCTGTTCAGTTCCTGTGTGACCTTGGGAAGTAACTTGGCCCCCTTGAACTTCAGTTTCCTCTTCTATAAAAGGAGGTTAGATTAGACAGAATCTGATCTCTTTTGTCTCTAAAGTCTGGGATCCTACAAAAATCTGCAAGGAAGGAAAGTTAGTGTCATTTCTAAAGAAATTGCAAATGTGGATCCCTCTCCTCCCCCCTGCCAATATAATAAAATAGAAAACTTCTATAAATATAGCAAATATAAATTCATTCATTCAACAAATATTTATTAAAGACCTACTATGTGCTATATCGGGCTATTGGGGATAGAAGGTTTATATAAGATTCAGTGCCCAACAACCCTGAAGTCAGTCTCACAAAGTACAAATTGTAACAGTAATCACTAGCATTTATATAGGGCTTTAAAGCACTGTGTACGTATTATCTCCTTTAATTCACACTATGACCCAGTGATAGAGGTGAAATATAATCCCCATTTTATAGATGACAAAACTGAGTCTGAGAGATGAAATGTCCTGCCCAGGGTCTCACAGCTGGGAAGAGGCTAAAGGAGAGATTTGAACTCAGGTCTTTCTGACTCCAAGTCTATTACTTTACCCTCTGTGTCACTTAGACCCATCAGCTTCCAAGAAGTGTGATCCAAAGTAACAAGAAATAAGCCAGGGAGGTATGAAACCAAGTGCTCAGGGAGGTCCAAGGGTCATCGTTGACCCAGGGGAGTGGGGCTTGATCCATAATTGGACTATCACTGAATCATAGAACTGAAGCAGATCTCAGGGGCCTTGGAGTCCAGGCCTGCCCCCAACCTGGACAAGAAGCCCTTCTGCAACTTCACCAGGAAGCAGCCAAACGGCCTCTGAGCTGGGACGGTACCTACCTGCATCTCTCAACCCAAATGCAACTTGTTTTCTGCTGTACCTATGCTATCAGAATGTCAGAGCTGGGAGGGCCCTTAGAACACAGAATGTCAGAGCTGGGAGGGCCCTTAAAACACAGAATGTCAGAGCTGGGAGGGCCCTTAGAACATGGAATGTCAGAGCTGGGAGGGCCCTTAGAACATGGAATGTCAGAGCTGGGAGGGCCCTTAGAACACGGGATGTCAGGGCTGGGAGGGCCCTTAGAACATAGGGTGTCAGAGCTGGGAGGGCCCTTAGAACATAGGGTGTCAGAGCTGGGAGGGCCCTTGGAACACAGGATGTCAGAGCTGGGAGGGCCCTTAGAACATAGGGTGTCAGAGCTGGGAGGGCCCTTGGAACACAGGATGTCAGAGCTGGGAGGGCCCTTAGAACACAGAATGTGAGAACTGAGAGGGCCCTTAGAAGACAGGATGTCAGGGCTGGGAGGGCCCTAAGAACACAGCATGTCAGAGCTGGGAGGGCCCTTAGAACACGGAATGTCAGAGCTGGGAGGGCCCTTAGAACATGGAATGTCAGAGCTGGGAGGGCCCTTAGAACACAGAATGTCAGAGCTGGGAGGGCCCTTAGAACATGGGATGTCAGGGCTGGAGGGGCCCTTAGAACACAGAATGTCAGAACTGGGAGCGCCCTTAGAACACAAAATATGAGAGGTAGGAGGGCCCTTAGAACATGGAATGTCAGAGCTAGGAGGGGCTTTAGAACACAGATTGTTAGAGCTCAGAGGTTATCTATTACAAACCCCTCATTTTGCAGAGGAAGTAACTGACTTTGCATGAGATAGTATGGTTTGCCCAAAAGCATATGACCAATAAGTATCAGCCTCCACATTCAGCCCCAGATCTGTTGGCTCCAAGTCCAATGGTCTTCGGAGCAGCTTCATGCTCTTCTCATCAGTCTGCAGACCAGTTTCCTTCAGAGGGGACCACATGGATGGCTTGGTGGCCTGGCTGGGAGGCAGCAGTGGAAATGATCCTCCAACTCAAGTTGCCTCAGAGTCCAGTCCCATCCCCACCTCCTCTCTCCCCTCCTCCACCCTCCCTCCCCACCCCCTTTGCCATTAGCCACAGAGACTCCTAAAACTGCAGCTGAATCTTCTCAGACCCATCCCCGACTCAGAGCTCAGAGCTTCACTCATGGTTAAACGCATCTTGGGAAGTTTATTGAGGAGACCTGCCTTTGGGCCCTACGCCAAGGTTTAAATGAGATTTTTCTCAATGAAGGAAATTTAAACAGCAGAGGTCTTTATTTCTGTCCCATCTGAATTCGAATCAACACAGACAAGCGGATGCCTTCCCAACAAGGAGGAATTAATCCAGTGCCTGCTTCCTGGGTCTCTCCTTGATACTTGCATTGTGTGTGCGAGGGAAGCCTTCAGGAGCTGACCCACTATGCAACAAGGATCCTGGACTCTTGGCACTCTTAGGGACCTTAATTACCACCATCTCACCTCCCTCCCAGCATAAAGGTTTTCAAGAGCTCTGATGTGTGGTTAGCCCCTCTCAAGCCCTGAAGACACCTGATGGGCACTCCTTGAGGACAAGGACTGTCTTTTAACCCTTTTTTATCCCCAGCACTTAGTAGGTACATAGTAACCTGGCACATAGTAGGGACTTAATAAGTGTTTATTGATTGATTGGTATGTGGCAAGATTACTGAATTGAGAGTCAGAGGATCCAGATTCAAATTCTATGTTGGCTACTTTACCACATGTGTGACCTTGGATAGATCATCTCCCCTTTCTGGGCTGGTTTCCTGAGTTGGATTAGATTGCCTCTATGGTCCCCTCAGGTTCTAACTGTATAATTGTATGGCCCATTAGCATGTCTAAGGTACAGATAGTGAAGAAGAAGAGATGGAGGAGGAAGAAGGCAGGGAGAAATCAGCAAGAAAGATGAGGAATAGAAGAGGGATAATTAGTAACTCCCATTTCCATGTATAGGAAACTTTTTCCTGATACTCCAGATGCCGGTGCTCTCTCCTTACTGCAATCACTGTCTGTTCATGCACTCCCAGTAGAACGTAAGCTCCACGAGGCAGGCGTTGTCTCACTTTTAGATGCAGGTGTACAGGGCCTACCAGAGTACCTGGTAGCTTTGCACACAGTAGGCCAACAAAAAGTGTCTGCCGAAGCATTTTTATCCCCATTTACAGGGAACGTTGTAGTTCAGTTACATCCAACTCTTTGTGACCCCATTTGGGATTTTCTTGGCAAAGACACTGGAGTGGTTTGTCGTTTCCTTCTCCAGCTCATTTTACAGATGAGGAAACTGAGGCAAATAGAGTTAAGTGACTTGCCCAGGGTCACACAGCTAGTTTGAGGCTAGATTTGAACTTGGGTCTTCCCAACTTCAGG
The DNA here is from genome assembly GCF_011100635.1 of Trichosurus vulpecula. Classification (NCBI taxonomy): domain Eukaryota; kingdom Metazoa; phylum Chordata; class Mammalia; order Diprotodontia; family Phalangeridae; genus Trichosurus; species Trichosurus vulpecula. Next base: position 47,230,262 of record NC_050574.1, read on the forward strand.
CCCAGCATTCTCTCCACTGTGCCACCTAGCTGCCCCTTTATAAGAAATTACACCTAGCATTTTTACAAAGCTTTAAAGTTTGCAAAGCACTTTATATACATTATTTCATTGTAACCTCACAAGAAACTAGGTGCTACTGTTATCTGTATTACAGATAGGGAAACTGAGGCTCATAGTGGTACAGTGTCTTCCCCAAGGGTCAAACTTGAACCCAGGTCTTCCTGACCCAAAGTCCAGAGGCCTAGTCTCAACACCATGATTTTATGCTGTAACTGGAGGCTGGACAGAGAAAGATGTAGAGGAGAAAATCAAGACTCAGCCAGTGTAAGTGTCTTGCCCAGGGTCATGAGGCTTTTAAGTGACTGGAACAGGATTTGATATATCTTCCCAGCTCCAAGTCCAGCCTTCTAGCCACCATACCATGCTTTAAACTACAGCCAGCCAGAGATGCGGATGGGAGAACTGGGCATAAGTAAATGAGTAACTTGCCCAGAGTCACACAACTGGTACTGAGGGCAACATCTGAACCCATCTCCTGGCACTAAACTGAGGCAGGGTTCTTTGCACGTTCCTGATACCGTCTTGACTCCCCAGGGTCCCAGAGGGAACTAACCTCACTGACAGGAAATTCCTCCTTACACAGCCAGCCTCTGCTCCACCCTCCCCCACTCCTGCCTCTCAAGCCCACATCCTCTCCACCTCCCTCCTGGGAAATGGAAAACAGCTGATCCTCATCGTCCTCAATCAGCCTGCAGCTTTCCTGGAGCCACTTTTATCTGGGGGCAGGCAGGCCTGGCATTCTTAGCAACAGCTCAGCAAACTCTCCCATCCTCAGCAGCCCACGGCAGGAAGTGGAGAATGTGCCAACCCATGAACCACGAGGTGGGAGGCTTGGTCTCTCAGGACTTTCTCCTTACGGGCAGACTATGATTGGAATGTGAAAGCTGGACTGAGTAGCCCAGGGAGCGGGCAATGGGCTCACATTGGCCTGATCGTTACGATCCTTCCCTGTCCAGAATCGTGGGACCATATCCCCACTTTACAGATGAGGAAACTGAGGTAGAGAAAGGGGTAAATGACTTGGCCAAAGTCACACAGCCAGTACAAGTGTCTGAGGCAGGATTTGAACTCAAGGCTTCCTAACTCCAAGCCCAGTGCTCAGGCATGGCACCACCTAGCTGCCTGGCTGAACAGCACATTACTAACCTCTCTGGGCCACAGTTTCTTCTTCTATACAATCACCAGCTGACCTCTAAGGTCTCTTCCGGCTCTATAACTATGTTCTCATAATCTGTGATCATTTTTGTATGGCCATTTAACTTAAAAGGTATTTTTCCTGAAGACTATGAGGTAGGCAACACAAATATTAGCATCTCCATTTTCCTGGTAAGGAAACTGGAAATCGGAGTTGATTTAAGTGAATCTGTCAAGTATAACAGCAGAATTTGAATCCGGGTCTCCTGACTTGCCATTGATGAATGAGGCAGTATGGTAGATAGAGGTCTGGATTTGGATCATTCTCTTCCTACCTTCCTTCCCATTCCTTCTCTTTTCCTTTCTCTTCTTCCCTCACTTCCTCCAGTGAAGGGCAGCCCAGAATAATAGAAAGGACTCTGAGAAGCTCTGCCAGTTAGAAGCTGTGTGACCCTGGCCAAGTCCTTTCCCTTCTCTGGAGCTCAAGGTTAAATGAGGAGTTTGGCTAGATCAAGAGTTCTTAAGGATATGTGTGTGTGTATGTGTGTGTGTGGTGTATGTGTGTGTGTTTGTGTGTGTGTGTATGTGTGATGGAGCCCATTAGCAACCTGGTAAAGCCTGGGACCCCTTCTTAGAATCATAATTTTAAATCCATAAAATAAAATGTAAAAAATTATAAAGGAAACTGTTTATATTGAAATACCATTATAAAGAATGTTTTTAAAGTTCAAATCCCTGGACTAGATAATCTCCAAGGTTGTTGTTATTCATTTGTATCCAACTCTGCATGACTCCATTTGGGGTTTTCTTGGCAAAGATACTGGAGTGGTTTGCCATTTCCTTCTCCAGCTCATTTTACAAATGAGGAAACTGAAGCAAACAGGGTTAAATGACTTGCCCAGCATCACACAGCTTGTAGGTATCTGAGACCAGATATGAATTCAGGAAGATGAGTCGTCCTAGGTACCAGCTCTGAACTCTATCTACCTCCCCAATGAGCCCCTAGTCTCCAAGGTGGTCCCTTCCCATTCAAATTCCTAGAACCCTATGATGGTCTCCTATCTGGGAGATGGTCAGCAGAAGCTAGGGGAAAAGCAGCCCACAGAGATGTCTGAGCATCCCCAGTGGGGGCTCCACACTCAGGGATCAAAGACAGTTGAAGTGGAGCCCAGGGGAACATTGTCCACGGTCTCTGCCATGCACTCAGCCCGGCCCCAGAGGGTCCAGGCCCCAGCAGAATCTAGCCACCTGCCTTTGAGTGGGCACTGTGTGGTCTGCTCTCTATCACAGCTCAGAAAAAGCCCAGCAACTATAAAGAGGGGAATCATTCCCTCCCCTTCCTTTCATTTACTGCCTTTGTTTATTGCAGGACAAATCATGGCTGTTTACATTTGCATTCCTAGCACAATAAAAATAAAAGATATGCCTGACAATCTGTTTAAAAGCTTATGCTAGGCCTGAGTTTAAGCTTACGGGCTAGCGCCACTGTGGTGATCATGGGAGCGCCCACCTCCTTCTCCGAGGCTTTCTGAGGTAGTTAACAGGCAGCTAAGGCTGGTGGGGAGGTACTGACCTCCTCACCATTGGCTGGGATAAGCCTCTGGAGGGCAGGAATGGGGTCTTTAAACTTGCTTCGGCAGGGGCTACACCTGAAGCAGGATGCTGAAAGGCATTGCTCATGTTGCCAACAGAGATGTGCCAGGGGGATAAACCACAGGTGTGCACAGGTCTCATGTAGAGAAGCTGGAGAATCTGGGGGTTCTAAGTTCCAGCCCCTCTCTAGTTACCCCTGACACATGATCAAAGACCTAGGTGGATTTGAAGGGGCTGGAAAGACTAGGAGAAAGGGAGCGGCCAGCCAGAACAAGATGGCATGGAGACACTGTAGTAATGCTCCTGTCTCTGTCTCTCTCTGTCTTTCTCTGTCTGATTCTGTTTCTATCTCTCTGTTACTCTCTGTCTCTGTCTCTCTCTCTCTCTCTCTCTCTCTCTCTCTCTGTCTCTCTTTCTCTCTCTCCCCCTCTCTCCCTCTCTGTCTCGCCACCCCCTTACTCCATCCTCCTCTTCCCCCTCCTTTCTTCCTTCCATACTATTAACACATAACCCACTCTCCTACCTCTAGGCTGTTTGTGGCCAGAACTTGGAACAGTCAGCTCAGCCTAGCCCTGGTTCCCGCCCTCTTAGCCTCTGTGTGACTGAGTGGGAAACCAGGGAGTTCCAGGCATTCTCAAACCCTCTCTGCATATCAGCTAAGTTGTACTTCTAAGGGCCAGAAACTCCTGGCTTCTGTGGCCCTGAAAGAGAAGGTAGATGGGGATTTTCTTCTTATTTCTTTATTGTAGAGCAATCAGGACACAGAGACAGCATCTTCCTACTGACCACTGTCCAGAGAGTTGGGAATCTGTGTATAGTGTTGGTTTGGGATCACCAATGTAGATTTGGAAGGAGCCTCAGAGGTCACCTAAGCCAGGCCCCCTCATTTCACAGAGAAAGAGATGGAGACCCAGAGAGGTCGTATATAACTCGCACAAGGTCACAAAGGGAGCAAGCAGCAAACTCAGGTTTCAAATTCAGGTCTTTTAACTACAGTACAAATTAAAAATAAAGTACCTTATCATCTGAGGCTAAATTAATCTCATCATTCCAAATTTGGGAAGAGAACATGCTTACGGGCTTCACTTATAATCCCTGAAAATACAGGGATAGGGTAGAATTGTTCCCAGATCTCATCTAAACTCTCCATGGCTTCAGGGACCAGCCCTGGATTTGGGGTTGAGGGGCTGGGGAGTGGGGAATGGGGAGGGGAGGGTCAGAGAGGAGTACTGGACTTCAAATGATAATAATCCTGCCCACCCGCCTTTCTCCATCTGTCTGAGAAAAACCAACAGGCTTTATGAAAAGTTGAAAAGTATCTCTGCACATAGTTTTACCCCCAAGCTATTGTGACTTGAAAATAGTCTGGGATTGACATTTTCCTGGTGATTAAAACCAACTTAATTGGGCATCCGGCTGGATGTGGTATTGATTGGCTCATGCATTTGTAATTAGGGTTCCAATGCCTATAGACACATCCCTCCAGCCTCCCCAGTATGCCGGCAGACAGCCCACCACACACTAGGCTGTTGTTTACTCGAAATCCATAATGAGCCTTCATTAGATTTTCGCCCCGTGTGCTCTGGCATTCCATGTGCCTAACTTTACCAGGGTAACGTGGCTTAGCGGGAGAAAGGACAAGCAGGGTAGCTAGGCTTCCTCCTCAGGCTTGGCTAGCAGTCCTGGTTATCCATTCGGGGACCATTCCAGCCTGTAGCCAAGGGTCCAGAGATGATGATAAGCTTGAAATGTCTCCCTTGCTGCCCCTCAGAACCTTGAGCCTCTTGTTCCAAGGCCCTGTTTGGCCACGGGGCAGGACTTGTTTTAGAGACAGAAGAACTAAAGCATTGACCAGTCCAGGCTAGCAGACCCTTTGACTTCAGTGTCCAGTTGTTGCTCAGTTCAGCTCTGAAACCAGTGTTTGCTTCTCCAGTCCCAAGTGACAGCATCACTTTCGGAATCATAGAATCACAGAATGTACGGTTGAAATCAGCCTTGGAATGTAAGATATCAAAACCGGGAAGGATTGTAGAACAAAGACTGTCAGATCTGAGAGTTGCCTTAGAGTTGGGATCATCAAAGCTGGGAGGGGCCTTAGAATATAGAATATCTGAGCTGGAGCAACCTTAGAACAGAGATTATCATAACTGGAAATAATCTTGAAGCAAAGAGCATCCGAGATGGAAAGGACACTAGCACATAGGATGTTAAAGTTGGGATGACCCAAAGAATAGAATGTCAGAGCTGAAAGAAACCTTAATGACCATTTAGCCATAGACTCTTAGCCTGGGGAGGAATCTTAGAGGGGATCTACCTCAACCTTCTGTTCCAGAAAAGAATCTCTTCTTCAGAATCAGGACCTAAAAGATCAAGGGATGTTAGTGATAATAACGAAATAAGGTCACATGTAGTGAGTCCTTGCCTGGGGTCTAGAAGCCCATGTCCTTGATTTTTCTATTCATTCACACGTTAAGTAATTTCTAGGCACAGAGTACTGTGTTAAGTGCCGTAGGAGATGAGACTGATCCCTTCTGTCACAAGAGTCATCGGCTAGCAACTGGGTAGAAACATAGATAATTATAACACATCTTAAGTATGTTAACTTTAATATATTATGAGAAGGAGCTAGATGGCATGGTGGATATGCCACCGGACCTAAAGGCATTCTCTCTAGCTGTCCCTGCCCCGGGAAGGCTCTCCCTCCTCCCTCTGACTACTAACCTCTCTGGCTTCCTTTAAGTCTTGACTAAAATCCCAGCTCCTACAGGAAGCCTTCCCTAACCCCTCTTAACTCCAGTACCTTCCCTTTTCATTATCTCCTATTTATCCTCTATAGGATTTTCCTTGTATATTTGTTTGCATTGTAAGCTCATTGAGGACAGGGGCTGTCTTTTGCCTCTTTTGTATCCCCAGAGCTTATCACAGTGCCGGATACATAGTCTCTGTATGTGTGTGTGTGTGTGTGTGTGTGTGTGTGTGTGTCCAGTTTATTGATTGAATGACTGAGTTCAAATCCAGGTTCAAGAGGGGAAAAAGAAAAGGCCAAGGAGAGAGCTCAGCTTAGTGTGGTGACTACAACATGGGATCTACAGTGCAGAAGACCTGAATTCAAATTTTACCTCTAACACTAGCTTCGTGGCCCTGGACAAATTACTTGACCTCTCTTTATCCATTTGGACTCAATGACCTTTCATCTCTAAATCTAGGAAGGAAGGGATGAAAAGAGGGAAGGAAGGAAGGAAGGAAGGAAGGAAGGAAGGAAGGAAGGAAGGAAGGAAGGAAGGAAGGAAGAAAGAAAGGAAGGAAGGAAGGAAGGAGGGAGGGAAGGAAGGAGGGAAAGAAGGAGAGAAAGAAGGAGGGAAGGAAGAAAAGAAGGAAGGAAGGAAGGAAGGAAGGAAGGAAGGATGGAAAGAAGAGAGGGAGGAAATCAACACTTATTGCGTACCTAAGTATTAAGTCTCTATGTGCCAGGCACTGTACCAAATGCTTTACACATATTATCTCGAATGATCCTCACTGCAATCCTGAGAGGTGCTTTTTCATCTCCGTTTTACACTTGAGGAAACTGGAGCAGGAGGAAGTTAGGAGACTTATCCAGGGTCTCACAGTTTACTTCTCAGTATCTCCCTTTCATCCTACCCTTCTCTTGGATACACTTCTCTTCAACATGCCCATTGTTGGAGGGATTGTGGGAAAACAAGCATATTGCTGCCCTGCCTAATGGAGCCAGGACTAGTCCAGTCATTCTGGGAAACAAACTGGATCCATGCCCTCAGAGTTACCTTTGACCCAGTTATGATACCATTAGGTTTAAACCCCTGAGGCGATCAAAGAAAGATGGAAAGGACCCATATGTACAAAAATATTTATAGCAGCTCTTCTCATAGTGGCTTAAACCTGAAACCCAAGAGGGTGCCCCTGGATTGGGAAACAGCTGATAAATTATGGTATATAAATGTGACAGATATTATTAGACCATAAGAAAGGATGAAACGGATGGTTTTGGAGGAGACTGGGAAGGCCTCTATGAACTGATACACAGTGAAATGAGCAGAACTAGGTGAACAATTATCCAGTGACAACAGCATTACAAAGAAAAACAGCTTTGAAAGATGAGAAGTCTGACCAATGCAATGATAAACCCTGAGTCCAGAAGCCTGAAGATGGCATGCCCACCCACCTTCTGACAGAGAGGCGATGGACTCATTAAGAGACATATATTTTGGGCTATGGTGATGTGGGAATTTGTTTTGCTGCAGTATGTTTTTTTAATTATGAGGTTTTTTCAATTTTTCGACGTTGGAGGGAGGGCAGCCAGAGAGAAAGACAATAAAAACACGTAAAAATTAGAATGCTTTTTAAAAAAAATTCCATCTATGGAAAAGCCATCAAGGTCCCCAGATCTGGTGGAACCATAAGTTTGTTAGTAAGGGTGATGTGGGACCCCTTCTGGATCACCCTACCCACTAGTGTTCCTACAGCCATCTCAGTCCAGAAGGGAACATCTCTCTCTACTAGGCCAATGGAGTGTCACCAGGTTAAAAACCCAAGACCATCTGGCAAAAACCCCTCAAAACATGTTGGGGGCTTCCTTAATTGGACAGATTGTCCATGCAGAGTTCTCTCTGCTTTTGCAATCAAGGGCAGGTCATTCAAAGGCATTGGCTTTTCCAAGGGAAGCTGCAAGACACCATGATACGATTTTTTAAAAAGACCCTTCCTCTCCCCTAGTCTGCCTTCTGGAATGAAGTTGAGAAAGTATAGTCCCTTCTCCATGGGACTGACCTTCAAATACTTGAAGACAGTGATAGTGCCTCACCTAATTAGGTCATTTCTTCTCCAATTCCTTTAATGGAGCCTCCTGTAAGATTCACTGGAGGCCCTTCAACATCCTGGTTACCCTGCCTGGGATCAAGTTAAAAGTCAACAATCAGCAATACTTATTAAGCAACCACTATTTATAGGACCCTGTTCTGGGGATGGACTGCTCAGGCCTAGAGTCAGGAAACCTACTTTCAAATCTGGCCTCTGACACTTATTACCTGTGTGACCCTGAATAAGTCACTTAACCCTCTTTGCCTCAGTTTCCTCAACTGTCAAATGAGCTGGAGAAAGAAATGGCAAACTGCTCCAGTGTCTTTGTTGAGAAAACCCCAAATGGGATCACAGAGTCAAACAGGACTGAACCAACCCAACAACAACAGTGATGGGGATATAAATATAACTCATGTTGGGCTGGGTGTTGGGGATTTAAATACAGTAAATGAAGCAATCCCTACTCACATGTAGCTTATATTGTAATGAAGGGACATACATACAGAACAAATATAAAGAGGAAAATAAAAACTAACCAAATACAAAATAATTAGATGCTACTAGTTTTATTAATCAATCTATACCAATCAATCAACAAACTAGGAGGCACCTACTATGTGTCAGGCACCATGCTAAGCACTGGGGATACAAAGAGAGGCAAAAGATAGTCCCTGCCCTCAAGGAGCTTACAGTCTAAGGGAGGGATAGCAAGCAAACAAATATACAGGATGAATACAAAATAATGAACAGGGAGAAGGTACTGGAATTAGGAGGAGTTGGGAGAGCTTCCTGCAGAAGATGGGACTTTAGTTGAGACTTAAAGCCAGGAGGTGAGTAGCTGAAGCAGAGAAGGGAGTGTTCCAGGCATGAGAAGAGCCAGAGAAAATGCCCAGAGCTAAGAGATGAAGGGTCATGGAATGGCCGGGAGGCCAGTGTCACTGGATTAAAGTCAGAGAATAAGGTGTAGCTTACAGCCTAATGAATGCTTTCCAGCTTATCAATGTCCTTACTACAATGAGTGATTTTCCCTTCCCTGTACTTCCATTTCTTCATCTGTAAAATGGTCAACATAGTACCATCCAAAAAAATATCAGGAAGGCAAAATGAGGTAATAGATATGAAAGCATTTTAGGACATTGAAAACCACCTACAAGTGTTAACAGCCTTATTCTATCATTCCCAAAAAAATAGTCTTGCACCTGGTGGGGGCTGCTGTGCTTTGTGTGTTATAAAACTGGGGGGAGGGCTCTCTTTGTCCTGGAGTTCCCCGGGAGGCCCTCCCGAGTGGAGGGGGGACACCCACAGCAACTCCTAAGTCTGAATCTACAGATGTCAGCTGTCAGCAAGACGGACAGTTCCATTAGGCAGCCGCCCTCTTTCTGTGTGAGTGATTAAGGTGTCCCCACCTATACCGCTCTCCACACATCATATCCCTGAGCTGACACTCCATCAAGAGCTGAGCAAGTACATGGTATTCCTCCTCCTTTTCAATTGTTTGATGTCAGAGAGGAGGAGGGGTGGGTGGGAGGCACCAGGAGGCCCGGACCTGGGAGCCTCTGGAGAGGTGAGGCCAGCAAGTGCTTTGAGAGAAAGGAGCAAAACCCAAAGGTACCAAGGAGCAATAATTCTGGCCTTTGGTAATGTAGAGGGAGATTCTGCCAGCTGGTCTTTGAAAGGTTGTTGTAGTAATCACAGAAATTCAGAGCTTCAAAGGGCTTTAGAACCAAGAATGTCAGAGCTGGAAGGAGCCTTAGAACACAATGTCAGAGCTGGGAGGGCCCTTAGAACACAGAATGTCAGAGCTGGGAGGGCCCTTAGAACATGGAAGGTCAAAGCTGGGAGGGCCCTTAGAACATGGAATGGCAAAGCCTGGAGGGCCCTTAGAACATGGAATGTCAGAGCTGGGAGGGCCCTTAACACAGAATGTCAGAGCTGGGATGGCCCTTAGAACACAGAATGTCAGAGCTGGGATGGCCCTTAGAACACAGAATGTCAGAGCTGGGATGGCCCTTAGAACACAGAATGTCAGAGCTGGGATGGCCCTTAACACAGAATGTCAGAGCTGAGAGGGGCCTTAGAATACAGAATGTCAGAGCTGGGAGGGCCCTTAGAACACAGAATGTCAGAGCTGGGAGGGCCCTTAGAACATGGAAGGTCAAAGCTGGGAGGGCCCTTAGAACATGGAATGGCAAAGCTGGGAGGGCCCTTAGAACATGGAATGTCAGAGCTGGGAGGGCCCTTAACACAGAATGTCAGAGCTGGGATGGCCCTTAGAACACAGAATGTCAGAGCTGGGATGGCCCTTAGAACACAGAATGTCAGGGCTGGGAGGGCCCTTAGGACACAGAATGTCAGAGCTGTTAGAGGTGTCAGAGTTCTTAGGACATAGAACATCAGAACTGAAAAGAGTTTTGGATCATGGAATATTGAAGCTACAAAGAACAGCAAAACCTATTTAACGTAACCCTCTAATGTTAAAGAAAACTGAAGCCAAAGTGCTGTTTGTTATCAGGTCAGAATTAGAACTCAGGTCTCCTGATTCTCAGTCCCTCATCATTAGTGGGCATCTTTTCCAGACTTTGCCACCAAAGGGCTGTGTAGCCTCAGGCAAGACTCTGGCTTTCAGCCTCTTCATCTGTATAATAGGGGAATCTGATTAGGAGATCTCTAAGTGCCCTTCCAAGTTCTATTGAACTTTAAACTTTTACCTTCAATAGAGCTACCACTTCATCGGCATGAGTTCATGCTTTCTCATCCTCTGCCTTCTTGTCCCCATCTCTTATAACAAAGAAAGAGAGAGGGAAAAAGTCAGCACAATTAACCCAACACATCAAGCACGTCTTAGAATTAAAGATTTAGAGCTGTCAGGGAGCTTAGAAGGAATCAGTTCCAACCCACTAATGTTACAGGTGAGGAAACTCGGGAGCTAAGACATAAAGTGATTTGTCCAGGGCCACAAAGCTAGTAAGTGTCTAAGTCAGGATTTGACTTCAAGTTTCCCTGGCTCTAAGTCCAACAGTCTATCTTTAATGTCATCTCTGAGGGTTGATATCTACCCAGCCTTGGGGCAGGTCCCTTAAAACTCCCCAGGTTTCAGTTTCCTAGCCCATAAAGTGAGGACATGGGACCAGATCTACCCTAAGCTCCCTTCTGGGATCCCAAATCAGACAATGTTTCACACACATATATATAGTACCTGCCTTGTGGAAGAAATTTGTGTCTAATTAAGGGCTGGTCTATAATTTAAAATCTTTTTTTTTGAAGTGTAGCATATATTCACAGGCCCAATCCTAATAATTATCAATAATTTTTCCATTTTTCCAACCTAGACCAGTTTACCACACCACCCCTTAGAAGCCTGGCAGCATGTTAGTGCCAGACATCCAATCAGGGTTAACCCTCCTGCCACATGGAACTCCTGAGCTCAAGAGATCCACCAGTGACAGCCTCCTTAAGTTACAAGGATTACAGGCTAGTGCCACCCACGACTGGCCTAGAATCCAGCCTATAGATGGTCCCAGAGACCCATGCTCCGAGATGCTGAGATAAGTCTTCAACATGACATCACATTCATCTCAGCTGCCATCTTCCCAGCCCTGTCCTCCCCTTTCCCCACCCCCTCTCATCTGTACCCTCCTCCACAGCTGTAGTTCCAACAGGAAAAGGCTTGGGTGTGACCCAGAGCTAGGCATTGCAGGGGGAGGGGGTACCTTGTCCCCAGCATTCCGGGTTAGCCAAGATTCCCACAATCCCAGGCCCTGTGGAGATCCCAGCCCCAGCTGTGTGCTGAGCAGGTGGGGTTGACTAGCAGCTTCTCCAGAAACAAAGCCCTTGTTTCTTTGCTAGAAAATGAAAAAGAAATGAAAACCAGGAACAGACCAATTCATTGCTCAGAGTTCTCCCCAAACAGAAGGTCATTCAGGACTCTCAAGGAGGCAGCCTTTGGCTTTTAACCCTTTGTGGGGATTTGAAGCCAGAGCTTTAAGTTAATTACAACATAAAAATGCCCTGCCCTTTCTTCCCTCCCTTGATTACCTGAGATGGCTTTCTACTTCAAATTTCTGCAATCCCATCCTATGCTTACACAGTCTTAAATTTGGAAGGCTTCTTAAAGGCCATCTAGTTCAATGTACCACCCCACTTGCACCCCATGCAGGAATCCAAGAGAATTCTGCATCACCTTCAGATGCCCCCAGAGCATTACCTGTGCCCTCTTACCTCCACATCTTTGTTCAAGTCCCACTTCCCACCTCCATGTCTTTGCTCAAGTCATTCCCTCTGCCTGACATACCTTCCCCTCATCTCTTTGCCTGTTGGGAATTCTCACCCGTCTCTTGAAACCCAATTCCAATGCTACCACTTCTAGGAAGTTTCCCCTGACATTTTTGGTAATAAATGTCCCAGGGACCTTACAGAGCACTTTTCATAGGATCATAAATAGAAGGGACCTCAACAGCCAATTAACCCAATCTGTTTAGGCTAATTGATTTTTGAATGATACCCAACTGGTATCAGAGATGGACATTCAAACTCAGGTTTTCCCCCTCTACAGCCAATTCACTCTCTTCTCTGAAGGAGTGCTCCCCTTCTTATGTTCTATTGTGAATCTTAACTATCTCTCTGCCTGTTTTTTTTTAAAACTTAACAGTCCATGAGAACAAGGAGTTTATCTTTTATAAGCTCTATCTTCCCTCAGTGCCTTGCCAAAGGTTCTCTACCCACAGTAAGTGCTTGCTCCATTTTTATTCAACTTGGGAATGCCAAATCTCCAGACCAGCTCTGGTCTTTTGCAATGCTCCTCTGCACAGACATCTTGTTTCCAAGGAATGCTTGAAAACCCACCATTCTCTTGGCTCTCTTTGGAATGAACACAGTCTTTGAAGCCTGAGGATCTGGTTCTGAATCTCAGCTCTGCTACTGGGTGTGACCTGGGCAAACAAGCATCTTGGCCTGGTTTCTCCTCTGAAAATGAGTGAGTTTGACTAATGGGTCTCCAAGGTTCCTTCCATCATTAAATCCCATGATCTCATCTTGCTCTCTCCCTTTCCCCTTTATTTTCTCCCACTTTCTATTTTTTGGAGGAGGGGGGAGGGTCTTGCCCTATATGGTATGGAAAGTTGCCTAGAGAAACTGGGAGGTGAGGAGATTTGTGCATTTTCATATGGCTTGTATGTGGGAGAGGCAAGGCCTGAATCTGGCCCCTCCAGACCCCAAGACCAGCCTCTGCCCCATACAGCCTCTCCAGTCTTCCTAATGTGTCTGGTGGGGGGTGGGGGGGTGGGAATCATTTTGACTAAAGGTGTCGCACATTCCATCTGGCTCTCCACCCATAGATTTGAGGGTTTGTTTTCCATTTCTGCCATTTCCTGGGATATCTGGGAAGGGCTCAGAAATCACAGACTTTCATGAGGAAGAGATATCAAGTGATGGGCCATGCTAAGAAGACAGAGGCTTTTTGATCCTTGTGGGGCTGTTTATCTCACACAGCTGGGGTGTGCTGTTTGGCATCAAACATGTGGTTATCAGATGACATTAAAGAGCTTGGGAAATTAGGGTGGCTGATTCTGCCTGGGAGGCAGCAAGCTCACGATAGTGTCGTTAAACCCCTCCCCCATGCCATTGTTCAGATTCTTTACCCTTTCTTCTTAAGTATGCAGCACTGGGCTCCCCAAAGCTCTGCCATGGACAATAGAAACAGGAAGAAGAGCCCCCATCAGTGTTTCCTGGAACCCACCCATGCCAAAAATGATGATCACATTAGGAATATTTCCAAAAAGCCAGATGGCCTCTTCCAGAATGGTGGCATGGTTCAAATCCAAGTTGATTTGAACCTATTAGTAGGAAAATATATCTGGGGACTGAGGTAGGGGTAGGTTCTGTGCTCTGAATCTAAATGTTACCATTTCAACTGAGAGTTGTAGACTTAGCCAACTGGCAGCTCAACTCATCATAGAAATCTAGAAATTAGAACTGGAAGGGATATTAGGGTTCATCCAGTTTAACTTCCTCATTTTTCAGCTGGGAAAATTGAGACCCAGAAAGGGGAAGTAACTTGTCCCAGATCACATGGTGTCCTCATCCACTGTTGTATGTTTTTGTTTTTGTGTTTTTTCATAGAAACACATGAGCTCCAAAGGTCTTTTCCTACAAGAACACTTTATCAAATCAAGAGCAGGTACTGTGTTTGAAGGAAGAGGGGCAGAAAAGATAGAGGAAGCAATGCATCGGGATCACTCTCACCTGAAAGATAAAGATATGAAGCCTCTGGAAGGGGCAGCATACACTGAATCCCTATATTGGGTGTGATGGTTCTCAAGTCCTTCAGCAGGAAGAATGGGAGTCAGTGACCCTGGTGAGGGCATCCTCCTGCCTGCCCCAACCACTCTGGCCATGCAAGGCTATCAGTCATTCTCCTTATTCTTCTAAGTAGGATGACTGGGCTATCCTACACAGAAGATTAGAGAACTCTCCTGCCATATACCAGAAAGCTGGGTAATTTATAGCAAAGGGGAGAGGGAGTCCCTCCCCCAGGTCCATCTGATTGACTTCCCACTCCTGAAATCATAGTGAAAGGGCTTCAAAGCAATAGGGTTGGATGGGAGATGCCAATGGAAGTTTCCAACATGGAAGACATAGAAGGTTCCAGGGAAGGGGTGGGGTGTGAAGAGAGAGAAAGGGCATCTTAAGAGTGGAGAGGATCTGTCAAATAACACTGGACTTGGGGAACAGAGGTATTTCTTGGCTAGCTCACAAAGGTAGAAATGGGAAACCAGAACTTGAACCTAGGTCTTCTGTCTCAAAGTCAGTGCTCATCCTACTATAACTCAAAGTGTACTTGGTGGGGTGAAACGTTCAGCCCAAAGATGGAAGGATGGATGCTACCTTAAGGCCATGTGGTGGTGGTGGTGTTTGGTCTGACTCTTCATGGCCTCATTTGGGGTTTTCTTGGCAGAGTACTAGAGTAATTTGTCATTTCCTTCTCCAACTCATTTTATAGATGAGGAAACTGAGGCAAATAGGGTTAAGCAACTTGCCCAGCATCACACAGCCAGTAAGTGTCTGAGGTTGTATTTGAACTCAGGGAGAGGAGTCTTCCTGACTCCAGCCCTGGTGCTTTATCCTCTACGGTGCCCCCTAGCTGCCCTGTTTATGGTACATATAGTCCTGGTCATAGAGGCTAAAGAGGTAGCTTCAAATCTTCATTCTGCCACTTATTAATTGTGAGACCTTGGGCAAATGTTTGGCCTCTTTGGTCCTCATTTGTAAAATTATAGGGTTGGAATAGATGGTCTCTTTTGGTTCTAAATCTATGATCCTAAGACCTGATTTGGGATGCAATGGCCCCTTTTCAGTTTGGGTGAAATGAGACTTTCTAAGAATCTGATACTTTAACTAACTCTCTGGTTTCTTTCGTTGTATGCTTAGTTGAGCCTAGACCTCTGACTACAAATCTTTGACTCCAGAGCCATAACTAGTAGTTGTGCCAATCAAAGAAACTCTTTTGCCTGGGTTAGTGGGAAGAGGTGGTGATGCACCCCAAGGCACCATGTGATTGCTGCAGAGAAAGAAGCAGAGAAGTCAGACTGGGATGGAAGATGGGGAATACCTGGGATGCTGTCCTGATTGGGGGAAAAGCACCGTCTAAAAGCTTCCTATTTTAACTATCCTTGTTACTTTTCTACTCAACTGAGTTATTTCTAGCTAAGTATCACAGTAGATAGAGCCCTGGACCTGGAGTCAAGACCTGAGTTCAAATCTCCCTTCCCTAAATGCCAGATGTGTGACCATCAGTCAGTCACTTCACCTACATCTATCGACCTCAGTTTCCCCATGGAGATAATAATAGCACCTACCTCCCCCAGCTGTTGTAAGGAAAGAATAATATAATATTTTAAGTGCTTTGTAAACCTTAAAGCATTATATGAATGCTAGTAGCTGCAAAAGGCATACAAGCACTCTTCTGTGCCTTCTAATATCTGCACCCTAGGCTAAAGCCCCAATCACTCTGCCCCAGTTACAACTCAGACCACTTCTGTGTGTATGGAAGAAAATAGAATCCTAGACCATTCCCCTTATAGGCTTTCATAGTTAGAAGGGACCTGGGAAAGTTACTCCAACTTCAGCCCTCATGTAAGAATCTCTTCTCCTCTGACAAGGACAGCCTCTTCTACTTATATCAAATTGAGCACATTCACTAATCCTGGTGACTGTCCTGAAATCTACATTATCAGTGTTCAAATACCAAGGTTTTCCCTAAGTCAGAGATATGCATAGGACACAGAATACTGAGGCTTTATCTGTTTCTCTTCCTGACTGTCTGCCTGCTTATCTCACTACTTGTTTATTCATTTATTTTAGTTAAAAATTTGGAATCATGATCATGAATTTGGAGCTGAAAGGGAAACTTTTTCTGGGCTTTTCTGAGGCCCAAGAAGTGATGTGATCTGTCTACACTGAGAGTAAAGGATAGGATTGGAATTCAGATGCCCGTACTCTGAGTTCTCTTTCCCCTGTGTCATATTTAACAGTCACCGATTAAAACATCCAACCCAAAAAAACAGAAAATGGGTAAGATCTTACCCCAAACCTTCAGCCTTTCACAAGGCAGACCCAAAGGAATGAACATTCAGTCCCACCCAGCATTGGCACCTCCCTCCTCATCCATCATTTTCCTTCTTTCTTTCTTTTCTCTTCTTAAATAGCTGCAGTTAGCATGGACACAGCTTTGATCTCTCTGCTTTCCATCTGCCTCACTTCACGGAGGATTTCTCATATTTTGTCATATGTTTCATATTTTTCATTTTTTATGGTGCCATAATATTCCATTATGTTAATACACCATAATTTATTTAGCCTTTCCCCAAATATTGGACATAGATGTTATTTCCAGTTTTTCACTCTTACAAATAGAGCAACAAGAAATATTTCTATATTGATGGCTCCTTTTCCCTCTGATTATTTCTAATCTCAAAAGCAATTTCCAAAGTGCTTTCTGAGTTTCTTAGGCATGGTAAAGCCTCAGAAGATAACAACTGTCCTGGAGACTCTAGGAAACCAGGATGACTAACACCCTAACATCTTTACTGCCCTCCCAACTAATCCGAAGAAGGGAGCAATAATTTGTCCCCTACTTCTTCCCTGCCCCAATAACCGAGCACTGTTTATAAACCAGAGGGAACCTGGTGAGTTCTCATCTTTCATTAGTGATTCCCATTCAGGATCTCTGTCATAGACAGGAAGTTCTCAGATGCATCTGATACTGAAGATTTGTGTTTGCCAGTTCCAGAGCACTCTTTCAAACTCTCCATTAGTTTCAAGTCTTAAAAATGTAACTTATGAGTTTTAGGGAATTTTTTTCTCCTTTCTTTCTAAGAAGTGATTCTTCTCTCTCTGCACACAGTAGGTTCTCAGTCAATACCCATTGGGTTCTTTTTTACCCAAGGGCAGAACCAGGAGCAGGGGGGTGAAGTTTATTGTTTTGGGGTTTTCTCAGCAGAGATATTGGAGTGTTTTGCCATTTCCTTCTCTAGCTCATTTTACAGATGAGGAAACTGAGGCAAACAGGATTCAGTGACTTGCCCAGGGTCACCCAGCTAGTAAATGTCTGAGGCCAGCTTTGAACTCAGGTCTTCCTGACTCCAGGCCTAGAGCTCTATCCACTGCTTCACCTCACTACCTCCATGGATGGCATACTGAGGATTGATTTCATGTATGGTTAGACTGGATTCTGTGATTCTGGGTTTATTCTCCACCTCTTTATCATATTGTATTGTATATTGTATTATGGGCAGCTAGATGGCACAGCAGAAAGAGTGCCAGCCCTGGAGTCAGGAAGACCTGAGTTCAAATCCAGCCTCAGATACTTAATAGCTGTGCAACCCTGGCCAAGTCACTTAACCCTGCATACCTCAGTTTCCTCCGCTGTAAAATGAGCTAGAAAAGGCAATGGCAAACCACACCAGTATCTTTGCTAAGAAAACCCCAGACAGGGTCACAAAGAGTCAGAAACAACTGAACAACAACATTCTGTTATTGTCCGCATTTTACAGATGAGGCAACTGAGGCTCAGAGAAGTTAAATGACTTGCCCATAATAGTACAATTAACAAATTCCAGAGGCAGGGTTTGCATCCAGGTTTTATTGACTCTCTATCCTATACTCTATCCAGTACGGAACATCACCACTCATGGAGAAGTAGCAAGACTGCCATAAACCCACTGCCAGCTTCTGTCCAACATTCTCTCTATAGTCTGAATCACCTGGAGGTGACTTCTGCTCCCCCTCCGCTACCTGGTGAGGATGGGCTGGAGCAGGCTTCCCCCAAAGTGACACCAAGGTTATCGATAGTTACCTCTCTCTACCCAGAGCTGAGTTCCCTGGCAGGACCAGGGGCTCAAATCAACACTCAGAATGAGGGCATTGATGACAGTGGGTGTTCAGAATGTGTTTGGATCATAAAAAAGGTAATTTGTCTTTATGATCTAAGTAATAAAGCCACAGGCCAGGCAGGGGTCAGATTTCAGCTTGAATAATTATATTACGCTTGGATGCCCATGTTCATTTCATATTTAATGAGCTGCCTCTGTGAGTGAGACAATACCAAGAATTCACCGGGCATGGCCACAGCAATAGAGGGACCTTCATTTGAATGTAATCCTCTTTATGTGGCCCAAGTGCCCAACTCTTCTTCTCTGGCACTACCCTTCTGGGATGGAAGTTCCTGACTTGTTTCTCTACTCAACAAACTTTTCATCAACAAGGACAGACCTTCTATAGGTAGGACTCTGGTGACACAAAGAAATCCATCAATCAATCAACATTATTAAGCTTCTACTATGTGCTAGGCACTCTGCTGAGAAAGAAAATTGGTACCTGAACATCCCCAGGTGGGTTTCTGCTATGGCTCTATTTGTCATTGGTTTAAACTTTTTTGAATGTTACATTAATCTTTTAAAAAATCAGTGTCATTTTCCAATAACCAACCCTCAGAAAAAAATAAAAGAACCCTCCCTTAAAATAGAGGACATTTAAGCAAAATTAGCCAACATGTTGGCCATGCTTGCCAGTGAATGCCCCATTCAATCCCCTTATTGCCCCACTAATCAGCCAAATAGCACGAGTATTTCATCGCCAGTGCCCCAAAATCCCAGTTAGGCATTTCTGTGATCTAAATTCTAATCACTTCCAATGTTGATTTCCTCTATATTATTGTAGGGATTTGTGTTGTTTTCTCTTCCCTTTGTATCTGTACCTGCCGGTCTTCTCGACTTTCTCAGAATTCCTTATCAAATGTAACGTTCCTTACGATACTATAGCTGTCTTTGCATTCATGTATGTTCCAGTTTGTTCAGCCATTCCTTGGTGCATAGGCAGCTACTTGGTATCCAATGCTTTGTTACAACAAAACAGGCTTATAGAAATATAACAAAATAAAATATAATAAAACAGGCTTAAATAGAATATGAGGCAGCACAGTGGCTAGAGCGCTCCACCTGCAGACAGGAAGAACTGAGTTCAAATTTGGCTGCAGATGCTTACTACCTTGTGATCCTGAACAAATTACTCTCTGCCTCCCTGAGTTCCTTATCTCTAAATGATGGGGTAATATTAACGTTTACCTCTCGGGATTGTTGTAAGGATAAGATGAGATGATATTCGTAAAGCACTTTGCATATTTTAAAGGACTATATAAATGCTAACTATTATTATGATAATAATTGTTGGAATCTTTTCCTCCCTCTCTGACCTCCTAGAAATAAATTTCCAGTTGTGGTATCTCTTGATCAAATAGTTACTTTTCTCAAATAGTTCTAAATTACTTTTCCAGAACAGATAGTCAAATTTGCAGATCTGCCCAGAGTATACCAGTGTGACTTCCCACAGCCCCCACCCCCAACGTTGGTTATTTCCATTTCTGGCCATCTCTGCCCATTTGCTGATTATGAAGTGAAACCTCAGAGTTGCCTAATTTGCATGGTCTTTTTTTTTACCAGAGACTTAAAGTATATTTTCATAGGGTTATTGATCATTTTGGCATCAGTCTTCCAGTGACTCAGCCTCAGGGGAGCATCTGGAAGCAGCTCCCCAGGAGGTAAGCCTGAAGGAGCTCTAGATAACAGAGTTCCATTCTTTGAGAGCTCTGTGAGATGTTTGGAAAGAGGAATTCATTCAGCTTTGTAGATGGGGTGAAAGCAGAAACCCAGTTCGTAGATTCAGGGCTGGGAGGGACCTTAATGACCATTAAACCCAAAAGTTCTGAACTTTTTTTGTACCACGGACACATACTCTGATAAAACCCCTTCTTGCAATATTTTTTAAGACATAATTGAGGGAAAACTAAATTTCAGTTATGCGTTAGTGAAAATAAAGATTCAATTTTCTCCCATCCAAATTCATGTGCCTCCTGAAATTTATTTATCTAGTCAGTCAGTCAATAAACATTTATTAAATGCCTAGTGTCTGCCAGGCACTATGTTAAGTGTTGGGGATACAAAGAAAGGCAAAAGACAGTCCCTACCATCATGGAGCTCACAATCTAACAAGACAACATACAAGCAACTATGTACAAATAAGGGATAGGAGAAATTAAAAATGATCAACAGAGGGAAGAACAACAGAGAATTAAGGGGGATTGGGAAAGGCTTCCTGTAGAAGGTAGTCCCTTGACCCCAAGTTAAGACCCCTGTTATGAGGTGCCTCATTTTACAGATGAGGAAACAGTAGCCCAGAGAGATGAAGCAAGGTTGCTAGAGTCACATAGCTAGTATCAGAGATCAAATGTGCACCCAGATGAGTCCTCTTTCGCAACAAAACAATCATAATAGTCATTTTTCTATTGATTTCCAAGGTTAGAAAAGCACTCTCTGCACATCACCCCATGAAGAAGGAAGCACATATATTATTAGATTAGGATATTGAAGCCCTGAGAAATCATAGATATAGAACTGGAAGGGACCTCAGAGACCATGTATTTCAACCCTTCATTTTACAGGTGAGGAGACTGAGGTCCAGGTAGGTAAAGCGTCTTGTCCAAGATCACACATGTCCAAGCATGAGAACTTGAACCCAGGTGCTCAGACTATTGTGCTGCTTCCCCCATGAGATGCCTCACTCAAGATCAATCCACCAATAATATCAGTGCCAGGACTGGAGCCGAGGTATCTCCACTGGACTACATGGTCGGCTCATTTTGTCTTCCTGACTTAAATGGATGATCCTGTGACTCTAGTTTCAAGGCCCTGGGTTTGTGGTATCTCTTAGCCCCTTTCACAGGCAGAAGCAGGCACAGTTAAAATGCAGGACAAATCCACAGTGCCATCCCCTAGGGAGGAGAGAGTGAGGCTGGTGACTGTACAGCCCTCCCTCACTTCAGTCCGATTCACTTGCATGTAATGGCATCACCTCCCTGATGCCATGGTCTTCTTTGAGAATGAAGAGCAAACCACAATGACAACAACAACAATTTTGTTTCAACTAGAGTCCAAACAACTAGGAGTTCATCTAGAATAGAGAGCTCCCAGAGAAGAACTCCCTCTTCAAGCGCAGGCTGACAACTTCTCTGCAGACTTACCTAAGGCACTTAGAGGTTAAGTGACTTATCCAGGGTCACACAGCCAGGATGTAACAGAGTCTAGACTTGGACCCAGGTCTTCTTGGCTCTAAGATCAGCCCTCCCTCCATTATAACACATTATCATCACCATTACCATCATCACCACCATCCCCACCATCACCATCATTCTCCCTATATTCCAGAATTCCAATGACCCTGTGAGCTGACTGATGTAAGCCCTTTCTTCCCTGCTACTGCTCTCAATTCGTCCATGCTTGCCTGGTCTGCAAGACTCTCAACCAAGTCCTACCATCAGTTTGCTACAGGGGCTGTGTCCATGTAGCCCATTGGGCATCATAGGATCATAAGCTCACAGATATAGAGCAAGAAAAAATGTTAGAGACCATCAAGTCCAACACCTTCTCCTTAAGATGACAGGCTGAGGCATGGTGAGGTTAAGTGACTTACCCAGGGTCACATAGCTAGTATGTGTCCAAGGCAGGATTTGTACTCATATCTCCCTGACTCTGAAACCAGTACTCTATCCATTATGTTCCATTGACATCAAGAGGATACCAATAATTTTATTTTCCAATAATCCCCATATTAGTACTATTGTTACTAGTCAGGTAAACAGTAAAATTTTCCCCATATGAAGAAACTGAGACTCACTAAGATTAAATGACTCATCAAACAGTCACAAAGCTGGCATGCACCCAACCTAGGTAGGGCTTCCTTTGGACTACAAGGTTAGCATCCTTCTCATGACACCTGCCTCCCACCAAGGATAAACAGGAATAACCAATATTTATATAGAGCTGTAAGATTCACCAAGTTATCTACATAAATTATCTCAGGGGTTCATTGGATCGGAAGGATGTGTTCAAATACAGGGAGCCTCAAAGCTGAAATCGGTCAATCAGCAGACAAGGAGAACTCTTCTCCCCAGTTTGGAAGTTTCAAATGTGGGACAAGGGATATATGTTTCATGGGGGAATCTGTCTCGTTGAGCCTATGTTGAGCCACATGTCTTATAAAATCCTGGTAGCAAAAAGTCCAGACTATCTCCAGACAGAGCCGCAGGCAAAGGTTTCTCATGCCAGGGGCCAATCTAGAATAAATGTTCGAAGAGGCAAAGGTTATGAGCAAGAGTGTTTCAGGCATGGGAGACAGCCTATGGAAAGGCACAGACACCAACCATGCTTCTAAATGGCTGGTCATGATCTGTGCTACCCATCTCCCGACAGACATACGTTTTTGACCACGGCCAATGTGGAAAGAAAGGGGGAGATGGCAGAGGATAGTCTTCCTCTTAGGTGCTGTCATGTAAAGGAAGTGGGCAGCCTGGCCCCTGGAGAGTATGGACTCAGCCTTCAAAGCCATGGAAGGAGGCAGCAGAGGCGATGTACCAGGCAGAACGATGAGGGGAGGCAAACCCTGGGAGAGACCCCTAGGGATGACATCACATGGTGCAGGTGTGGGATGGCAGGCTGGAGGACCACAGCAGGGGGCTAGCATGCCCCTTGAATGTTGGTGACCTTGAAAAAGCCTTGATCACTTATGAAAGCTATTGTGAACCAGTCCCATGGGATGACTTCATGGGCTGTGTCGACTGGTGATCAGGTGAAGCCTAAAATCTGTCTGATTATGAGAGGCAGAGCTTGTGGAGGTCCCAGTGGCATTCTCTTAGGCATGGGAGATGGCAGGTGATGGCTGGTCCTTCCCCCTCCCCCTCTTCATTTAGAGTGATTGCTGGCACTGTGAATGAACTCCTCTTAAGAATTCTGATGGTCCTCCAGTCATCTGCTCCCGACTTGCCAAGCTGATTATGATTCGAAAAGAGGGAAACATTCTGTATACTGTACCCTGCCTTATTATCTGTCTCCCTGCTGCACCGCAGTTATTTTTATCTGTTGTATATTGTTCTCAGGAGAATTATTCTGCCCAGGCCTGCTGATAAGGACTGCTGCTAAATGAATTTGCACTTTGCTTGAAGGTTAAATGCCTGTCTTTTACAAGTTTGTGAATAGCCCCTGCTCCTCGCCTGGCCCCTACTTAAAAGGCTAACGATGCCTTTCACCTTGAGAGGCAGCATGGGTAAGGAATTAAGGGCAGATGGCCTCAGAATCAGGAAGACCTTGGGTTCTACTCCCTCCTCTGACACATACTATCTGTGCAGCCATGGGCAAGGCATGGACCATAGACTCAGAGCTAGAAGGAATATTAGAGCTTGTCTAGGGTTAGGCCATCCTGCTCATTTTACAGATAATGAAGGAGGAGAGAGGAAGGGAATAACATTTACATAGTGCCTACTATGTGCCAGGCACTGTGGTAAGTGCTTTATAAATATTATCTCATTTCATTCTCATACCAATTCTGGGAGGTAGGTGCTGTTATTATGAACATTTTACATTTGAGGAAACTGAGTCAGGAGCACGCTACGTGACATCCCCAGGATCATACAATCTAAGTAAATATCTGAGTCCACATTTGAACTCAGGTCTCTCTGACTCCAAACCTAGTGCTCTATCCACTGCAACACCTAGCTAAGGAAACTGAGGCTGAGAGGAGACAGGGAATATGCATTGAGTTCTTAGAGGTAGAGCTAGGAAGGACTTCAGAGGCCCTCTAGACCAAGCCCTTGATTTACAGATGAGGAAACTGAGATACAGTGCCTCCCACCACACAGGGAGTAAATACAGAGGAAGGATTTGAATACAGATTCTCTAACTCCAGAGCCAAGCTTCCCAATGGGCCAGGCTGCATATCGCACCAAGTGACTTACTCACACAGTCAAGAACACAAGAATGGTCATTTGAACTCAGGACCCAGGACTCCAGTCTCAGCACTAGTTCTGAGTTATATAACTTGCCAGTGTCCCAGGCAACTCTCTGATGCTCCAAGTCATGTAAGAGTCAGAGGGAGTTTCTACACTGGAATTTCCTTCACTGATCAAACACAGGTCCAACACACACACACACACACACACCTCACCTTCTCAAATGTTGTCAAGTGTGGCATTGTTACATGATGTCCCAGAGAGTCTGATGGAGTCACTGACAGACTTGCTTCATAGGACCTGTGTTCCAATCCTCAGCTTCCATTTCCTCATCTTTAAAATAAGGAATCTGGACTAGATGGTCTCTGAGGTCCTTCCTAGCCTTTAGGATACCATCCTGCCATCCTCAATCCCTCCACTGCTCAGAGTCTTGTTTCCCTCCCCTGTAAAATGAGAGTGGTGAACCTCCCTTCCAATTTTCAGGCTAGGATATTGTGATCATTAACCTCTTCTTCATGGGTCTCAGTTTCTTCATCTATAAAATGGGCAGTTAGGTGGCACAGTGAATAGAGTGCCAGGCCTGGAGTTAGGAAGACTCCTTTCCCTGAGTTCAAATCCAGCCTCAGACACTTACTAGCTGTGTGACTTTGGGCAAGTCACTACACCCTGTTTGCCTCAGTTTCCTTATCTGTAAAATCAGCTGGAGAAAGAAATGGCAAACCACTCCAGTATCTCTGCCAAGAAAACAGAGTCAGACATGACTGAAAAACAAACAACTGAAGAGAAACGAAAAAAAGGAGGGAGGTTTCTGACTAGATGAATTCTAAACTTGGCTCTAGAAGCTGACACTCTTACCTGCAGAATCTGTGATTTCACTGGGACAGTCACCTTCTCACTTGCAGGGCACAAACCCTCAGTATCTTTGTAGACAGTCCTCATGAGCTCCTGTGCTCCTAAGTTCTTCAGCTGCTGTCCAGGCTTCTGGTGCTGAGAGCCTCCTCCAATGGATGTAGGCTCCATCTGTAGAGAGCAGAAATACAGCTCTCTTGCCAGCCCCATACTTAAAACTTGTCTAATTTGGTAGAACTTATGAAAGCCCATTCTTCTCTTACAGGGTTTTGAGGAGTGTGGGGCTATTTCCAACCCAGAAACAGGCATTAGAAGAAGACATTAGCTAGGGATGATCAGCCAAAGAAATATATAGATATACTTTGCACCAACTTTAAAGAGAATGTGATAATGAGTAGAAAACCCACCTCAGAGGCAGCCAGGCGGCACAGTAGATAGAGTCAGGAGGACCTGAGTTCAGATCAGACCCCAGACACTTACTAGCTGTGTGACTCTGGGCAAGTCACTTAATCCCAATTGCCTTCAATAAAGAAAGAAAAAAAAGGAAAGGAAAGGGGGGGGAGAAAAGAAAGGAAAGGAAAGGAAACGAAAGGAAACGAAAAGAGAAAGAAAGAAAGAAAGAAAAGAAAAAAGAGAAAATAAAAGAAGAGAAAAGAAGAGAAGAGACGAGAAAAGAAAAGAAAAGGAGAGAAAAGAAAAGAAAAGAAAACTAGCCCCAGAGTTAGAAAAACCTGAGTTCAAGCCCCTCCTCCGGTGCATACTGGCTGTGTAACCCTGGATGAGTCCTCATCTGACAGGGTTTTTAATTAATCCCCAAAGACATAATAGATATCATAGTTAGATTTGTACAGCATTGTAAGATTTGCAAAGTGCTCTCCTTATGTATCTCCAAATGAAATAATATATATGAAGTTCCATATAAATGTCAGTTATAATTACCATATTATAAGGCTGGCATTAGAAGACATGATATCCACTCTCAAAGGAAACCAACAGGGTTGTTGTAGACTCTTACTGCAAAAAGGACGTTTTCAGAGTGGATCATTGGGCCTGAATTTCCTCATCGGGAAAGTGAAAGAATAGGATAGAGTCTCTCAGAGATCCCAGGATAATGGAGCTCAAACTGGAAGGTGCCTTTAGAGTCATTCTAGTCCAGCCTCCTTATTTTCCAGATGAGGAAACTGAGGCCCGATAGAAAAAGTGATTTGTCCCAAAACATAAAGTTCAATTCAACTCAAAATGACAGACATGCATTGGATGAATACTATGTGCAAAGCTCTGTGTTCTAAGCCTTGGGGACACAAGGGCAGAAGTGAAACATCGAGAGTCATGCTGGGGAATATCACGGAAACCCAGAGAAGTAAGGACAAGATAAAGTCAAGCCTCTGCCAAATCCAAGTCTTGTGAGCCTGTGACTTGATTTATTGATCTATATTTATATAATGGGTTCAATTCTGATGGGGTTCTACTCTATCTGCCCTATATCACTATCCCTCATTAAACCCTCTTGTTCAATCAATCCCCAGGCATTTATTAAGTGCCTACTATGTTCCAGTCACCATGCTAGGTGCTAGGAAGAGGAAGACAAAAATAAAAGCATCCCTGCCCTCAAGGACCTTACAGTCTGTTGAACAACATATCCATAATCAAGAACAAAATGCACACAAAGTAAACATATAATAATGTTAGGGAAGCAGGGGTGGGGGTGACCAGTCCCAGCAGCTGGGGAAGTCACCAAGGTTTCATTTAGGAGGCCAGGACTGAGCTGAGCTTTTAAGCAATGCAGGTACTCTAAGAGATGGAGAGAATATTCTAGGCATGGGATCAAAGTGGATGATCCATTGTCAGGTATGTTGGAGAGGCTTTTTGTTCTGGTATGCTCTGAGCCAGTGCTAAGTACACTGAAGATGGAGGGTATTGGGTGTTCTGGAAGGCCTTGAAGAATAAGCCCAGGTAGGCAAGGCTCAAGGATGCTCTATCATCTCTATATCTATGTCATCAATCAATCCATTCAGTTGAATTAATTCAGCTAATATGACAATCCTATATGTCCACTCCAAGCTGCTTGGAGTTTAGGGGACAGAGAGCTAACAGGACAGGTTCCCTCATGCTCATTGATGGCCTGCTGTGTGTCATGGCAGGTGATCAGGCCTGATGGTCACTTTTTTTTGCAAAGCTATAGGCCAAGTACAGTCTGACTAAGTGTGATTTAATGATGATAGCCTTGGGTCTGGAGTCAAATCAGTTTGGTTACTGCCTCTGTGAACCCACGAGTGGCTCCCTCTCAACAGAGCTCTTCAAGAAAAGACTACATGTCTCACTTGTTGGGTAGGATGCAGAAGCTGGGTTGGATGGGATGGCTAATGAGGCCCTTTCACTTCTGCGATTCTGTGAAATGCCACTTCACTGGTGGAGATCTCAGTCTTCTCTTCTGTAAAGAGTGCCATAGGACTTCTAAGACCAATTCCTACTCAGAACCCCATGACTTGCCTAATTCCAGGACAGAAAATGGCCCTAGGTCCTGTGGACTCTGGTTTCCCTACTTGGAGACAGGGATGTTGGGCCTCAGCCAAAGGCTTTGCAATGGAATTGCACCAAATGCCTGGCTGGAAGGGAGGGAGTTGGCCATGTTGATGCAGAAAAGAACTGGTTCCTTCTATCTCCCCACCCCTAAAATGTGCAAACTGCTACTGTCCAAGCCATTCAGCTGAGAGATGGATTTTCCAATAAGAAACCAAATGATGGCATATTTACTTCTCATTTAGCTGACAAGGAACACTTTCATCATTGGAAAGTTACTCTGGGTAATGTCAGCTGGCTAATGCTGTGATTTATGTCTCTAGAAGCTTTAGTTCAACATCTGTACGAGTTATACCAAGAGTCTAAGCTATAAAACTGGACACGAACATGTCAGATAAGCCCTGCTGGAGGAACCTGAGTAATCTTCAGTATTTTAATTCACATTCAAAGGAGAAAAGAAAGAAGGAACCTATGGGAACATTTCCCATGCCCTCTGCCTCACCCCACCACCACCACCATCACCATGTTTGGTATTTGTTCTAAATGAAACAGTGGAAAATGGATTTGGAGTCCAAAGATCTGGATTCAAATCTTGGCTTTACTCTGTGAACATAGGTAAAAAACTATACACATAGACAGAACTAAGCTTAAAATTTGCAAAGCCCTTTTCCTGCACTCTCATATCTGAACAATACAATACAATAACCCTGGGAGTTATGCTTCCCTCTGGGCTGCCATGACCTCATCTGTAAAATGAGGTATTTAGACTAAATGGCCTCTGAAGTCTCTTTCAGCTTCCTGCACCCATTTTTACAGGTGGGGAAACTGAGACATGGAGAGATTAAGGAACTTGCTCATGATCTCATATCTAAGAGACTTGAACCTAGTTCTTGCTGACACCAGGTCCAGGACTCTTGTCTGCTCCAAGATGGTACCATTCCCTTGGCCTTTCCAGACTTCAGTTTCTTCCCCTACAAGATGCAAAGGATGAACACACTGGCCTCTAAGGTCCCTTCTTACTCAAACCTATGACTCTAGGTCATAGTCCTCTCCTCTGATTCTTAGGCAGTTCTCATCTGTAAGATGAGGATATTGGACTGACTGGTCTTCAAGCAGAGGGTAAATATCTACTTGGCTGTATTACCATATTGTGGTTGTTCAGTGTTTCAGTTGTGTCTGACTCTGTGACCCCATTTGGGGTTTTCTTGGCAAAGACACTGGAGTGATTTGCCATTTCCTTCTCCAGCTCATTTTACAGATGAGGAAACTGAGGCAAACAGGGTTAGGTGACTTGCCTAGGGTCGCACAACTAGGAAGTGTCTGAGGACAGATTTGAATTTGGGAAGATGAGTCTCCCTGACTCCAGGCCCAGCCCTCTATGTGCTGTGCCACCTAGCTGTCCAGTATTGCTGTAGGGATTGGGTTTTTCTTTTTTTTTTCAATTATGGGTTGGATTAGTTGCCAAGGTTCCTTCAAGCTCTGAAATTCTTCAATTCTCTAATTCCATGATCTCCAGGATACCTTCCCACTCTAAATCCTATGCTTTCTAAGACAATCCTAGTTTCTGAGAACCTAACGCAGTTCACCTAATTTAGCCAATCTTATCCAAAAAGAGTCAGGTACAATCAAGCAGTCTCCTGCTGCTCTGGTGCTTTCAGGTTTACAAAGGGATCATGTCAAAGCAACACTGATGGAGAGGCAGCTCAGGTATTATTATCTCCATTTCATAGGAGGAAAAACTGAGGCTCACAGAAGTCATAGATGATCATAGAAGGGACATCAGAAGCCATCTAGTTCAACCCCTTTCTTTTAAAGATGAGGAAACTGAGGGAGACAGAGGCCATGACATCAGAGATCCAGCTTGAGAAGGACCATAAAGTTCAACCCCTCACTTTCAGAAGGTCACCCAGGTAATAACTAAGTAGCAAGGCAAAGATTTGAACCCAAGTCCTCTGATTCTGAATCTGACACTCTTTCTAAGTCACAGGAGCTTGACTGAGAGCTAGAATGGACTGTGAAGGTCATATATTCCAACTCTAGGGTTCTGGGTTTGTTTGGTTTTATTTTTGTCATTTTACAAATGAGGAAACTGAGGCACAGAGAGGCCATTCTGCTAGAGTTTGCTGACCCCTAGTCTCATCTCCTCTCCAAACTCCTTAACTGCTTTTCTACAAATGATTGTAGCCATTACGTCTTGTTAATGAAATGGTCATTTTTATATGCTAAGACATTAATATTTTTTCATGAGATTCAATATTAGAAGCTGTTGTATAATATGCAGATAGTCGGTGCTGTGTATTAAACACTCTTCGATTCCAAAGCCCAAAACCTAACGCCACAAAGGGTAAAAAAATAAAAAATGAAAACAAAAAACCCAGAAGACATAGCTCTGGCCCCTCAAGTTTGCCATATAATGGAAAAAAATAGAATATAGGAGGCAGCTAAGTGGTTCAGTGAGTAGAGCACTGGCCCTGGAGTCAGGAGGACCTGAGTTCAAATCCGACCTCAGACACTTGACACATGTACTAGCTGTGTGACCTTGGGCAAGTCACTTAACCCCAATTGCCCTGCCAAAAAAAAACAAAGAAACAAAGAAATAGAATGTAGACACAAGGGTAAAAATAAAGTCAAAACCCTATCCAGAATCCCAAATTTGTCCAGCTACATGGAGGCAGTGTAGGGTTGAGGCTAGGATGGTAGATTGGGAGCGAGAGGATCTGGGTTCAAATCTTGTTGTCTGTATGAGCTTGAGCAAGTGGATGACCCCAGTCTGGGCCTCAACTGGCAAATGAAGGAATTGGACCAGGTAGTTTCTAAGGCCCCTTCGAGGTCTAGCTTAAGATCTAATTCAGGAATTAGCCTGTCTGCAGAGGTACATATGTATCTGGGACGGGACTAATCCCAATGGGCTACATAAGAGCTATGCAACAGCTCGGGGAAAGGGGACTTCAAAAGCCTCTAAAAACCAACTGAAATGTCAACAAGTTTTGAAAGACAGTTACTTAGCTCTCCACAGATGCTGGATTACTATGTTTGTGACAAGCACAGTAAACAAAGAAAGGAAAACCTATTAGAAGGTACTTGTAAGACATTCAGGCTTTAATAAGCTAGAAAAGACACAAAAAGACAGAACCAGTTCTCAGAGGGGTAGGAGTTTGATTATCCTGCTTAAAGAAAGTCAGATACAAAATACCCCAGGGTTCTGAAGAGCCCTGAATCGAGTCAGAGAACATCAGAGCTAGAAGGAGCTTTGGGGTACTAAATGCCAGAACTGGGAGGGACCTTAGAACATGGAATGTCAGAGCTGAGAGGGCCCTTAGAACACAGAATGGCAGAGCTGACAGGGCCCTTAGAATGCAGAATGGCAGAGCTGGGAAGGCCCTTAGAACACAGAATGGCAGAGCTGGGAGGGACCTGAAAGTGTAAAATGTAGGAGCAAGTCTGTAGCAAGACTTGGACTAAGACCCACTTGGACTAAGACTCCCAGTCCCACACCTTTTCCACTGTGTTCTGCTCCCATTTAAAGATAAATTGAAACAAAGAGATCCATGGGTCGCTGACTCTTTGAGACCTGTTCACAGTAATGTTCTCTTCCTTCTAGCATGTGCTCATGAAAAACCAAACCCTTTTCTGACTCGCCATGCTGGTCCCCTGTTTTTCTCAATCATTGCTTTGCTTAAAACGATCTCTCTGATGAGCTACACCCAGCCCGTGGACATATAAAGAGGCCAGGCAGCATAGTAGTCCTTGGAGCCCGGACTCTGCAATAAGAAAGATGCAGGTCTAAGTCCAGTCTCAGATACTTGCAAGTTGTACAACTCTGAGATAGTCACTGCCTCAGAACCTCAGTGTTCCCATCTGTAAAATGGGCATAGTAGTGCTCACCTCACAAGGTCAGTGTAAGGTTCAAATGAGACGATGTCTTTGTGCTTTGCAAGCTTACAAAGGGCTGCTATATCAGCATCAGTGGGTTCAACCCAGGAAGTGCCTCCCATTCTTGGGACATGTGGGCTGTTGAAGACCCCAAGCCAGGGCTCAGGTTTTCACATCCCAGCCCTGCTGCTGATCAACCCCACCGTCCATTGAGACTCAGACTTGGTGGATGACTAATTGCTCTGAATTGATTTTTGCCAGTATTTCTCTCCAGATGTGGAACCCAGAGTGGAGAACTCCATCCCGTAAGATGCAGCTACAGGCCAGGGCTGGTAGCAATTGGCATCCACAAGGCCTTGTTGCTGAAGGAGAAAATGTAAGCTGATGACAAAATGAGCATCTCCCAACAGCCCTCTACTCAAAAGCAGGCTCTGGAGGAGTTCAGAGGGCACACTGGGTGGGGGCATCTGCAAGGCTCAGGTTATGCCCAAGAGAAATAAAAAGAATTTGTGTTGGCACTTGATGGGATCTGTGATTTCCCTGGGGCAGGGAGCTTGGGTGAGGAACTCCCTCTACCAGTGTAGGTCAACACCTTCTCTGGAATTTGGGGCTCTTAGAAAGTGGCCCAGAGCCCTGGCCGTGAAATCAGAAGTCCCTGAGATCAAATCTGGCCTCAGACACTTACTAACTGTGTGATCCTGGGCAAGTCATTCAACCCCAATTGTGTGTGTGTGTGTGTGTGTGTGTGTGTGTGTGAGTGTATGTGTATGAGAGAGACAGAGACAGACACAGACACAGAGACAGACAGAGAAAGAGAGACAGAGAGAGAGAGGGAGGGAGATGGGGGGGAGACAGAGCGGGGGGGAAGGGAGGGAGGAAGGGAGAGGGAAAGGGAGAGACAGAGACAGAGACAGACACACAGAGAGAGAGAGAGAGAGAGAGAGAGAGAGAGAGAGAGAGAGAGAGAGAGATGGGGGAGGGGGAAGGGGAGACAGGTCCTTGACATTAACAAGTTAGGGGACTTGCCCAGGATCACACAGCCAATGTGTGGCAGAGGCTGGGCTTGAACCCAGGATTTACCTGACTCCAAAGCCAGTTGCCTAGCCACTAATCAAGACCTTTTCCCATGAAAACCTTTCCCAGAATCATGCTTATTCATCAAGTCCCTGAATACTCAAATTAGAAAACAAGCTCCTTCTCTCACCCCACCCCAACTTCTAGCTCCTTTGAAGCTTAAAGAAGGTGGTTTTAGGACAGATTAAGCGCTGCTTTGCTCAGCAGGTAGCAACCTCAGAAAACTTATTACCAGGAGGCATTATGCTGCTTAAAAACAGAGTTTCAAGAAGGCTTTTGATTGTCTGATTCAGAGCTGGAAATAGTCTTAGAAATAGCCTAGTTTAATCCTTGTTGTACAAGCAAAGAAACTGAGGCACAGAGGAAGAAAAGAATTTGCTCCAAATTGCTCCACTTCTAAAGCAGCCAGGATTCAAAGCCAGGTGCTTGGACCCCAGACTCCCATCTTGTTCCATTATCTGATGATGCCAAAGTCTAAGATTATCAGTCTGTAAGCTTGGAGGGGAGAGATTCCATAGGACTGTCCTTTCAAGAGCAATAGGGTGCATAGATTTAGAAGTGGAAGAGACCTTTTTTGTTCAGTCATGTCCCACTCTTCATGACCCCATTTTGGGGTTTTCTTGGCAGAGATCCTGGAACAGTTTGCCATTTCCTTCTCCAGGTCACTTTACATATGAGGAAACTGAGGCAAACAAGATTAAGTGACTTGCCCAGGATCACACAGCTAGTAAGTGGCTGAGGCCAGATTTGAACTCAGGGCCTCCTAACTCCAGAGCTTGTGCTCTATCCACTGCTGTACCTAACTGCCCTGTTAGAAAAGACCTTAGGGAGCATCCATCCAAGCCCTTCATTTAGCAGATCAGGAAACTGAAGCTCAGAGAAGAGAAGGGTCCTGTCCAGGGTCACACACATGTAGTAAGTGACAGAGTCAGTATTTGAACCCAGATCCTCTGAGCTGTACTTTCTGCCATATCACACTGCCTCTCAAAGGGTTGATGTCATGGAGAGTAGCTACCTCACAGCCCAACACAGTGTTCTGAAGATCTCCCTCCTCACAAAGACAGGGTCTTGGGCTACATGAACCAACGGACCAATGCAAGCAGGGCCGCCCACATGCCCTCACATTCACTCCCATCTTGTACTGGGTGACCTGGCTGGGACAAACCTTTTTCCCAAGGAAGAAATTATCCAACTAAATATCTGTCTGTCTGTCTGTCTGTCTGTCTGTCTGTCTGTCTCACTATCTTTCTGTCTGTGTCTATCTATCTTCTGTCTGTCTATCTGTTTATCCATCCATCTACTTATCTAGCTATTTATCTATTCCTCCATCTATCCATTTATCTATCGATTGCGGAGACTGTGATTGGCACCTTAATGGATCCTCCGCAGCATTTAGCTCAGGGCTTGGCCAATGGGATGTGGGGGAGGTGCCATTTTGTAAATATTGGTTGCATAAGTGGATGAATGAGTCAATTGTATTTATTTGGTCTGTGCAATTGTAAAACAGGAGCCTCCTTCTTTCCTGAGTCTTTTTAATGCCTTCAAAATGCATCTGGTCACATTTTCCCTTGTCACATGAAGTAGCCAACCACTGTAAGATGGAAACTCCTGTGAACAAGCCCAGCAGGCAGGGATTAATGCCTGGGACCCTTGGTTTCACTCCATACTTGGTAGACGATCAGGGCAGGAAAGGAGGCCCCCAGGAAGATGTTTCCGCCTTGCATCCTCAGGATGGAAATAAATTGCCACAGGAATGGAGCAGTTAATGAAGATGATAATTAGAATTGCTTATTAGGAACTCACTTCTAAAGTTTACTTGTGCTTATAATAGAATCTACAACACATCTGCTTAAGGAGAATGGCAGATTTTCCTGTTCTGATGCACTTTAAATAAAGATCCCTAAGCCCTTCCTTTTGGTGTGCCCAGGGAGGCCCACCAGCTACAGTCATGTATACGGTGCCCTCCTCTCAACCTCTCTCACCAGCCAAAGCTATTGTAACTGCCAGAAGAATGAACACTCAGTAGGATAGAGGTAGGTTGAAACCCTCCCACAATGGTTTCCCTTTTGAACCAAGGAACCCATACCGGGAGATGTCTTATAAAGCTTTCAGCTTAAATCAAGAGTCCAAGACTTCTGATCCTACACTATACATGTCACCCCAAGTTCTTTTCTCTCACGCAAAAATAAAAGAGAATATCTATCATCTCTTTCCTGTGTCACCTTGGCCAGGTTCATGGTTGGAAAATGGGACATTGGGATTAAGATGATAAATTAGTGATCTAGAACTGAAAGTGGCCTTAGAACATAGAATGTCAGAACTGGGAGGGCACTTAGAACAGAGAAGATCAGAGCTGGAAGGGCCCTTAGAATACAGGATGTCAGAGCTGGAAGGGCCCTTAGGACATAAAATGTCAGAGCTGAGAGGGCCCTTAGAACATGGAATGTCAGAGCCGGGAGGATCCTTAGAACAGAAAATATCAGAGCTGGAAGGGCCCTTAAGACACAGGATGTAAGAGCTCAGAGGGCCCTTAGAACACAGAATGTCAGACCTGGGGGAGCCCTTAGAACAGAAAATATCTGAGCTGGAAGGGCCTTTAGGACACAGGATGTCAGAGCTGGGAGGGCCCTTAGAACATGGAATGTCAGAGCCGGGAGGATCCTTAGAACAGAAAATATCAGAGCTGGAAGGGCCCTTAAGACACAGGATGTAAGAGCTCAGAGGGCCCTTAGAACACAGAATGTCAGACCTGGGGGAGCCCTTAGAACAGAAAATATCTGAGCTGGAAGGGCCTTTAGGACACAGGATGTCAGAGCTGGGAGGGCCCTTAGAACAGAAAATATCAGAGCTGGAAGGGCCCTTAGGACACAGGATGTCAGAGCTGAGAGGGCCCTTAGAACATGGAATGTCAGACCTGGGGGAGCCCTTAGAACAGAAAATATCTGAGCTGGAAGGGCCTTTAGGATACAGGATGTCAGAGCTGAGAGGGCCCTTAGAACATGGAATGTCAGACCTGGGGGAGCCCTTAGAACAGAAAATATCTGAGCTGGAAGGGCCTTTAGGACACAGGATGTCAGAGCTCGGAGGGCCCTTAGAACATGGAATGTCAGACCTGGGGGAGCCCTTAGAACAGAAAATATCTGAGCTGGAAGGGCCTTTAGGACACAGGATGTCAGAGCTGGAAGGGCCCTTAGAACACAGAATGTCAGACCTGGGGGAGCCCTTAGAACAGAAAATATCTGAGCTGGAAGGGCCTTTAGGACACAGGATGTCAGAGCTGGGAGGGCCCTTAGAACAGAAAATATCAGAGCTGAGAGGAAAGCTGATTGATTGAGTCAGAAAATACCACTTGAAAAGTTGTGCTTTAATGCCCCCCACCCACCTCTAGCCCTCCTTAAAGATTTACTGCTCACTGTGTAACAGTTGAACAGGAAAGATTTACTCTTCAGTCTGCTATGAGTGGGCCAGGAGGAGAGAGAAAAACAAACTGCATTTGACTCTGGCCATGGAACCAAAATAGGAAACAAAATCTCTCATTGCCCAAGGGACTCATCCTGCATTCCAGCTTTCCCATGCAACCCTTTAGCTGCTCCATTTGTGGATTCCTGGTTCTCAGGCTAGGGGATCTCATTGCGGCCATTGTTGCCAGTGGGTAGCACTTAACACTGAGGGGATCCCAACCAGCTCCCACAAGGTCCAGACTCAGTAGAGAATGAATGGTTTCCCTGCTGTGTGTCTGAAACACCAAAACAGTGGCCAGTTCCATGGCAGGAAGAAATCAAAACTATTCAAGGAGAAAAATAAATCACATTCATTATTTGTAGATATGTGGCTAAATTTGTCTCCCATCCAACCAGCTGTTTTGGTGTCATGTAGACCTGTGAGCCACTCATCAGACTGTGACTTTGGGAGAGGGCTCAGTGAGCAGAAGACCTTGTGAATCCAAAGCTTCCCTCAGTCCCTTCCTAGCCCCATCCCCAAAGTAGCAAGAATTGGAAATTGGGGATAGGGGCAGAGGAACAGCTGATCATCAAATCACAGCACAGTATGTTTAGAGCAGAAAGGGACATTAGTGATCCTCTGATGTGCCTCTATTTTACAAAAGAGGTGTAGAGAGGAGTCATTTAGAGCTGAAGGGAACCTAATGGATCATCCAATCTAGTGGTCCCAGGAACATCTGAGGGTCGTTAGGAACCTTTCAGGGGATCTAAAAGCCCAAAACAATGCTCACAATAATACCAAGATACTTTAACTTCTAATATGGTAAATATTGATAGTGATAACTCACATCAATAAAAACTCTTTGGGGAAGGGTCTCCAATACTTTTTAAGAGTGTAAATGGGTCCTGAGACCAAAAAATTTGGGAACCAATGATCTAATCCACCCACCACCATTTTATAAGAAAATTGAGGCATAGATGGGAGAATTGACTTGCTCAAAGTCACACAAAGAATACCATTCCATGATTTGAACCCAGGTGTCTAGCTGCCCAACCCAGTGCTTCCTCAACTATTCCATGGCACTCACATAAGGTCACTTCTTTCCCACCTTCCCCACCCCAAATTGAGCGCTCCTATGGACAATGTTGGTTCAAGGATGCCAGGTGACAAAAATCAATCAATTAATTAACAAGCCTCTATTGAATACTGTGCTAGATACTGGAGATACAAATATAATATGCCCTCTAGTAGCTTACATCCTACTTTGAGGATATCACAAGTTCATAGCTTTGTATGTTCAGGAAAGGGAGAGACAGAGAGAAAGAGAGAGAGAGGAGAGAGACAGAGAGAGAGGGAGGGAGAGAGAGAGAGGTTAGATAAATGGATAGACAGAAAAACAGATGGAAGGAAGGAAGGAAAGAAAGAAAGAAAGGTGGATAGTTAGATTGATAGAGAGATGAAAATAGAAATCTAGATAGATGATAGACAATAGAAAGACAGACATACAGCTGGGTAATATGAAGATAGATGATAGGTCGAAGGATGGATGGAGATAGAGATATATACACAAAGTAAATACAAGGTGATGGGGGTGGGGAGTGATGTAAGACAATCAAGAAAAGAAAGAGGTGTTACTGAAGCTGAGGCTCCAAGGGAGCTGTGAAGGGAGAGCCTTCCGGGTATTTAGGGGACAGTGTATTCAAAAACACAAAAGTGGGAAATCAAATATTCTGTTTGGAGAACAGCAAATAGGCTAATTTGGCTGGATCCTTGATTCATGAAGAGGAGTAATATGTAATCACTCTGCAAATGTCAACTACAGCCATAAAGTAAAAGGCTTTAAATGCAGTTTTTGTTTTTTAATTCTAGAGGTAAGAGGGAGCCACTGTGCTTTAGGAATAGCAATTTGGCAGCCGTGTGAAGGATGGATAGGAGAGGGGAAAGGCTAGCTGCAGAGAAACCTACTGGGATACTGTGGCAATAGCATTGGCTGGGGCTGATGAAGCCTGAACCAAGGTGGTGCTCGAGGTTGGGCCGGAGAGAGGGGAGCAGATCTGAGGGATGTGAAGGAGGCAGAAGACACAAGATCCCATCACTTACAGGCTACAGGGGATGAGGGACAGGGAAGAACTGAGGGTGACTCTGAGGTCGCAGACTTGGGTAACAGGAAGTAGGATGGTACCGGGAAGCCAGTCAAAGAGTAGTTAAGTGAAAAGATGATGAGCCTTTCTTAGGCATAGTGAGTTTGAGATGCCTAAGAAACTGACTACCCAGCTGGAGATGTCCAGCAGGGTGAGTCAAGAAACATTTCTCAAGTGCCTACTGTGTGCCAGACACTGTGCTAAGTGCTGGGGATACTAAGAAAAGGAAAAGATAATCCCTGCCCTCAAGGAGCTTACAATCTAATGGGGGAGAGAATGAGCAAGCAAATATGCACAACCAAGATAAAGAGGAAATAGTTAGCAGAGAGAAGGCACCAGGATGAATAGAGCTGAGAGAAAAGCTTCCTGCAGAAGACAAGATTTAGTTGGGACTTAAAGGGAATTGGAGACTCACAGCTAAAGGTCAAAAGAAAAAGGAAGGTCATAAATCTAGCACTGGCAGAGACCTCAGAGGCCCTGGAGTCCAACCTCCCCATTTTACATCAGAAGAAACTGAGATCCAGCCAAGTTAAGGTTTGCGACTTA
This sequence comes from Trichosurus vulpecula, assembly GCF_011100635.1. Lineage (NCBI taxonomy): Eukaryota > Metazoa > Chordata > Mammalia > Diprotodontia > Phalangeridae > Trichosurus > Trichosurus vulpecula. Next base: position 47,268,638 of record NC_050574.1, read on the forward strand.
CTCGTGGTGGCATAGATAGTCAGCAGCAGAAACAGGATTTGAAGTCAGATCCTCAGTCTTGGGAGTCAGGGCCCTTTCCACTGTACTACCTGGGGACTAGATGATACTTCCTGAGGACTAGATTCCTAATTCCCCAGTGCTGCTCTTCAGTCTAGAACACAGACATCTAGAATAGACAATTCCCATCTGACCAAGCCCTACAGGAGCAGTCCACTTCATTTCACGGGAGTGTCGATCTTTGCCTCTTGGCATTTTAACTTCCATCTACTGCTGGCATTACACAGATCTGAGAGATTCTTTGGATTTCTTTTTTGAAAATTTTCATTAAATCTCAATTATCCTTTCAAATCTCCACATTAGGTTTAGACTGACTTTGGCCATCATTTCAATTTCGGTGTTTTAATCTAATCACATTTTTCCCCCTGACATTGGTGAGGGGAGCTTTTCTGTGTTCTAACTGCGTGACCCAGATGTTGTGCTTTCTCTACAGCTGCCTCTCATGGGCCATGCACGTGTGTATGCGTGTGCATGTGTGTGAGTGTATGTGTGCTCATCTCAGCCAGACTTAATTACATGCTGTGCGGTAGAAACTAGTCAGCTGATGAGCCATTTCCTTGAGACTATTCCTTGATGATATCTTTTGACAAATTCTCTTATTTCTCAGTCTTCACTTATGATGGTGCCTTCATGGTGAGAGAAGGGGGTAGACAGCTGGCGGACAACGTTATATACCCCAGGATGATTTCGACTTGATGCTGCTGGGATCTTCTCTTGGATTTCTAAAAAAAGAAAAGGATTGATTCCAGAGGGTTTAGGGGTTCAGAGCTGGCAAGTGTCTCTGTGGCCCACTAATCAATGTTACTTCCATGGAGGCTTGCTGGTGATGTCTGAGGGTTCTCCCATTCCCCTTCATACTGGCAAATTACAGGCTTTTAGGTAAGGCTCACTTCATTTTGCAGTGATTGTGAGGAGTAGATTTAATTAGCCATAGACTCGGCAGGGGCGTGAAGCAGGCTGGCATTATTAAGATGCAGTTTCCCTGCAAAGTCCCTAGCTCCCTCTCTATGGACCCTGGACTCCCCAGCCCTGCACTCATTTTGTCTTAGTCCCCAGGCAACTAATACCTAGGGAGAAGAGACACAGAAAATCAAAGAAAGAAAGAAAAATTAAAAGGAAACAGTGTGAGGCCAACGATGCCTTCTCCTCCGAGGGAGACCACAGGGCTGCCTACCCTGCTTGGACCCACTCTCGGAATCCAGTAATTGACGAAGATCCTCAAACAGAAGAGACTCCAGCCTCCTGGCTCCTGGTCTAACCAGTCTCTGGGATTGATGAGGGGCTCTGGAAAGTGGATGGCTCCCCTGGCTTTGACCTTCATCCCTAACCCAATGACCTCCCCAGCCTTGCTGAATGAGGACAGAAAAGATGGGGTCAGAGAGTTCAAAATAGGCAATTTAGGCCCTCCTCACTCCTTCCCTGTCTGGTGGGCCTGAGGGAAGGATGAAGAAGCATTAAATGTTTGTTCAATGAGATTGAATTGAACTTTTGATTAAATTAACATCCATTAGAGAACACTGTGCCCAGACCTCTGCCAGGACAGCCGTTGGACAAATGGAACTGAACACTTCATGCTTCCATTGTTTTATTGTTTTTTTAAAAAAATTCTAGCCTAAAAATCTTTTATTTCCAACCTTCGCCATTAATTAGTCAGTTTATTTCTTCACTCATCACTCACTCATTCATTCATTCATTGGCCAAGTATTTCTTAAGCCTCCTCATGCCCAGAACAATGCTAGGTCTAAAAGGGAATCATTGGATCGTAGACTCAGAGCTGGAAGGACCTTCTGAGGACCTCTAGCTCAACCCCTAAGTATAGCGAGCATTGACGTAGAACTTTCATGGGTTATTTCATCTGATGCCCATGACAATCCTGCGAGGGAGGTGCTATGATTCACCCCATTTTATAGATGAAGAAATTGAGGCTTAGAGACATGAGGAGGTCACACAGTTCATAAGTGTCAGAGGCAAGATTGGAACTCAGACCTTCTTGATTCTACTCTGTACTACCACCTGACTCTAGTTTTGCAGATAAGGAAACTGAGGCTGAGAGTGACTAAATTACTGTTTCAAGGTCACAAAAAGCATAAGTCCAGTCTTAATAGTAGATGCTAGGTGGTGCAGTAAATAGAGCAACGGGCTTGGAATCAGGAAGACCCATTTTCCTGAGTTCAAATCTAACCTCAGACACTTACTAGCTGGGCAAGTTACTTGATCCTATTTGCCTCGGTTTCCTCGTCTGTAAATTGAGCTTTGAAAAGGACATGGCAAAGTATTTTGCCAAGAAAATGCCAAATGGGGTTACAAAGAATTGGTCACAACTGAAACACAACTCAACGACAACAATAAGTGTTTGTTGACTGACTAACTGGCAGAGATGGGATCTGATTCCAGATGTATTGCCTTTCCTCTGCACTACCCAATTCCTTCCTCCAAAGAGCTTTCTGAATAGCTGCGAAGGTGATGAGTAACGTGAATTTAGAGCCAAGAAGACTGGTTCAAATCCCATTTCTAATACTTATTAACTTTGTGACTCTGGGCAAGTCATTTAGTTTCCCCATGCCTCAGTTTCCCCATCTGTAAAATGAGGGGGTAGACTCTGAAGTTCCTTCTAGCTCTAATCTATGCTACCTTCTTGGGAAATGCATATGACATACAAGGTATCTGCAGTGGTTACCCTGTTGCTGGGATTGGCCAGGAAGTACTGCTGCTTATGGGTTTTAAAAAGTTGCCTAGAGCATTGAGAGATGGACTCTCATTCCGCCCTTCGACTTCATATACTGGAAATCCCCTCTGACCTGAAGTCCTTCCCTCTGATTGGCTGGTTCCTCCCAGAAGCACCATTTTCAATAGGACACCCAAGCCAATCATGTCTCCATTCCTCTCCAGGCTGTTGTACTCCTGACCCTCTCAGACTTTCCCTACAACAGCCCTGCACCAGGCTCCTTCATGTCTTCCACTCCTCCATCCCCAGCTCTTCAACTGTCCGTTACATGTGGTCTTCCCCATTAGAATGTAAGCTCATTGAGGTCAGAGACATCTTTCAATTTGCTTGTCTTTATTCATATTACCAGAGCTTAGCACAGTGCCTAGTACAGAGTAAGAATTGAATAAATGCCCATTGACTTAACTTGCCAATAACTGGGGCGCCCATCTCACAGTGTTGTTGTGACATCCAAACAAAATACCTATGAAGCACTTCCCAAGCTCTGAAACTGTAGAAATGCCCGTCGTTGTTATTGTTTGGGTGTTGCTGTTACAGCATTCCACACTTAACTGTGGTTTCGTCACAGCTGTGGGTCCTCCCTCCACTGATCCAGATCCCAAACCCTCTATGACTGAGGGGAGAGTTGTCCAGGGCTGGGGTTCAATGGAGATGAGCCTCAGTCCACTCTTTCAGAATGGCCTTTGGAGGGCAGGCATCCCTACTATCATGGGCCATTCTCAACCCTTCTCCAGCTTGGCAGGAGTGGCTAGAGCTGGGGGCTTTGAGGGCAAAGGGTCCCCAAACCTAGGGTCTCCTGTAACACCACCTGGAGGGAGGCATTGGAGGAGGACAATCAACAAATGGGAAATCATTAAAGGGAGAGGCTGTAGATAATCACGCATGAGAGGATGCTATGCTACGTGCTATTAGTGTGTGGAGGTGGAGGAGAGGAAAAGGAGGGGAGGAGGAGAAGGAGAAGGAAGAGAAGGAGAAAAAGGAAGAGGAGGAGAAGAGGAGGAAAAGAGGAGGAGAAGGAACAGAAGGAGAAAGAGGAAGAGGAGGAAGTGGAGAAGAGGAAGAAGAGGAAGTAGAGGAGAAGAGGAGGAGGAAGAGGAGGAAGAAGAGGAAGAGGGGGGAGTGGAGGAGGCAGAGAAGAAGTAGGAGGAGGAGCGAAGGGTTGGTCATTGGCTTATAACTCTAGAGCTAGATGGAACCTCAGAGGCTGGGTAAGCCAACCCTTCATTTTACAGATGTGGAAACTGAGACTCCATGAAATCATAGGATCATAGTTAGAGCTGGTAGGGACCTCAGAGACCATCTAGTCGAATCCCTTCATTTAATATATGAGGTAACTGAGACTTGTTTAGTGATTTGTTAAATATCACATAGGTAGTACATGTCTGAGGCAAGATTTGAACCCAGATTCTTTGACTTTGACTTTGACTTTGGGTCACTCTGACCTCAATCAGGGAAGTCTTCAGAGGACAGCAGCCCACTAAATTCCATAGGAAATGGACCTCATTCCTGGACCAAAGGTATCAACTAAAATGCAGTCAGCAGAGGGCAGGTCCCTAGTTTCCCCATTGGGAAGAGGTGGGCCATACTGCCTGCCCACTCACCCATATTTCTGGGTCAGGATAATAGGCATCATTGCTACACCTATAGAGTTGCATGGAAGGGAGGCCTGGACACCTGATCTAGGGAGTATGTTGCAGCAGCCACCCACCAGACCTCTAGGGCCTTTGCTGTGGAATGCCCATTAGGCAGCCAACCCTCCCATCAATGGCACATGGGACTGCCAGACTACCTTTACAAACACATGCCTTCCCTTTGGAGGTGCTACATTCTAGCCAAGATGGTCTGCATGCTGCTTCTCAAGCCCCGCATTCCTATTCCCAGGCCTGAGATGCTCTCCCTCCTCAGCTCTACCACCTAGCAACCCAAGCTTCCTTCAAAACTCAGCTCATAAAGGGCTGCCCTCAGACACTTGACACTTACTTAGCTGTGTGACCTTGGGCAAGTCACTTAACCCCAATTGCCTTGCCTCCCCCTTCCAAAAAAAAAAACTCAGCTCATGGGCCACTTCCTAGAGGAAGCCTTCCCTGGTCCCCTTCCTCCCAACTCCAGTTGTCTCTTCAAAACAATATGCACATGTTCATCTGCTTACAAATGAGCATCCCTGGGGAAATGTAAGCTCCTTAGGGGAAACAAATATCATTCCTCGTGTTGTGCCTGTATCCTCATGTCCAGCACAGCATTTGGCACATAAGAAAGGGATAAGGCTAAGACCTGTGATTTTGTTCCATTAGCAAACCCTGCACGAATGTGGGTTGGCACCTAGCTTTGCAGCTAGCAGTCAGTGTCTATAGCATTGAAAGGCTGGGTAGCTTCCCCAGGGTCGCAGAGCAGGCATGTGACTGCTATACTGGGAGACCATGGCCAGTGAGGGAGAGCCCCACCTCTGCCATTTTCGTTTTGAGATGAGACAAAGTGAGTCACACAGGATGAGCAGGGATGGAAGGGCTGAGATCTGGATCACAGATAGCATTCAATTGTCCTGTTCCCTTCCAAAAAAAATTACCCATCTTTCAAGCTTCCCTATGCTTGCAGTCACCTAGATTCTCACAACCTCAATGAAATCTTTGGCTCACTTTACTTCACTGCCCTTTTGTGCCCAGACAGTTGTCAAATCTTGTGAGTTCTACTGACAAGAGGCATCTCGGTGGCACAGCGGATAGAGTGCAGGGTCTGGAGTTGGGAAGACTGAGTTCAAATCCGGCCTCAGACACTTACTGGCTGTGTGACCCTGGATAAGTCACTTAACCTCTGTCTCAGTTTCCTCGATTGTAAAATAAAGATAATAATAGGCATTTACCTCCCAGAGGTTTTATGAAGATTAAGTAAGATAATATTTGCAAAGTCCCTCACACATATAGGTGCTATGTTAATGCCTAGTCCCTCTCTGCCTCTATATCATGAATGTTACCTTCTTATTACTTACACAGCTACCACCCTAGTAGTCTTCATCCCTTCTTGCCTGGACTACTGCACTAGTCCATTCGTAGCCGGGAATCTATTCTACCCCCGCCCTATAAAATTTATTTTTAAAAAAGGAACTATATGTATATTGGGGGGACATGCTCAAAATTTTTTACTGATAGAGGTACAAAATCACAAATGTTTGGAGACCCCTGCCTTTAGCCACTAGAGTAACTAATTCTAATTAACTAATTAACCTCTGTTTGCCTCAGTTTCCCCATCTGTAAATTGAGGATCATAATAGCACCAACCTGCTAGGGTTGTTGCGAGGATCAGATGAGATTATAATTGTCTGGTGTTTAGCATAGTTCTGGCACATAGTAAGTACCGTGTAAGTGTCAGCTATCATTATTATTAAGCAGCTAGGTGGTGAAGGGGGATAAAGTGCCCTGCCTGGAATCAGGAAGACTCCTCTTCCTTAGTTCAAATCTGACCTCAGACATTCACTAGCTGTGTGATCCTGGGCAAGTCACTTAACCCAGTTTGCCTCAGTTTCCTCATCTGCAAAACAAGGTGAAGAAGGAAGTGGCAAACCAATGTCTCTGCCAAGAAAACCCCACATGGGGTCATGAAAAGAAACAACTGAACAAGAAATTATTATTGTCATCATCGCCGTTGCCATCATCGCCATCATCATCATTATCCTTCCCACTTCATCCAATTTTCTTGATCATTTATTCTCCTATTGTTACTTCAGGAATTACAAAGTTTATTTCCAGTCACTTTTCATAGTTTTTGCCCCAGTGGGCAAAAGTGGTTGCCCAGGTTCTGTCATTGCTAGTTATAACTGGACAGGGGCATTGATATTGGGGGGGAGGTAGATTCCTGTTCAGGAATAGAGATGTTGGGTTGGGCTAGATGCCCTCTGAACTCCTTTCCAACCTCAAGATTCTGGGACTCTGAGATTCTGTGTTATTCCCTTAAGTGGTAAGAACAGAAAGGAATGAATCAGACCAACAGAGAAGAACCTATCTCTGTGGCCATGGATGTGCGTGGCTTCGTTGGCATCAAAGATTTCCTCTTGGGGTATAGCCAAGCCCTTCCAGGGAAGTCAGAGATGCGAGATGCTATCCAATACATCCGAACTCTCCCCTCCCCTCCCCCTACCAAAGGTCCTCATTTTCCACCCTAGCAAGAAGGAGAAAGAAGGTTTCTGGTGCTCATGGAGGCTTAGGTTGGATGTCTGTAAAATTATGTCGATTCCATCCTCTCCCCCACCCCCACCAGATCGCACAGTGACTGGCATGGTGCATTGGACTTGGAGACAGAGAAGGCCCAGGGTTCCGATCCCAGCTTGGTCATTTACTAGCTGTTTGATCTGGAGCAAGACCCTCAGCCTCTCTATGCCTGGAGACACAGAGAAGGTACAATGGGGACAGCAGAAGTACCGGCTTCACAGGATTGTCGGGAGGAGCCAATGAAATAATATACATAAAGTCTGTTCCAAGCCATGTGACTATTAGTTATTACTGTGGGTATTGTGCAGGACTTAATCCCTCTGGGCCTCAGTTTCAGCATCTATAAAATGAGGAGGTTGCACATGATGACATCTTTGGTCCTTCTCCAGCTCCAATCCTAGTCAATCCTCACACCTCGGCTAGACTTCACCAGGCCAGCCTGTTTCTAGTTGTCACTGATTCAGAGAACTTCTTCTCCTCACTCTTTGTTAAGGTGGGGAGCAGACAACCCCTTCCCTCTGATCCCTTTCTCTGAATGGAAGGAAGGAAGGGAGGGAGGGAGGGAAGGAGGGAAGAAGGGAGGGAGGAAGGGAAGGAAGAGGAGGGAGGAAGGAAGAAAGGAAGGAAGGAAGGAGAGGAAAGGAGAAGGAAAGAGAGGAGGGGAGAGGAGAGAAGAGGAGGGGAGGGGAGGGGAGGGGAGGAAAATGATGACAAGAGGCTCTGACTTCGATCTTAACAAATGTTAAGATCTCATCTCTTAGAATACGAACAGAGCTTCAGGTAGACCACAAACCAGAGATGGGGAGATAGAAGCTGTTAGTGAATTGTCCCTCTTATCACTGCCAAGTCCAGAGTCCAATTGACTTGGGCACTTGTGTTTCCATTCCCCGTCCAGCCTTCGGAGCTCATGGCTCTGTTGTTTGCTAAGTGTACCAGCCCAGACTGTAATGCGTGACAGCATTTGGGAGAGCTTCCGCTGTCTCATTAAAACACAAACCATGGCAGTCAGGCAGGGTCATTAAGAAATGCCTTCGGCAGCAGAGCAGAGCAACATCAACTGATCACTTGAATATTAAGTGTTTGGGGTCAGACCCTGGGCTCTCCCCTGATCGTTCATATGAATATGTTGTAGCCCATTGGCGAAAAAAAAAAAAAAGGCCTATTTGTTGATAGGCATCCATGGTTGGGGATGGCCAGGACACTTCAAAGCCATTAGCAATGACATGAATCAAATAAAATAAACCACCCCCAGAATCTCAGGTTCTAGAGCTGAAAGGCACCTTTGATTCTTTTTCTTCCTTTTTTTAATCTTTCTTTCTTTCTTTCTTTCTTTCTTTCTTTCTTTCTTTCTTTCTTTCTTCCTTCCTTCCTTCCTTCCTTCCTTTCTTTCTTTCTTTCTTCCTTTCTTTCTTTCTTCCTTCATTTTTTATTTATTTCTCGATCTGGTCCTGTGATGCATCCCCAGCACTTAGCACATGCTTGGCATTTGGCAGGGGCATATTACAGTTTTACTGACTAATTGCATCCATGTGGGGAAATCCTGGTGTGAAAATTCCCTCCACTGTTGCAGAATGGTGGTTTCTCAGTGACTTGCCCATGGATACACAGCTGATATGTGTCAGGGGAAGGATTTAAACCGAGATCTTCCTGATGTCAAAAGAGCCTTCTATGCTACACTACCAATCCAAAATTATTTTACACGTGATCCAAAGTGGTTGGTGTGTTAAGTCGTATCAGTCATGTCTTACTCTTCATGACCTCATTTGAGGTTTTCTTGGCAGAGATACTGGAATGATTTGCCATTTCCTTCTCCAGCTCATTTTACAGATGAGGAAACTGAGGCAAACAGGGTGAAGTGACTTGCCCAGGGTAGACAGCTAGTAAATGTCTGAGGCCAGATTCAAACTCACGAAGATAGGTCTTCCTGATTCCCATGCCAGTACTCTATCCGCTTTGTCACCTACCTTCCCAGGTCCAAAGTGGAATGGAGTCAAACCTGAAGCATTTGGTGGCCTTGAGACACTTAAAATCACAGAACCTCAAAATTTCAAAGAACCCCAGAAGCCACATAGATCAGCCCATTCCTGAAGAAACATCCCCAATACAGCCCCAACAAATGCTTCTCCAGCCACTGAATGCCTCAAGTGGAGAGGACCCCACTACCTCCTTGGGTGGTCCATCCCATCCCTCGACAGTTACATTGCTAGTTAAGTTTTATCCTTACATCAAACCAACCTCTACTTCTTTGCAACATCTCCCGTCACTCCTGGGCCTGCCCTCTGGGGCCAAATAAACTGCATCTAATGCCCCTTTCACATGACTGCAGATACTTAAAGATTTCATGCCCCCTCTGAAGGTATACCCTTCTCCAGGGTAGACACCCCTAACTCCAACTGATCCTCATAGTTGTCTGGTTCTGAGTCACACTGGGCAGAATTCACCAGACTAGGGCCTCACAAGCGCCGTGATGTACTTATAGTGGTGCTGACCTAGAGCTGAGGTGGGTACTAAAAGCTTAAACTCAATAAGTTGTCCACCCCCACAGCCACTCTAAATTTTTTGGTGAAAATGTATTGTATCCTAGCCCAGGACTGGGAGAAAGAAGCCCATTCACACTGGCTAATCAATACAAGGAGTCAATACTTGTTTGATTACTCCTGTGCCCAACCACTACCATCACCGCTCCCACTGGCCAGGAGCCTCTCCCTGTTGCTGTGGTTACATCTCTCCCCAAGATCCCCCTGGGAATAATGGAGTTGAGTGAATATTAATGGACTTATGAGTGCCATATTGATCGATATTGACCTGCATCCTTGGGAGCACATGTGCCCTCCGCAAAGCCTGCTCCCAAGTGCCCTCTCAGGGCTGGATTCACATTTCAATGGGAAGGTCTCCTGTGGTCTTGAGAGACAGCCTTCCTAAGGATGAAAATAGGAACTTGGCTAAGACAATCTTTTCAAAAGCCTTTTTCAAACTCCTTTACGTACTTTAATGTAGCTATGCCAATAGTCACCATGGTCATTGAAGAAAGAGGATTTATCAGATAAGGGCCCTTCCCAGTCTTTGTTCAGAGAAATCACTCAGGCCTCCTCTCTGCCTTGCTCACAGGTTCCTCAAGCCAAGTCCTTGATTATTTTGGCCTTGGTGAGCCATACATAGTAAGAGACTGTGTTATCATGAACACTACATTAGACCTAGAGTTAAGAAGATGTGAGTTCAAATTCTAACTTGGGGGGGGGGGGTGGGGAATGTCTTGCTTGACTATGAATATTTGTTATAAAGGTTTGTGTTTTTTTCTCCTCTGTAAGAGGAGTTGAAAGGAAGAGAAAACAGATTTTTGTTCATTCAAACAATATATCTTTCGAGCTGTGTGACCCTGGGTAAGTCATTCAGATTCTCCATACCTTAGTTTCTTCATTTGTAAAATGGAGATGATAAGAGTACCTGTACTACCTGCTTCATACAGTTGTTCAAAGAACTACAGTTGGAAGGCACCTCAGTAGCCATCTGGTCCCATTTTCCCATTTTCCAGATAAAGAAACAGGTCTAGGGAGTTTAAGTAACTTGCCCAGGTTAATGCAGGTAAGGCTCAGAGGCAGAATTTGAATCAAGACCCCTGACTGTAGTCAGCATATATCCCCCTGTATCATGCCACCTGCCTTGTTGTGAGGATCAAATAAAATAATAAATGTAAGATACTTTACAAATCTTAAAAACTCAATATAATAAGAATTACGTACTTGCCTACATACATGTCGTTCCTCCCTACCCCTAATAGAACACAAGCTCCATGTGCCCAAGGTTTGTTTCATTTTTGACTTCATAGCCTAATCATCTAGTGCAATACCTGGCATACAGTAAGTGCTTAATAAATGCTTGCAGAAATGAAATGCATTAAGTGAACAAATATTTGACAAGCTATTGAATTGCGTTGCAGAATGAAACCCAGGCTGCATCCAAGTCCAGAGTCTTGAAGTAATGTCCAGAAATTTAATTCAGCTTAACAATTGATTAGCTAACTCTCCAATCAATCCATCTCTCCAACAACAAGCATAAAAGTAATCATAAGAATTCATATTTTGGGGGCACATTAACATTTACGAAGCCCGCGACAACCCTGAGGAGATAGCATAAATATTCTCTGCCCCATTTTATACGAGAATAATAAGCCCACAATCAAGCATATATATAACACTGATCTCTAAAAATTCAAGACCAGTATTTTGAATAAGTATAGTATCCAAAATGCCCACAATCTCCAAGCTACATGAAATCAAAAGCTTTCAAAATATAGAGATTGACCTTAAAACTTCAGGGTCAAGTGGAAATTGTAGGAAGCATCATTCCCCTTGTCCCATCTGCCAAGAACGACTTTGGGGAACCAACAAACGTGAAACTTTCATCCTAATACTTTTAAGACAAAAAGCAACTGTTTCATCCATCCGAGCAAGAGTCCTTAGAACGCTAAATATGAAAAAATAGTCAGATAGTAACTTTCCTATGAAAAATTTGAGACAAATGAGATGAATAATAATAACACTTATATTTTAATTACAGTAGCTGACGTTTACATGACACTTTAAAGTTTGCAAAGCGCTTTCCAAATGTTATCTCATTTTATCCCCATGAGAACCCTGGGAAGTAAATTATTATCCCCGTTTTTACAGATAAGGAAACTGAAGTAGGTTATGTGATTTGCCCAGGATTACATAGTGAGGCAGTGTCTGAGGCAGGATTTGAAACCAGTTCTTCCTGACTCCAGATCCATGATTCTACCTCACTTCCAAGTTCTAAAAAGTACTCACTTCTATAGCACTGTGCAGTTTGTAAAGTGTTTTTAGCTCATTTAAATCTAATAGCAACCCTACCCTGAATAGCTCAGTCAATAGAGCAGCAGACTTTTAATCTGAGAGTCCAGAGTTCAAGTTCCTGTCTAGGTACTTCTCTAGGCAGCTAGGTAGTGTAGTGGCTAGAGTGCCAGACCTGAACTCAGGACAACTCCTCTTCTTGAGTTCAAATCTGGCCTCAGATGTTTACTAGATGTGTGAACTTGGGCAAGTCACTTGACCCTGTTTGCCTACATTTCCTCATCTGAAAAATGAGCTGGAAAAGGAAATGGCAAACCACTCCAGTACTTTTGCCAAGCAAACCCCAAATGGGGTCCTGGAGAGTCAGAAATGGCTGAAACGACTGAACAACAAAGGAACATCAGCTTGGGTCATCATAACTCCAAGTCTGGCACTCTGTCCAATTCAATGCAAATTAGCACACGTTTATTAAATGCCTAGTATGTACCAGGCCCATCCTAAGAGCTAGGTTTCCAATGACAAAATCAAAATAGGCCTTTTCTTCAAAGAAACTACATTATACCGAGGGAGGGGAGTGATTTTAGCACTGCTCCCATCACAGTGCCTTGCCTAAGTTTCTATCCTCAATCAACAAATACAGTTTCCAAAATCTGGGATAGGGAGCAGCTCTCGTCTGTGTTGGCATTTATTGGAAACCAGTAAAACTCCAATAGGAGGCAGCTTGCCATTACATAGCTCAGTATTCAGCCAGCATCAACGTGTCCCTAATAAAGTCCTGAGAGAATGCATCTGGCACCAAGGTCAGATTTACATCTTACCACCATTGTAAAGGGATTCCAGCAGAATGGGGGTGAGGAGAGCAGAAGGATGGGGTCATATTTCATGGCCTGTGAGGAAAATGCTCTTTGAGAAAAATCAGGGCATTTTGCAGTGGGAAAAAGACCAGACTTGGAGCCAGAAAAGCTGGAGTCAGTCATTGTACCTATCACCTTTGTGAACTTGGGCAAGCTGGCTCCCTTCACTGGGTCTCTGTTTCTTCATCTATAAAATGAAGGGGTTGGACTAGATTCAATTCCATCTACTTCAACAAACAGTTCTTGTTTTGTGTGACTGTATATGTATGTGTTTGTATGTATGTGTGTGTATGGTATGTATGTGTGCACACACACATATGTATATACATTTGTTTTTCTTGCTGAAGGAAGGTGAGGGGGGCAAGGAGAGAATTCAAAACTGAAAATAAAATTGAATTTAAAAGAAACATTTCTTAAGTACCCACTATGTGTTGGTCACTATACTATATGCTAAAGATAAAAAGAAAGCCCCTGTCCTCAAGGAGATTATATTCTAGGCAGAGTGGAGGGATAAAATGTGTACCCGTAAGTAAACAAAAGATATACATAAGTATGTGCACACATACATGTATTATGTATATATATATATATATATACATAATACATGTACCTATGTATGTGTGCACAGATGTGTATGTTTATATACATGCATGTGTGTGTGTGTGTGTGTGTATACACACAAAGTAGCCTTGAGGGGGAGGGAGCATTAAAAACCAGGAAAGTCTGGTGTAGAAAGTGTCTTCTGAGCGGTGCTGGCAAGGAAGTGCTTCAGGTAAGCTCCAACTGTCTTTGCAGCTCTAAATCTGTAATCCAGGAGCCTACGAAATGAGGCGTTCCATGCAGGACTCTTAGTAAACTGAGAAGCATTCTATGGGCATGAGCAATTATGATTATCAGTCATCTCTGCAAGGGTGGCCTGTCTCTTCCTGCTCTGGGGTGGTTGGCTTTGGCTGTATGACATAACTCCAAGTGAAATTGTCTTGGTTGTTAACTAAAGGGCTGACTCCCGGGGAGTCTGGTAATTACCCTCGGATGGCTCCTCACCAGCAACCAGAAGAACCACACACACCATTGTGGTGAGTGACAAAGAAGGGCCCACATGTTGTGTTTGGCCCAGTGGAACGGAATGCTTCCCAAGACTATAGGCCCCAGTGAGATGCCGGCTGTTTCCGGTTGTACCAGAAAAGCCAGAAAAATGACTGGCCTCCGGGCTTCTCAGGGAACCCTGCTTTATTCCTTGTCAGAACCAGTGTGTTCAGGAAACAAGTGAGCATCACACGCAGGTGGGAGGCTGGTTGGCACAGTGGGCCAAGTGCTGGCCTTGGAGTCAGGAAGGTCTGAGTTCAAATCTTGCCTCAGATACTAGTAGCTGTATGACCCTGGGCAAGTCACTTTCTCAGACTCAGTTCCCTCATTTGTAAAAGTGGATATTATAAAACTACCTCAAAGTGTTGTTGTAAGGATCAAATGCAATGACAGGTAGATAGATACATACATACACGCATACATACATATGCGTATGTTACATACATATGTATAGTGTTTATTTCAATGCTTGCCATTATTGCTATCATAAACAGTCCTCCATGTGAAATACTACTCTCATACAACCCATTTTCAAAGCAATGGAAATCATTGAAATAGTGTGGTTCAGCAAAAGAAAAGAGCGCTTCATTTGGATTCTGAAGACTCGGGTTCAAATCCTGTCTCTTCCATTTCCTACCTATGTGACTTTAGGCAAGTTGTGTCCTTTCTCTGGGCTTCAGCTTCCTCATGTGAGAAATGAGGATGTTGGACTTTGTGACCTCTAAGCTCATTTTCTGCTCTTAACCTATGACCTTATTATCTTAACTTGCCACACTTGAGGAAGAAAAGGATGGACTTCTAGCTTTTGAACATATGATTCAGCACTTGTACAGTTAGCCAAGTTTTTTTTAATATGTTTTAGACTTGTTTCCTCTCCTAAACCATCCACTATTCCAGGGCAGGGATCATTGATTATTCTTCTGCTTTCTTCCTATCACCCTGGGCGTCCAATCTGTGCTTGGTAACCCCATACACAGATCAGTTAACAGGAATGCTGAAGGTGGCTGTGTTATTTAGGAGTTCATATAACGTTAATCATGAGCAGAACACGTCTGACCATGCATATTTTGAACTTCTAAGGAGGCTCCATTGAAACTCACTTTTGAGATCTCAGGCATTCCTTGTGTGTTTCCGGTTTGAATTCCTAGAACATGGGTTGCCTAAGGAGGGCTGTTTGTGTGAAGTGAGGAATGTCTTGTGACATTCTTCTGGGGAATGGGTGGAGGAGGAGGATGGAGTTATACAAGGGCTGCCTCTGGGAGCTTTGGTCCCTTAGACCTAGCTCTTTCAGGAGCAGGGTACTGCCAGACCTCCCAAATTCTGACTCATTTGGAGAAAGTCCCATGTGGATCCGAGGACTTGGTCTTATTCTAGAATCTTGTCAGAGGAATGTAACTGTGCTGCCTTCAAGCCAGTAACTAAAACTAAAGCAAGATAAGCAGAGGTCGATCCCTAGGGGAATGGTTTTCACAAATTCATATTATTGAATTATAATTGACACATTAATCTGTCTACATATAATCAAAAGTAGTTTATTCTACATATAATTTACATATAGTTTCTACATACAGTTTAGTCAAAAGTAGTTTATTCTCTCAAAGTAAGCATTCTTCCTGCAATTTCATTTATTATCATTAAAATATCAACAGTACTACAAAAGACTGATGTGGTGAATAGTGTGCACCTCAGAATGTACCTCAGCATGCAGCTAGGTGGCACAGTGGAGTCAGGAGATTTGAGGACTCCATCCACAATGCAACACTTCCCCTCATAACAACGCCAACATCAACAATATAGTAATAGTAAAGGACAGACAAGATTGCTTGGTAATATCATTAATACATTGTTACTATAAACCTGTAATCCTCCTCACACCAGCGTACTGACAGTGCATGGATAACGTATATTGCATTGTTCCCGTGGAACTAACTACCCCTTGTAATATTGTTTCACCTAATATCTGGTTTTGCAGAATCAAATTCATGCATGTGTATATATGTACACATGATAAATATATACAAAGTAAAAAAGGTCACTTCAGGGAGAAGCTTCAGAGATTGGGGGATCAGGAAATGCTTCATATGGGAGATGGTGTTTGAGCCAAACTTCGGAGAAGGCTAGAGACTTTAAGACATGGAGGTGATGAGTAGGTGCATTGAAGCCTTGGGGAACGGTGTGCAAAGCCACAGAGGGGAGATAAACAGTAGGCATTTAATACATTCACCCAGTAGATTCTTCCTAGCTCAAAGCTGAACCTGGGCCTTATTCCTACCCAAATTACAGAAGGGCCTAAATTGTTTGTGTTCTGTGCACACGACCACTGAGGTACCTCTTTAGCATGACTGGAATCCTACCAGATTCCTCACACATAGCAATGAGTTATCTCTGGAACCATGGAGGCTCAAAGCTGCTGAATATTCAAATGAGTCATGGAGTCCATCCTCCTGCCTTTGGGCAGGCCTTTACTTAAACCTCCTCCGACCTAAGACATCCTAGTCCATTCCAATCTCTGTAACTTGAGACAGAGTTAAATCCACTGGAAGCCTGGCTCAGAAGAGACACAAGAAACATGTTTCACAGTCGGTAGAAATCACTGTCAAATATTTCAGCGGATGCATGGTGAGGAAGTGGCAAGAAGAGGGGGGAGAGGGACATTAGTCAGCCAACCACGATGTAGCAGCGTTTAACACACAGCATAAAACTGGGCTTAATGAAGGCATTAGCCTGGAGAAGGGACATTACTACTGAAGGAAAAATAACTGGGCATCGTTAACATCTTCCCTGGCATGGTGTCATTAGGGGAGCAATTTCCAAAAGACTTTTAATGAGAAGGCTAAAAACTAGAGTTTTAAAAAGCTTCATCCACATGTGCTCCTTCATCAAGCTGGAAAACATTGACTTCTAGATGCAGTTCATTCCTGCCGCCTTGTCTTTATTCATTAGCCCAGCGTATGACTCACAGCATTGGCTTGGCAGTGCCCTCATCTAAAGTGGGATGGAGGGGAAAGTCTATGTCTGGTGATGAAGCCTGCCTACTGCCTCTTGGCAGAGAAGCAGCAGACTATCAGAGCGGAGTAGGGCATACATTTTCAGACCTGGTCAATGGATCAATATGTTTTTGTCTGAACCTACTTACTTGTTACAAGAAAGGGGCTCTTTGGGGGAGAGGAGGGTACAGAGTTATTATGAATTCACAAAGAGCAAGAGGGTTGGAGAGAAACAGAGACACAGAGAAAACCAGAGACAGAAAGAACACATCAACAAAATACCAGTCTTCAGAGGACCTGAAACTGAATTCTAGACCTGATTCTAGTTAAGGGGCCCTGGCAAGTCACAGAAGCTTTCCTTGCTGTAGTTCCCATACATTTGGGGAACGGGGAGAGGGAAGGGAATAAGGGAATCCAGATTTCTGATTTTGTCAGTGTAGAGAACTCCTTATCTGTCCACCAATGCAGACCAGCAACTCTTCTGTATTTCATAGTCTTCAAGAGAGAGAATAAGTAGCTGCCCATGATTGTACAGCCAGTATGTGTCAGAGATTGGACATGAACCCAGTTCTTCTGGACTCCAAAGCTGACTTTCTACCTACTATATCCCAATGCCTCGCTTTTCTTACCTTTTAAATGGGAATAATGATACTCTCACTACCTACCTACCAAAATGGACATGAAAAAGTCACCTTAGAAAGCTTAAAGGTCTGTAAAAATGTGTGATCTGTTATTATCTGCATTTGAGTAGAGAAAAGGTATTTTATTAATAGAATAAACAGGCAGTGTGGTGTAGAGGATAGAAGGATGAAACTGGAGTCAGAGAGACCTGAGATCGAATCTACCCCCAATCTTGGTGAGCTGGGTGACCTAATGACTTAGTCTCTTAATCGGTGAACAAGCACTTACTAGATGCTTAATATATTCAGGCCCTGGGATACAATGACAAATTTAACTATGCTAGGAAGCCCCTTATTTCATGGTATCATCATAGAGATCATTGACTCAAAGCTAGAAGGAACTTTCAGAGATGATGTAGCCCAACCCCTTCATGTCATAGATGACAAGACTAAGGTCCACGGGATTGTCATGTCAACAAGCATTTATTCAGTGCCTATGGTGGGCCAGCTACTGTGGTAAGCACTGAGGATACAAGGAAAGGCAAAAAGATAAGCCCTGAACAGTCTACAAAGGCTCTGGAACTTCCATCCACTGCGCTCCCTATAATTTCAATAGATTTCTATTCTCTTTTAGAAAAGGGATTTACTGAAAAGGCAGGTAATTACTAAACAATCTCCCTTACCCTCCCCCCGCCCAAAGCAGGGGCACACTCTTCCTTCACACACACAAAGTCCCTGGAGAGAGTGGCCGCAAACTTAAAACAAAATGGGAGTAAGGCACATATGCAGACACCCTGTGCCACCAATGTCGCCTCCCAACTTTGGGCTTCCAAAGTCCTTTTTCTTCTCATGGAATCCTCGTGAGACTCCTTTCAGGTGTAGCTTTCTGCTGGGCTCCAAAGATACATGTCCTCTTAAAATTCAGCACGAGTATTGCCCTCTGAGGCCATGAGTTCCAATCCCAGAAACTGCTGCCATTTGTGGGGGACTCTCTTTCCATCTCCATCTGGAGATGCTTCATCTGTCATTAACCATTGCTGCTTTCACCAACTGCTACACACTAGTTGCCAATGGGGCCACAGTTGGATCTGATACGTTTCCTGGTTCCCTGGGCACTCTCAACTGGAAATACTCATTCACCTAAGACCAGGAAGGATTAAAACATGAAAGAAACAGAGGTACTGTGTGCTCACTGACACATGGCATCTGGGTAAAAGATTGAGCATTGACCTTTCTCCCTACCCAGCAACTCTGCCACCTGGAAGGAAAAGGAACAAAAGAGTCAATAAAGATGGTAGACTACTTCTTTCTATATGAAGATTCAGTTCTAGTTTGGCAGTTCATGAGCTAACCGTCCTTCCAGTTCCTCAGACAACCAAAAGACTCTTCATCACTACCACGTACCACCAAGTAACAGTCACTCTTAAAAAACCTTGTTATTCAATAAGGACAAAATGTTTACATCCTTATATAGGATTATATTGTTTTGTATGTGTTAAATGTATAAAAGCAGGCTCACCAAGCCCCACATGTGGTTGACTTGGAAGCCAATGGAGAATATCTATACATACTCTAAGAATTGAAATCAGGCAAAGAATACCTATGCCTGCTTCAGAGACTGGCCACCATACTTACATGTGATGTAGATATAGATATAGATATTGATAGATATAGATATAGATATAGATATAGATATAGATATAGATTAGATATAGATATAGATATAGACATAGATATAGATATGTGTGTATATGTGTATCTGAAATATGTATTTTTGAAATGTTATAGAATTGATTGTTTTGATAGAATAGGAGGTCCTTGAGAACATGGTCTCTTTCTCTTTTGTCTTTGTGTCACCAGAACCTAACACAGAGCTTAGAATATAGGAGACACTTAATAAATACTTGCTGATTAATTGAATAGAGGAAGTTATCAATCAATCAAAATAAACATTTAAGTACCTACTATGTGCCAGGCACTGTGCTAAGCACTCAGGATACAAAGAGGCAAAAGACAGTCCTTGCCCTCAAGGAGCTCAAAAATTAATGGTGAAGATAAGAAATAAATTTGTATGAACAAGTAGGATAAATAGGAAGTAATTAAGAGAGAGAAGGAACTAAAATTAAGAGGAGTTGGGAAAGGCTTCCTGTAGTATATGACATTTTAGTTGGGACTTAAAGGAAGCCAGTAGTTGAGAGATAATAAAGGAGAGCATCCCAGGCATTGGGAACAGCCAAAGAAAACGGTCAAGAGTTGGAGAGTCTTATTCAGTTAGAAGGGCAATGTCATTGGATCGAAGAATATGTGGATGGGAGTAAGGTGTAAGAAGACTGGAAAAGTAGAAGAAGGCTAGATCATAAAGGGCTTTGAATGTGAAACAGGATTTTATATTTGATGCTAGAGGTAATAGGGAGCCACTGGAGTTTGTTGAATAAGGGGCTATCATGGTCAGATCTGTGCTACAGGAAAATGGATTTGGCATCTAAATGGAAGATGAATTGGACTGAGGAGAGGCTTGAGGCAGGCAGACCCACCATCAGGCTATTGCAATAGTCCAGGCTTGAGGTAATGAAGTCTGCACCAGAATGGTGGCAGTGTCAGAAGAGGGAAGGGGGTATATTCAAAGGTGAAATTGGCGGGCCTTGGCAATGGCTTGAACATGGGGGGTATAATACTAATCACAGATCCTTGAGATCTCCATAGACTCATGGAACTTCAGAATTGGAAAGAACCTTAGACATTATCTAGTCTGACCCGCTCAATTGGAAGAGGAAAATATTGAGACTCCAATAAGTGAAGCAGCTTAGTGAAGACATTAGCGGCCAAGCCAGAGCTAAAACCCAGGTCTCTCAGTTCCCTGGCCCTGGTTCTTTCCTCTCCCCCCTCCCCCTACTTCTGTTTTGCCCTTTCTCTCCCTCTTCATGTTCAGCATTTTTGGAGCCTCGTTAGAATGGAATGCATTACCCCACGGCCCACCCCACCCCCCATCCCCCATGCCCCCACCCCCCCCACCCCCGCTGCCGCTGTTCTCTGCTTCCATAATGATCTTTATCATTAGGATGAATTAATTCCAAGAGTTATTTTCTGTCTCTCATTACTGAGAATGGTGTGTGTTATGGAGAATGGATGGTTGGTTGTTGTTGTTGGGTTTGGGTTGGTTGTTTTGGGGGTTTTTTGTCTGGGGCTGGGGCTTGTTTTTGGTTTGGTTTGGTCTTTTCCCTTCCTGTGAATAGCTAATAGTGAAAAGAACTCACTGGGCACAATATTCTATGATAACTACAGTTGTTCTCAGGAACACCCACCCCCCCCAAAAAAAAAAACATAATGAGAGCTGGAAATGGCCTGAAATGAGACTCCTTCCTGACAGCCTGGAGATCATCAGGAAGAATGGGGAGAAGACACAATAGCATTTGTCCTTTCTCCTTGGCAGGCGCTTTAATGAGGAAAGGAAATTAACCAGTCTTTTGACATTCCTGTCAACTCAGGGCTCTGGGAATGCTGGTTATGAGGTTCCTTCTCCATGGCAATGAGCTCTGGAAACTCATGTACACATGCTTTAAATGTCTCGCAGCTAGAGAGTTGTCCTGTTTCCTTAGATGGACTCATGTATAGAGTCTGGTCCTTTAGGGATGAGGAGCATGAAGACTCCTTCCTTTCACAAAATATCATTGCCTCTGACCCACCCACACCCCAACTCCAGTATATAAAGTCTGGTCTAAGAAAGCTGTGAATGACTCTTTTTTTTTAATCTTTATAGCCCCAGCACCAATCGGAGCTTAATCAATGTGGCTTGAATTTGTTGTTAGATTCCTTTTTTTCCATACATTTTGAGTTCTGAGCTATCTCCCTCCCAACGCTGCATTAGAGAAGGCCAACATTTAGCGCAGATATGTAAGTAGAGCCATACAATTCACACTTCCCTATATCAGTTCTTTCTCTGGAGAGGGATAGCATCTTCCTTCATAGGTCCTTTGTAGTTGATTTTAATATTCATATAATTCAAACTAGCTTAGTCATTCACAGTTACTCTTCGCACAGTGTTGCTGTTACTGTTTGCAACATTCTCTTGGTTCTGCTCATTTCACTCTGCATTATTTCATGCAAGTCTTTCCATGTTTTCCTAAAATCAACCCACTTGTCATTTCTAACACAGCAGCATTCTGTCACAATCATATACCACAGCTTATTCAGCCGTTCCCCAGTTGATGGGCCTCCCCACAATTTCCAGTTCTTTGCCACCACAAAGAGAGCTGCTATAAATATTTTAAGACATATAGAACACATTTTAGAACATATTTTTAGGACATGTGTTTTAGAACGTATTTTTCCCTGATCACCTTGGGAAACAGACCGAATAGTGGTATTGCTGCTCTTTGGGCATAAATCCAGATTGCTCCCCAAAATGGTTGGCTCCATTCACAGTTCCACCAACAGTGAATTAGCGTCTCAATGTTTTCACAATCCATCCAGTATTTGTCATTTCTCCCTTCTATCATTTTAGTCAATCTGATGGGTGTGAGATGGCACTCCAAATTGCTTTAATTTGTATTTCTCTAATTGATAATGATTTAGACTTGCATAGGTTCCCGAAGAGGGTGATACTGTCCCTCAGGGGGCACTGGAATGATGGGGGGGGGCAGTAGTAGCCTCAGGTGACACCATTTTTAAAAAATAAAACATTAAAGGGTTAAAGAAAATAGATTTCCAAGGGAGTGATGAGTAATATTTTTAAAGGTGGCAATAGACCACATGATTTTGGGAACCTCTGAATTTTAGATATGTTTTCATATGACTATATATAGCTTTGATTTCTTCATCAAAAAATTGCCTTTTCATATCCTTTGACCATATATCAATTAGGGAATGACTCATATTCTTATAAATTTGACAAAGTTCTCTCTGTATTTGAGATACGAGGCCATGTTAGATTCTTAATTCGGAAGACCTGGGGCCACATTTCAGCATCTTTTTTGGGGGGAGGCTTGAGGAAAACAACACAATCTCGTGGAAAGAGTCCTGGCCTATGAGACAAAAGTCCTACTTCTAGTCCTCACCCAACTGCTAACTCCCTTTAGGACCCTAGACAAATCCTTTTGCTTTTCAGAGCATTCGTTTTCCTATCTTTCAAATGAGGGGGTTAAAGACAAGAGTCTCTGCCAACTCTTGCCAGTTTTAGCAATCTACATTCTAAAGTCTCTAAAGCTCCAACATTCTAAGTTCTAAGAGCCCTTTTCAGCTCTGACATTGGGTTCTAAAGCGCCTCCCAGCTCTGACATGCCAGGTTCTAAGAATCCTTCTACTTCTGACATTCTCCTTTCAAAGGCCCCTTAGAATTCTAACATTCTAGGTTCTAAGGTCCCTTCCAGCTCTGACAATCCATAAGCCTGAGTTGATGAGTTTTCATTAACTTCAAAGGTCTATGGCAGAGGGCCAGGAAGCTGAGAAGTTGAGGGGAGGAGAAAGGAGGAGTACCAATTAGTCCCCAAATGCTTATTATCTTCAAAGCACTCCATAGGTGTTAATGAATGAATCACCACCACCAAATTTGCTTTGTGCAGTAGAAGAATCCCTGACAAGTTGGGTGCACATCCAATTTTTTATAAATTGAAGCCACTTTCTCAATGAAATAGGGGAGTTTACTCAGATTGGAAGCTTTCAGGGAATCCTTCCATGACCCTAAAACTAACCAACACCCTCCCCTGATGTGCATATGCACGTGCGCGCACGCACACACACACACACACACACACACACACACACACTCGGTTTTCTGGCCTTGCCGGCTTGAATGTTGACATGTGACAAAACCTGAGGTAAGTAGCCCAGTATATGCTCTGGCTGATTAGATTTCCTGGTCAGTGGAAGGTTAAGCAGATAATCTATTTTGTGTCAAGCCCTGCTGAAAATCTCCCCACCATCTGAGTTCACTTGCCTGCCATAAGTCCAATCTAATGAACAGAGTGGAATCTTTTTTGATGACTGTGGGTCTGGCAGGGGCTCAGGGCCAGAGCTCTGAAGATCAATTCTCTTTGCTCAGAATGATGGGAATTAGGGAAAGAAGGTGCAGGCAATTGGGCTGAATATGAGAGACAGTGGAAAAAAGAACCCTGGCCCTAGACGGAGCCTGAGAACCAGCGTTCTTATTGTTGCTCTGACATTGGCTGCTTGAGGCAACTTTAAGACACTCAGTTTCTTTACCAATGAAAGGGGAATTATATTTGACCTAAAGTGTCATGTGCCTATTAAAGTGCTATATAATATGGGTTACTTGGAGTACAGTGCTAGACCTAGAATGAATCCAACCAGGGAAGACTTAAGCATTGTGCAGCTGAATGAGTGTTGGATTCATAGATGACACAAGTTCAAATCTTGGCTCAGCTACTTCGTACCTGCATGACCTCAGCCAAGACACTTAGCCTCAATGGGCCTCAGTTTCCTCACCTAGAAAGGGAGAGGGTTGGCTTTGTTGGCCACTGAGGTTATTTCCAGATCTGTGATCCCACCCCCAGACACCTTAGGCAAATCACTTAACCTCTTTGAGGCTCAGTTTCTTCAAGGCTCACATTTCTCTTTTGGTTTAGACCTGTCCTATGAGGACACTCCCTTTACCAATTCAAATGGGCACTTTTCCCCACCATTTATATGGTCTTAGAGAGTTTTCCGATGCACTGACAAGTGAAGTGTCAAAGGATGGTCCTGAAACCAGGCATTTTTGACTCAGAGGTCAGAACTCGATCGATTCTTCCACACTCCCTCACATCTATAAAATGTGGATTCTAATATCGATAGGACCTATCTCCCAGGGTTGTTGTAACGCTTAAGTAAGGCAATGGAAAGAAAGCAGTTTGCAAAATTTAAAGCACTCTAGCTATCCAAGAAAGAAAAATACCCTCAATGTTTAAAAAAAATTTAAAGTTCTACAAGCTTGTTTTCTTATTACTCACATCTTTTAAACTGATTTATTAAATTCTTCTAACGAATGACTGGTTAGTTAGGTTCTGATTGAAAGAGGTTCTAGTATACCAGGACCCTTTAATGAGGCCTACATTCACACACACACACACACACACACACACACACACACACATACACACAACTGAAAAGCCATCTGGAGACGAGATGAGTATTTGACATTTTCAAGTCACTTCCCAGCAAGACTCCCCTGATTCTCCCTTTTTGCAGACTTTGAGATTGCTGAAGGGATGACCCAGCACAAAGCCATTTCTGTGGCTGGAGAATAAGGCACTAGAGAGATGTGTTAGGGATGGGAAGTGCCCTGCTGCCCCCAAGTCACTGTTCAGTGAATAACTGGGCTAGCTGGATCTCCAAGGTGCTCAACACAGCACCTGTCGCTGAAAAGTAGAAGGGGACATAAATTCATCAAAGGAAGGAATTTGACCCAGTGTGCACCTCAGACCAGTCTCCTGGCATTTCTAAGGTTCTCAGCCAGTGGTTTTAATCTTCTTTCCTCATGGTCCAGAGCGGTCACCTTTTCCCTAGAAAGAGTATAACATTCCACTTACTGTTTCACATCCTTTTCTTTTTTAATTTTATTTTTATTGATTTGTTTCGTTTTCACATCACCTTCCTTTCCAAATATTTCTTCTCTTTCTCCTCGACCCAGCAGGCTATCATTTGTTACAAATAATTTTTAAAAAGAATGGCGGGAGGGTAAAAAACCCAATTCAGTCAAAGTAAGGAATGCATCATCTGGGTCTATGTGTAGGCTTCTAGATTTAGAGGTGGAAGGGACATAAGAGGTGATCGGGTCTAACCCTATCAGGTCCAACCCATTTTACAGATGAGGATGCTGAGGCAAGACAGGTTAGTTGACTTGCCTGAGGTCATACCATTGGTATCTGCAGTAGAAATTGATCCCAGCTCTTCTTGACTCCCAAGTTCCATATCCTATCCTATTGTCTACCTCAGGAACCTAGGAATTCCCTAAAATGACATCTCTCAGAATCACTGCTGGGGCACCTTGGCTCAGAGAAACATAAAGCGAGCTGCCATCCTTTCTACTGTCAGAGGGGAGGGGAAGGATTGTACCTCCCATAGGAAATCCCAAGAAGAATTCCACACCCACACTTTCCATAAAAAAAGAGAGAGCAGAAGACAAAGTTACTCTTTTTACTATGTGCTAACTAGGCTGCTCTGCCATTTAGAGGGTTGCTTCATCATCTCAAAGTCCAAGTCCTTTGCTACTGAGCCACATCTAAGCTGGGAAGCTTACTTAGCACATGCTCCATGGGATACCCAGACTCTAGCCCATCTACCTCCTCAAACACATTGGGTAGGGTTTGCAAACTGCTTTTTTTTTCCATTGCCTTATTTAAGCCTTACGTCGACCCTGGGAGATAGGTCCTATCAATATTAGAATCCACATTTTATAGATGTGAGGGAGTATGGAAGAATTGATCAAGTTCTGACCTCTGAGTCAAAAATGCCTAAGTTCAGGTCCATCCTCTGACACTTGTGACCTTGGACAAGTCACTTCACTTGTCAGTGCCTCAGAAAACTCTCTGAGACTATGTAAATGGTGGGGAAAAGTGCCCATTTGAATTAGTAAAGGGAGTCTCCTCACAAGGAAATTCCAGGGGTAGCAAGACCACACACACACACACACACACACACACAAACACACATGTACACACACAGAGTGATACATCGTCCATGCTGTACCTAAAAAGGAGTTTCATCTACCATACTCCCACATCTGCTGGACAACCTCCGGTGACAGGGAAACCAATATCTCCCCAAAGAATCCATTCAATTTTTGAACACTGTAAATTGTTAGAAAATTTTGCCTGATGCTGAGCTGAAATCTACCTCTGTGCCACTTTTATCCATTAAGCGTAGCTGTCCAGCCCAATTCCCCTTTGACACGGTGGTCCTGCTCATACTTGCAGATAGCTATTATGTACTCCCTCTCTCCTCTTCTCCAGGGTCTTCTCTGTCCTTCGATGGCATGGTTTAGAGTCCACACTGTCCTGTTGGCTCTCCTCTGGACAGTCTCCAGTCAATCATTGCTCTTCCTAAAATGCGGCACCCCACACTGATCCAAGAGCTTTAGGGGTGGTCTTACCAAGGCAGAAGATAGCAGGCTCACCATCTCTCTCATTCTGGATGGAATGCAGCTATTAATCCAACCCAAAGTCACATTCTCTCCCTCTCCTTTTTTTTGGGGGGGGCTACTACATCACATTGATGATTTATTTTGAGCTTGCAGTCCAAAAAAACCCCACCAGGTTCCTCTCTGTGCTTCCTCCATCCTGTTTCTGTATATCTGTGTGATTTTTATTAACTCAAGTATACAGTGGAAAGAACACTTTAGCTTTGGAATCAGAGAACTTGGGTTCAAATCCTACCCCCCAATACTCACCATACCATGACCTTGGACAAATCACAGCCTCCTTGGACCTCGGATTCCTCATCTATAAAATGAAGGGATAGGATGGGACGACCCCTGAGGTCCCTTACAGGTCAGGCTCTCTGATCCCATGCATAAATTTTACATTTCTCCTTAAATCTCACTTTAGCCTTCAACACAATGTGATCTCTGTGGGACCCAGTTCTGTTGTACAACCCCACTCATAGGACCTGCCACTATGATATCTTTGCCATCTCTGCCCTTGTCCGAGTCACGGATCCAATGTTGAGTGGAATGTAAAGCTGAGGGCAGAGCCCTGGGGACCAGCTGAAAGGTATCTCATCAATGAAAGGTGTAATCTCAGCATCACTTGGAAGGTGGACAGCCTTGGTGTTAATAGCACCGAGGTATCACTAGGTTGCTGTAACTGAGAGTCTCATTTCTAGTTGAATGTTACATGAAACACATCTCAAATGCCCACA
The DNA here is from genome assembly GCF_011100635.1 of Trichosurus vulpecula. Classification (NCBI taxonomy): domain Eukaryota; kingdom Metazoa; phylum Chordata; class Mammalia; order Diprotodontia; family Phalangeridae; genus Trichosurus; species Trichosurus vulpecula. The sequence continues at coordinate 47,295,826 of NC_050574.1, forward strand.
GAGCTGAGAGAACATGGATCCAGTTCCATTTACAAAGGTGGCTGCTAAATAGTTAATGGGAAATATAATTAATCATCAGCTAAGACCCAGTGGCAAGAGGTCTAAAGTTAACTGGTCTCAAGGCACTGTTCCAAGGTCTCTGTGATTTGGGATAATACTCACTCATGAATTCCATCTGGATATTTACCCCCTCTTCTATCTGCCCCAAATTGACCTGAAGATCGTAAATTTGTCTCAGCCTTTTGAAATCACATAATCATAGAACTTCAAGGTAGGAAGAAAACTTAGTGGCCATTTATTCTAGCCCAGACTTGACCAACAATCCTCTTTGCCTTATTCCTGGCCCTCAGTCATCCAGCCCTTGCCACATCCTTGACCCTTGCTCATCCAGGCCCTGCCAGGTCCCTGACCCTCATCTGTCCACCCTCTGCCACATTCCTAACCTTTGCCCATCTAGCCTATGCCACATCCCTGAACCTCAAACATCCACCCTCTGCCATGTCCCTGACCATCACTCATCCAGCCTCTGCCACGTCCCTGACCCTCAGGCATCCAGCTTCTCTGGCTGAAGACCCCACCACCACTACAAGCAGCCCAGTCTGCTCTCGGACAGCTCTCAGAGTTGGAAAGTCCTTGTTTCTGTTTTGTTTTCCTAACCTCTCACCTAAATTTCCCTCTTTGTAACATCTACCCATTGTTCCTACTTCTGAAAAGAAAACAGGTCACAAATGAAAAATCTTAAGATGGGTCTGGATTTCTAGAGCCATGATGTCATGGGTGAACCCAGCATCTTGGTCTAGTTCACACTGCAGTCAACCTTCAGTTAACCAAGTATCCCCAGGGAGGGAACAATCTACTACAGAGGGAAGAAGGGTGGCCCAGGGGAAATATATCCAGGTAAATCAATTTCAAAAATATACAAATAATTTCATCTGGGGGCAAGTATCTTGATACTGAATAGAGCTGGAAGAACTTCAGAACTTTCCAGTCCAGCCCACTCCTTTGATAGATGGGGAAACTGAGGCTGGAGAAAGGAATTCTCTTGCCCAACATCACACAGTTTATAAATATCAGAGTCTGGCTTTGAACCCAGGAACTCATTCATTCTGGACTGCAGAACTGGATCTTTCCATTGTACTATACTGCCTCCTTAATGTGACACCCAGGAAGAGCAATCTACATGTCCACAGTAACATAGTTAAATAGGACAGAATGGAAATTAGAACCCAGTCCTCCTGACTCCCAGTCCAGGGTTTGGATGCATCTGCTTCCAGGTCCTAATACTGTATCAGGAGCATGAGAAATAAGATGAAGATTCCCATGTCCTCAAAAACTTTGAAAGCTCTAGCCATCATCATCCCAGCAGGGATCGCGCCCTCCTGCTGGTAATGAGTCTTGTCAGTCTGCCTCCACCAAGGGCCCATTTGGCTTCTTTTGCTCAGCTGTAGGTTGGCTGGAAGCCTTCCCCCCTCTGCTGTGGCAGCCTCCAAAGACAGCCGTACCCCCTTGCCCACTCTGCCTTCTCTAGATTTCAGTGTCCCTCTCTCTGGCCTGCTCTCTGCCGGCCTTAACTCTTTCTTCCTGCCATTTTCCCTGGCAATAACTCCTATTTTACAGCATTGTCTACTTTGCAAAGCCCCTTCCTCATAATAGCTGTGTGAAGGACATAGCTCTAGTGTTAGAACCATCTATGTTTTCACAGCTGAAGAAATAAAGGCACAGAGAAAAGGGAAGCAAATTACCTGCAGCCCCACAGCTTGTGAGGGGGCAGAGCTGGGATCTGAATCCAGGTCTTGGGACTTTAGGTCTGAAGCTCTCTCCACTATACCCCACTGCTTCTCAACTGTTCCTTTACCTGAACCATCAGCGCCTGAGCAGGGAGCCCCAAGGCCTTTTGGGTACACAAGGCAAATTTACATGTCTGCAGTAATTCTTTCTTTCCATAGAGGGTTCTTGGTACCATGGGGTTGCCTGGCTCTCGAATGGGGGCCTGGAGTCAGGGGTGAAGGAACTTGGCTGAGTTCCTCTGGGTTCTGCTTCTTTGTACCTATTTTCCTTTATTCAAGGGCAGCTAGTTGGCCCAGTGGATAGAGCACTGTGCCTGAAGTCAGGAAAATCTGAGTTCAAATCCAGCCTCAGATACTTCCTAGTTGTGTGACCCTGGGGAAGTCACTTCACCCTGTTTGCCTCAGTTTCCTCATCTGTAAAATAAGTTGGAGAGGGCAATGGCAAACTACTCTAGTATCTTTGCCAAGAAAACCCCAAATGGGGTCATGAAGAGTCAGGAACAACAAACGATAATTCCTCTTGCTCAATAGTACCCTAGGGCCTGGTGGACACCTCCATGCTCATCCCTGGCCTTGGGCCTTATGCCAGTCCTCTAAGAAATACAAAGCCTTATTTATTCACTTCAACTTTGGGTTTTTCTTGGCTTAGGTCTTGAGCTGTCATATCCTAATTAGAAAAGCAATCCAGATCATCATGCTTTCTCACTAATGCCTGATCTCCCTTGAATCTGTCTTAACTGCTACAATTTAGACCTTTAAACCATGCCAGAGAAAAAGAATAAATTTGTACAATTTATTTTATATAGTATCTACAATCTTCCCCAAAGTTAACACCAAGGGCCTAGTGCTGAGATGCTGATGATGGTCCGAGAAGGGTCAATCTAATAATCTTTCCCTTTGGTCACTTTGTAAGTTTCCCTAGTTTTTGTCTTCCTTGGAGCATGGACCCAAAGGCCCCCTGAGAACCCTTCCAATGGTATGCTCCTGAGTCTCTACCCTCAGGTAATTAACCAATTCATTTCAGTTCCACAAATATTTATTAAAGATCTGCTGTGTGCAGGGAACTGACCTCCAGGGGTCAGGGAGGGTGGTCCATAGGTAACATCATAAAGTTAGACCTGGAAGAGCTGTTAGATGCAATCCAGTCCAATGAATGTTTGGGTAAGACTTAGTCCCTCAAGGCCCTCATGGTTGGCAGTGGCCTTGGAGGTTAGCTCTAGGTATGATGGGTAGTGCTTAGCCCAAGTACAAAAACTCCTACTTAGAGCCCTGACAAAAAGGCAATCTTTCACAGTGACCCAAGGCCTCATGGGTAACGTGTTCCCTTTGTTAAACAAGTTTCTCCATTCCCTTTCTTCGTATCACTTGCTACTCACACATCCCATTCAGTCATTTTTGCTGTATTCTTGTTCCATGTTTTTTTTTCTCTTTATGAACAGAGTGATAAAATGAGAGTTTTCAAAGAAAAGAAAATGCCCATGCTAGACAGTTGGGGCATTGGAGACATGACAAGGTGATGCCATCATATGTAATGTCCAAGTTAACATAATTGGCATATGGGAACACAGGCATGCTTGTGGAAGCATCCTACAAGGATCTGGGGCTGGAGCCATCTCAAATGAAGTGGGCATAAAAAACACAAAGCAAAACCAGGAGCACACAAAGACAAAACCAGAATCCCAGGATGTGAAGCTGGAAGGGACTTCAGAGTGCACTTAGTCCAACTCTCTTATTTTATGAAGCAGAAAACTTTAGCCCAGAGAAGGAAAATTACTTGTCTAAGGTCACACAGTCCCACTGATACTTGAATAAAGGTCTTCCAATCCAATCTCATCCATAAAACGGAAATAATAATCCTGTAGCACTTACCTCACTGGCTATTGTATCAAATTAGACTGTATACATAAAACAGTTTAATAAACATGAAGCATTTCATAAAATCTGGCTATGATTATTTCTCTAGTAGAATGCATGATCCTCGAAGACTAACTAGGACAGAGCCTCTGGTGCTTTACCACGGGGATCTAAAATTTAAGGGGAGCCAAAGTGACATCCTCATGCAAGCCTCCTCACCCATCAAAAGCTAGATAGGAGATCAGGGGTTATGGAGGCAGGTGACCAGTAAGGAGTAAGAAAATTTCAGACTTCCCTAGGTGATGCTTCTCCCACTCCTCACCCCAGTTTGCAGATTAACTCCTTTGTTCCTATCCCTGCTGCTTCCCCAGAGAGTCTGACAAGATGATAGGATCAGATATTGAGAGAGATCTTGCCAGAGAGCTACTCTCTGAGTCTGGCCCCTAAGATAAGCCATCATATTCCCACTGGAGGATAATGGCCACAAAACAAAAAAAAAAAACCCGCGCAACCCTTTTTTGTCTTGGGAATTGACAGCCTAGGCTAGACTATGCAGAGACTGATCAGTCAGTCTTTCTCCTAGGAAGCCAGTGAAAGTGAGACTGAGTCAAGGTGGGGGATGGAGACAGGGCCAGAATCAGTTCAGATAGTGGAGGAAGAAGGCAGCATATTAAGCCTAAACAACTTGGAACCAGAGAAGAAGGGCAGTCTTTGAAACCCAATGGTGCTCTGGACCTAGAGAGGCATTTCAGGAGTGGATACATCATGATTAACCAGCTACCAGCTCTCACAGGCCCAGGCCTGCAGGCTTGATAGTGTGAGCAATCAATCAAAGCATCCCACACCTTTATCCACTTCTCCTCTCTCTCCCCTCCTTCCTCCTGCATCCCTCATCCTCTGCTCCCTCCCATACAACCAGCCCCTGTAAGGTAACCATGGTAGTGGAAGCTGTTTAGTTAGAAGGACGTTGCCCAGGAAATGTGGTCAGGTTCCTGTAAGGACTTGCATGAGAAGGCTTTCCTCATCCCCAGGCTCGCTTTGTTGCTCTGAATTTCTTCTTGGGGTATTTAGGATGAGAACTTCCTCCTAGATCCTCCCCTCTTCCTCCTCTCCTACCCCCCAACAAAAGGCTTATCCCCTAATCCTCTCCTCCCACCCAGGCACACAGTCCCCAACTATTCACCAAAGGATGCCTTTCATCCAGGAACCAGCTCTCTCCCAGACCATTAGCCACTTCGTCTCTTTGTCAAGGAGATTTGGGGGCACACTAGTAGTGTGTGCCAAGGAATGACTGAAATGACCCAGGGAAGGGCCCCTGACTACCTAGCATTTGTGAGTCTCTATAGCCTAGTTGTACAAAACAGCCTAGGTCTTTATAAGTTTCACAGTATTACACAGAATAGTTTGGGTGGGGGGAGCTGTAGAGCAGACTTGGACCCAGGAGGTGTTTAGAACATAAAATGTCTGATCTGAGAGAGCCCTTAAGACAAAGAATGTCAGAACTGGAAGGGACAAAAACCATCAAAGCTGGAAGAGGATTTACAACAAAGAATGTTAAGGATAGGAAGGGTCTGTAGGATCAAAGCCCTCATTGTACAGAAGAGGAAACTGAGGCTTACAGATGAAATGAGTCAACCAAGGTCATTCAGGCAGTAAGAAGCCCACATGACACAATCATAGATTTCGTTGGCACCTAGAGGTACCATCTGTTCCAACTCTTACCCACCCCCACCCCCTGCCTGCCAAAAACAAAACTCTGTTAAAACATACTTGACAAGCGACCATCCAGCCTTTGCTGGAGGACATCCAATCTAGGGAAGCAAACATTTCCCCAAGCAGCCATTCTGCTCAGGGACAGCTCTGATTATTAGGAAGTTTTTTCTGCTATCAGGCCTAAATCTTCCTCTTCAGGTCCCACTCTCTGAGCCAAGCGGGACCTAGTCTGGTCCTTCCAACTGACAGCTGGTCAAGTGTTTGAAGGCAGGATCATATCCCACCTACACCTTCTCTTCTAAAGCTAAACATCTCAGACCTTTCAAACAGTCCTCATAGCAGAACAGAAAAACAGTGTACACAGTAACCGTGATATCATACAATGATCAGCTGTGAATGATTTAGCTTTCTCAGTAATAATGATCCAAGACAATTCTGAAAGACTTATGATAGAAAATGCCGTCCACCTCCAGAGAAGAACTGATGGAGTCTGAATGCAGATCAAAGCGTATGATTTTTCACCTTCTTGATTTTTTCATGGTTTCTCTTTTCTTTCTTTTTTTTGTTTGTGTCTTCTTTCACAATTTGACAGTGTGTTTTACATGATTGCATGTGTATAACCTATATCGAATTGCTTACCCTCTCAGGGAGGTGGGTGAGGGGGAAGGAAGGGAGAGAATTTGGGACTCGAAATTTTTTAAAATTAATGTTAAAATTGTTTTGACATGTAATTGGGAAAAATAAGCTATTATTAAAGAAAAAATTAAAAATCAAACAGTTCTCATATGTCATGGACTCAGAGCCCAACGCTCTCCTCTGGATGTTCTCCAGTGTATCAATAGACTTACCAAACTGTGGTACCCAGAACTCAACATAGTATTCCAAATGTGGTCTGATGAGGGTAAATTCCCATCAGACTATCTCATTCCTGGAAGTTCCCTCCTTCTTGTGAAGCTGAACTTTGTACTAGCTTTTCTGGCTGCCCTATTACATATTAATTCATTTTGAACTTGCGGGGCACTAAAATCCCCAGATCTTTTTCAAACTGCTTTCTAACTGTCCTTTCCCCATCATGTACTTGGGAAGTATTTTTTTTTAATTCAAATGCAATAATATAAGACTATTAAGTTTTGCAACAGGTCTTCTATCTCCAAATGCAGAGATCTTTTCACCGCTGTGTAGAGTAATCAAGGAACCCATGAATCAACAAGGACTTACTCCATAGCAATGCGCCATGCTTGACAAAGCAAACAGTAAGGAGTATGTTAAGACTTAAGATGTTTCTATAGGGGGAGATGGACCTCCTAATATCCTAACTCATCATCCTAAGATCATAGGGAACCCTAGAGATCATTTACCCCGACCTCCTCACTTAGTAGATGAGGTCAGAGAGGGGAAGTCATCAAAGTAGAGACAAAATGGTGCTATGGACAAATGGAAGCCAATTAGAGCCTGGCCTACATGGACTCAAATTCCACTGCTTGTGCCGTGTGAATGTAGGCAAGTCACTTCACTTTGTGTGCTCTGGGCACCTCTCTGTAAGACTAGAAATTACAAAGAAAGTGGTGATCTGCATTAGGAGAGGGAGTTTCCTCATCTGGGAGTTTCCTATATGAATGAAATCACAGAATTGTGACTTTCTTCCTCCTTCCCTCCCTCCTTCTCCTTTCTTTCTTCCTTTCTTTTTCCTTCCTCTTCTCCTTCTTTCCTTTTTTCTTCCTTTCTTCTTTCCTTTTTCCCTTTCTTCCTTTCTACCTTTCTTTCCTCCTTCCTTCCTTTCTTTCTTCCTTCCTTCCTTCCTTCCGTTCTTCTTTCCTTTCTTTCTTTCTTTTTCTTTCTTTCTTCCTTCCTTTCTTTCTTTCTTTCCTTCTTCCTTCCTTCCTTCCTTTCTTTCTTTCTTCCTTTCTTTCTTTCTTTCTTTCTTCCTCCCTTCCTTCCTTCCTTCCCTACACTTTAGTGGTAGAGAAAAGGAAAGTACATAAATGACCTATACCTGTCACATATGTAGTAAGTCATCACCAGGAGCCTAATTCTTTTTTAAGATCCTGCAGGATGAGTACATAGTATTTACTACATGCACATGTGATGATGGAGTATAGATTGTGTATGATCCTAAGTTGAGTAGAATTCGCCTTCCTTAAAAAGTTTGATGAGACTATCCTAGTCCCAACCTAGAAATAAGAAATATAGAGTAAGAAACATGAGCTGGAATTTTCATCCTAGAGGAATTGCAAGCCTAGGAATTTGTCCTTTTAGGCAGGTTGGATGGGCCAAGCCTATCCTACCACATCATTGGAAGGATATTGAAAGACCAAAATAACACCCAGGGGAAGGAGACCAGGGTAGTAACAGGCAGGATACACCAATGTACAAGGACTGGCTAAAGGAATTGGGGGTATTTGTCCTGAAGAAACCTCAGAAGGTACATGATCATTGCCTTTGAGTATTCAAAGGGTCATCCTTGCCAATATAAGAAAAAGATTTGATTTTTTTTAACTTGGGTCCAGAGGAATAGGAATAATGGGTATGAGGAAGGAAGGAAACAAACATTTATTAAGCACCTTCTATGTGTCAGGCACTCTGTCAAGCATTATATAGATATTATATCCTTGGTGCTCACAACAACCCCTGTGGAGTAGGTACTATTGTATTTTTAATCTTATTTAACATTTTATCTTTTCCCAATTACACGTAAAAACAATTTTAACATTTTTTTTCAAATTTTGAGTTCCAAATTCTCTCCCTCCATCCCACCCACTGAGAAAGCAAGCAGTTTGACACAGATTATACATGTGTAGTCATGCAAAACACATTTCTGCGTAAGTCATGCTGTGAAAGAAAAGAGACCAAAATACCCCAAGAAAATAAAGAAAAAGTATCTTTGATTTGCATTCAGGTTCTACCAGCTCTTTCTCTGGAGATGCGTCTTTCGTCATAAGTCCTACAGAACTGTCTTGGACCATTGTATTTCTGAGAATATTGTTATCCATAGTGCAGCATCATACCTTATTAGTGTTACTGTGTACCGTGTTTTCCTGGTTCTGCTCATTTCACTCTGTATCAGTTCATGTAAGTTTTTCCAGGTTTTTCTGAGAACATCCTGCTCATCATTTCTTACAACACAATAGTATCCCTTCACAATCATATACAACTTGTTCAGCCATTCCCCAACTGATGGACAACCCCTCAATTTCCAATTCTTTGCCACCACTAAAAGAGCTACTATAAATATTTTTGTACGCGCAGATTCTTTTCCTTTTTTTGTTTTTTATCTCTTTGGGATACAGACCTAGTAATGAGTAGGTGTTATTATTATCCCCATGTTGGAGATGAGGAAACTGAGGCAAACAGGGGTTAAATGATTTAACCAAGATCACACCAATATTAAGTGTCTCAGACTAGATTTGAATTCAAATCTTCCCGACTCCAGGCCCAGTGCTCTATGTGCCACCTAGCTGACTCCTGCAGAGTAGCAGATCTAGGCTTGATATCAGGAAAAAAAAATTCTAAGAATTAGAGCTGTCTGCCTCATTAGGTAGTGAGTTCCCTGTCACAGGAGGGTATTAAGCAGAAACTAGCCAGATAACCATTTGCACGAGTTCATGTAGAGAGTACTCCTTCTCAGCTATGGATGATCTCTGAGGTTTCTTCCATTTGTGAGGTAATGATTCATCCACAGAAAGCACCCCAGTTCAGCGGTTGATGAGTCAGAGGGTGGAGGATCCTGCTACACCATGAAATTGACCAGGGTTTAAGTCACTCGTTTTAAAAGGTCTCATTAAAACTTTGCTCAGAGCCCTTGCTCTTGGGGTAGGTTTATCTCTGTCAGCCTCCCCCAGCCAAGATGCAGCCAGAGATTGTTAGGGATAGACTAGAACAACACAGTGACTTGTCTGAATGCATCCCTGACACCGAGGAATCCTTCCTTTAAAGAGTGTATCAGAGTTCTCATGGGGCAGCAGGTGCTTGGAGCCAAGGAGCTTCATCAGTGAAATTTATGGCATGTGTATGTTTAGAGAACACAACCAGCACAGATCTGTCAGGCTCACGCACAGGCATATTAGGGATACAGTGATAAATAGCAGTGCATCGCACCTAGCTAGGCTTACACCTATGGTCTTCTATGTGTGTCCTTATAAATACTGTTTACTCAAAGGTGCTTGGTGAAAACAAAGAATTATTACATGCTTTGCATGAGTCTAGGCTTTTATGGGTTGGGAAATCAGAAGTTCTGATAACTGCTATTTTTTATTTTCCCTGTTAGTTCCAAAGGGACCCTAATGGGCCTGCTAGAGCTAGGAAATATTTGGCCAAGGCTTTTCCTCCCAATTTTTTAGAATTTAAAAAATGCCACCATTCAGTTAATGTGAACATGACTGAAAATCCTGGAACCGCAGAGAAAGCTATGAGAACAGATGGGCCATCCTGGCCAAAAGGGTGGAGAGAATTAAGTCGGTGGTAGGCAGTTGGGTGGGTACAGATGTTCCAGAGAACCTGGAGAGTAGAATACCAACTCCCTGAGGAAAGAGACTGCCCAGATATCTCTATCATGGCATTCTTAACACTTAGCATAGGGGCAGCTGGGTGGCGCAGTCAGAGCACCAGCCCTGGAGTCAGGAGGACCTGAATTCAAATTTGACCTCAGACACTTGACACATGTACTAGCTGTGTGACCTTGGGCAAGTCACTTAACCCCAATTGCCCTGCCAAAACAAACAAACAAAACAAGAGCACTTCAGGTATGCTCTGCCTTTCCATGTCTATCCTTTCTAGTGACATACTGACTTTGCCCTAGGCCAGGGTTTCTTTATCTAGAGTCTGTGAACTTTAAAAATCAGATAGATAGATAGATAGATAGATAGACAGATAGACAGATATATTCTAATACAATCGGTTTCCTTTGCAATCCTTTCCATTTTCATTTAGATATTTAAAAACATGATTCTGAGAAGTCTATAGGCTTTACCCAGCTATCAAAGGGATCTAAGACCCACAAAAAAAGTTAAGAGCCTTTGATGTAGACGTGCCCCTCCTGCTGCCTACACCTTCTTCCCTTTCAAGGAATTTTTGTGTGTGTCTGGAACCCTCCTTACTAGACATTCCCAACTCCCACAAAACCTTGCTAATCAGCACCTCCTTGCCTGTGACCTAAGATCATAATAAAACTGATTTAGAACCGGAAGGGACCATGGACATTAGCTATCCAACAGATGAAAATATTGAGACCCAGAGAAGTTAAATCATAGAATTGGAAAGTCCAAAGGGATCTCAGCCGCCATCTTGGCTAATTCTATACCCAAAAGGAATCCCCGTGGTACCATACCTGACAGGTGGTCATCTGGCCTCTGCTTGAAGAATTCCAAGAAGGGGAACCCACCACCTCCTAAGATGGCCCATTCCACTGATTGTCAAGTAAACACAGAGAGTAAGTAGCAGAACAGGTCTTTCTGACTCCAGAAAAAGCTGCTCTTTTCACTTCTTACCACACTGCCTCCCCTGTCAGATCAAGAAACCCCTCAATCCAGGTGGCTCAGAGAATAGAGCACTGGCCCTAGAGTCAGGAGGACCTAAGTTCAAATTCGACCTCAGACACTTGACACTTACTAGCTGTGTGACCTTGGGCAAGTCACTTAACCTCACCTTCCCCTCCTCCACCAAAAAAAGAACAAAAGAAATCAGTCAACCCTACCTAAAAGAGACCTTGTTCCTGCTGGCTTGCTTTGGCATTACTTGTGAGATGATCCAGGTGTTAACCATCCAGAAGAAGGGAGAGCCTGGCGTAACCTGGATGCTGGCCCAGGATGGCCATCTGTCACCAGGTCATTGATCCCTTCCCAAGTTGTCCCATGCCTGGAATGCTCTCCCTCTTCATCTCTGTGCCCAGCTTCCTTCAAATCCCCCCTTCTAGAGGAAGCCTTTCCCAATCCCTCGTCATTCTAGTGCCATCCTTCAGTTGATTTTCATTTGTACATAGTTGTTTGCATGGCGTCTTCCCCTCCCCCCCTTAGAATGTGAGCTCTTTGAAGGCAGAGACTGTCTTTTACCTTTCTGGGTGTGCCCAGCCCTAAGCACAATACCTGGCACATAGTAGGTGTCATAGTAGTAGGTCTGGACGTCCCTCTGTGGATTGAGATACTAATGTAGCCTGATACCTCTTCCTCTCCACCCACTCCCTAATATCTAATTATACTCTTGTGTCCAATCTGAATGGATATGTGCCCTACTCCTCATGGCCCTGGCTGTTCCAAGATGAGTCATAAGCCTTTGCTTTGTGAATAAAGGCCCATTGTATTGCTTTCGGCATTCACTGGCCAGTCTGTGTCTTCTCTACAAGCTGCCAGTGCCTTCCCCTCACACTTATGCCCATTCTATACAGATCTCCCATTTAGGGCCCCAGTGGGCAGCTACTACAACCAGATGAACAATAACAATCTGTCTATACCTACTTATTCACATGCCGTCTCTCCAATTAGAATGTAAGCTCCCTGAGGGCAGTTAAGTATCCCCAGAGATAATCGCAGGGCCTGTCATACAGTAAATGTTCAGTCAATGCTTGCTGATGGAGGATTCTTAATAAATGTTTGTTTCTTTGAGAGGAGTGGGGAGTGCCTGCTGGAGCCCACGGACCATCCAAGATCAATGGAGCAGCTGGTGTTTGGTAACACCGGTGATAGACTGGGTAGGCCTAAGCTGGACCTTTCGTTAGCTCATATGAGGGAAGGAAGGCCAATAGGAGGCTGCTGTAGCTTCCACCTTTCCTGGGATCCCCTTTCCAGTTTGTATTGGTTGAGCCTTCCTCAATCACTGGGAATGACCCTGACCCAAGCCTCTTGTCTCCCTTACAAGATGGCAAGTTCCCCAGGGACCAGGTCAGTGTGTTCTTTTCTCACCTAGGCCAAAGCACTCAGTCAATGGGAGGGGGCGTTGGGGGCTGTTATTCTAGAGTAGAGAATATGAATGGTGCGTTCTGGATCCCTCTGGCAGTCTGGTGAAGCCTATGGACTTCTCAGAATCAAGTCTTCAAGTGCATAAATGAAATACATAAGATAAGAAAGGCACAGTGAGTAGAGCACTGGCCCTGGAGTCAGGAGGACCTGAGTTCAAATGTGACCTCAGACACTTGACACACTTACTAGCTGTGTGACCTTGGGCAAGTCACTTAACCCCAATTGCCCTGCCTTCTCCCTCCAAAAAAAAAAAAGATAAGAAAAGAAATGAATTATATGATAACAATAACAGCCAGCATTTATACAGTGCTTTAAGATTTGCAAAGCATTTTACAAATATTCTCTCATTCAACACTCACGACAATCCTGAGCAGTGGGGTACCATCATTGTCCCCATTTTACAGTTGAGGAAACTGAGGCAGACAAAGATTAAATGACTTGCCCAAGGTCACACTAGCTAATAAATGTTTGAGGCTGGATTTGAACTCTTCTTCCAGGTCCAGTGCTTTATGCACTATGGTACCACCTAGCACCCATATCAAAATAATATTGAATAAGAAGAACCTTGTTCTAGAGAGATCTAGAGGAATCTAGTTCTGCTATTTCACAATTCTGTGAACCTCAACAAGTCACTGAAGCCTTAGAGAATCAGTTTCCTCCCGTCTAAAACGGAGGAGGTAATTTTGCCCTATCAACCTCACAAGGTGGTTGTAAAGAAGGTGCTTCAAGAAATAGGAAAATGCTAGAGAATGGTGATTATCATTTATTTTAAAATATTGGGAAACAGTATGGTAGAGAAGACAGAAAGCTAGCCTTGAATCTAGGAAGAACAGGGTTCAAGTCTTGGCTATGTCCAAGACATGGCCAGACCAGTCATTCAACCTCTCAATGCTGTGGGCTGGTGGTTCTCAGACTTTTTGGTCTCAAGTCCTTTTATACTCTTCATAATTATTGAGGACTCTAAATGGCTTTTGTTTTATGGGGTGTGTGTGTGTGTGTGTGTGTGTGTTTATCCATATATATACACATATACATATTTGTTTTTGTTTTTCTGTCATGTCCAACTCTATATGACCTTCCCCCTCTCTAGTCCTCCATTTCATCAGCTACAAAATAAAGGCATTAGACTAGCTAATTAATCTCCGAGTCTCCCTCCATCTCTAGATTATAGAACCACATCAGAAATCAGGGTCATATTTGGAATTTGGGCTTCTCTTCGAACAGGGAGCTGGACCAAAGGGGAGGACAAGCCCACTTTCTGATCCAACAGGGATCGGTGCCTGTCGGGGCACACTCAGCTGGCCCAGAAGTTGTATTGTTCTCTTCAGGCAAAAGAATCAGGCATCCGGCACAGGGGTTCCTGCCAAGACGTCTGACCACAGCCCACAAAAGAAGCCCCAGAAACAAGCGTCTTGTGTTAGAGAGAGGTCATCCAAGTTTGCCCACCAGATCGATGCCCTCCTAGCAAGGGAGGGCTGAGCCAAAGAAAGGCAGTGAAGTGTTTTCCTCGGTGACGAGCCAAAAGGCTGGGGAGAAGACTGCATTCTGTCCGATCCCCCAGTGTGCTGGCTCATTGAAAAGAATAACAATGATGAGCCTAATCTTTAATAAAAATGCTTTAATTAAAATAATCCATAGCTAGTCAGCTCTCAATTATCTGCCCTACTGGAGCAAGAACAGGTACATGGATAATCCAGAAACCATTTATCTATTTGACTTTGGAATATGTCATCATAGCATCTTTTTTTTCCCTTTTCTTTCTTTTTTTTCCCTTGGCAATGAAATCATCTACTAAACTGAGTTGCTAAATCAAATGCTGAGAAATTGTATGGGATAATCGGTGAATAGAGTACTGGACTTGGAATCTGGAGGACTGGGGTCCAAATCTTGCCTCTGACACCTGGTAACCCTGAGTGCCTCCAGACAACTCTCATTCCTGCATCACCAAAACAGGACTTATTTTCTTTCCCCTAAAACCTTTTCCTCTTCTCAACTTCCCTATTTCTGTGAAAGGCAACATCATCTTTCCAGCATCCCAGTTTGTAACTTCCTGCTCTCACCCTCCACACCAATTGTCCCCTTCTCTCTCTCCCTCTTTTCCTCCCCCAAACAGCTGCCGTATTTTGTACTGACACCTCTCTCACCTGACCCCTTCTCTCTACTCGCACTGCCATCACTTCAGTTCTGACACTCATCACTTCCTATATTGTTTATTGAAACCACTGTCTCATTGGTCTCCCTGTCTCAAGACTTCTCTTTCTCTGGTCCATACTCCATACAGTTGCCAAGATGATTTTCCTTAAGCACAGACTTGATCGTGTCATTTCCATTTCCATCACATATGTATCTCTCATATACAATTTCTCCATGTCGTCTCCCCCATTAAAATCTGAGCTCCTTGAAGGCAGAGACAGTGTTTTTGCCTTTCTTTATAGCCCAAACGCTTAGCACCTCTTAAGTGCTTAATAAACATTTGTTGACTCATTGGCTGGCTGAGTAAACAGCTGTGGCTGCCTGTTACCTCTTGGATGAAGTAGAAATTGCTTTTTTTAGCTTTTAACATCTTTCCCAGTTTGACACCAGTCTATCTTTCCAGGGTCATTGTACATCACACCATCCTGCCCCCTCTTCTACCCTGCCAAACTGGCCTACCCTCTGTTTCTCATTCAAGACACTCTTCCCATCCCACTTACTTGGCTTTGGCTGCCCCTCAGGCCTGAGATGGACTTCCCTCTCACCTCTACCTCATAGAATCACTCTCTTTCTTTAAGATTCAGTTCAAGCATTAGTTTCTTCATGGAGCCTTTCCTGGTTCTGCCCATCTGCTCGTGCCCTCCTCCCTCTCTATGTCTTATTTCACTATTTATATTTTGTTTGTGTGTTTGCTTATATATTTTTTATTCTCTTCATCCTTTTTTTCCATATATATTACGTATGTTGTCTCCCCAACAGAATATCATCAGCTCGTTGAGAGTACAGGTTGTGTGATGGTGATCGAGTCGTTTAGCTTCTCTGGAACTCAGTTTCCTAATCCGTAAAATGGGGAGCCAGGATTAGAATATCTTTCAGGGAAAGTTTTAGCTGACGATGTTGGAAAGGCAGAGTAACCAGGAATAATAGCAGGTCTTGAATACCAAACACAGGGGTTTGAAATTTACTCAAAAGGCAATAGGAAGCTCCTGGTGATTTCTGAGGAGAAGAATGACAAGACCAGACCAGCACATGAACAAGCTTATTCTGGTAGTGGCATATAAGAAGGCTTTATCTTTCTATCTCTTCCAGTGCTTAGCCCAAGGCCTGAAGCTGTACAATAATAGGTGCTTAATAAGGGTTTGTTAAGTGAGTGAATGACTGAGTGAATTGCCTGCCTCTTGATGCCGTCCAGCCAATTTTCCTGCAGGCATTCATAATGTTTGGGGGAGAGGAGGGTTGATGAGGGGAATGATATCCAAAGGCAGTGTCTGCTGCCTCCGATCTCTTGATTAGGCCTCTGTTTCTTTAATAACATCCATTATTGACCTTTTAATCATGAGCCCGTCTATAATGATATCTCCTTTCTTATTAGTACTAACAACAAATGATGGCCCATGCTGTCTCCTGCTCAGCCCCAGGCTTCCTGGTTATGAAAAATGAATTGGTCTGGAGGGGTGGCCTGGGTTTGATCCCTGGAGTGGGGCCTCTGCCCTATGAATGTCCTGGCTTTGTCTCTACCCCCTATGCTCTGATGGCGTAGGCTGCTCCCAGTATAGAACTGGGGAGGATCAGGACAATGTGTAAAGAGGAGAGAAGGAAAGAAGAGTCATAGATGAGCATGAGTCCTCCAGTGGGAGAAATTGGAATCTGTTTCCTGGTAGGCATTTGGAGATATGTCTTCATAGTTCCAGAGTCTCAGAACAGGAGGGAAAGTCACCTAATCGAACATTTACCTTCTGTGACATATACAACAAAGGGTCATCTAGTCCCTGCCCAAAGGTTCCAAGTGAAAAGGAAATCCCTCTGTCCCTTGACCCCTTGGATTTATTAAGAAACCTGGATTTATTAAGAAAATTTCCTTTAATTCAAACCAAATAGATTCCTCTCTATAACTTCTACTCATTGTTCATAGTTCTTCCCTCTAGGGGAGGGGTGGGGAACTGGCGGCCTTGAGGCCACACGTGGTCTTCTAGGTTCTCAAGTGTGGCCCTTTGACCCAGGGGCAGGGAACCTGACTGATTCAAAGGGCTACACTTGAGGACCTAGAGGGCCACATGTGGCCTCAAGTCTGCAGGTTCCCAATCCCAAACCTAGGGTCAAGCAGAACAAATCTAATATCTTCCACTCATTCCTCCAAATACTATCAGCTATTCCCAAGTCTTCTCTTCTCCAGGCCTATATATCCAGTCCCTTCAATAGTTTGGCTTAGTCTTCAAAGCTCTAGCCTTCTAGATTGTCCTTCTTGGGAAGAGCTCAGTGGTGGTATTCAAATAAATTAACAACCGATTCTCCACAGAACCAAGCCAAGGTGCCGCTGCCGCTGACATGGAGGGTGCAGGCCCTGCCCCCACTAACAACCAGTTTGTTAAACTCAACCTAAAATTAGGTACTGGTTCTGCCAAACCAGTGTGAACTGGCTGGATCTCAGGACTGTATGGGCTCCATCTTGTCAATGAGCTTCCTAGAATGTGGCACCTAGGACCATTCTCGATGTTCTAGATAGTCAATCAGGGCAGAAGACAGTAGGACTATTGACCATGTACCATCTCTCTCTCACAGTCCAAGTTATTATTAACCTTTTTGGTGACTGCCTTTGGGTAGCATTCTCCCAGCACCAATCCCTCTCGCCCCCAGTCATTACAAAAGCCTGTAGGACATCAATTGGCTGGACTGAATCACCGTTGACTCAGATTGAGGGGTTTGGAAGTCCATGACAATTCTGAAGTCATTTTGACCAGCTCTCGCTAACCCTCTTTTTTCTAGGATGCTTCTGACTCTTCCCCAAAGGCAGGGGCATGGCGTCCCTAAATACACATTAAGCTTCTTGCCCTTGGCCACTCTGTGCTCTGTAAAGGTAATAACTATAATAATGGCTCATCTTATGTAACAATTTATGAGTAATAAAGCATCTTATATCCATCATCTCATTCAATCTTCACAACAAACCTGTGAGGAGGAAAAAGATAAGGATGAGGAAGGTTGAGGCAGTATGCAAGGAAAGTTCTCCGTGGTCCTTAAAGTGCTACAGAAATAGGAGTCATTTTCACCTTCATCATCATCATTCCCCCTCCCCCTTTTCTACTTCCTTTTCTTTGATCTGCACCCACCCCCTTAGAATATAATCTCCTTGAAGACAAGAACAGTGTTTATTTTTAGCTTGTATTTGTATTTGGCAAGCAAGTGCTTTATGTAATCTAATCCCTAGGCCTGGACTCAGAAAGCCCCCAGTTCAAAGCCAGCCTGAGATATTTACTAGCTGTGTGACCCCGGGCAAGTCACTTAACCCTGTTTGCCTCAGTTTCCTCATCTGTCAAATGAACTGGAGAAGGAAATGGCAAACTCTAGTGTACTTACTAGTTGTGTGGCTCTGGGCAAGTCACTTAACCCTTTTTGCCTCAGTTTCCTCATCTGTCAAATGAGCTGGAGAAGGAAATGGCAAACCAGTATTTCTGCCAAGAAAACCCCAAATGGGGTCACAAAGAGTCAGACACAACTGAACAACAACAACAAATCTCTCTAATATCTGGGCACCTCAGTTGGTACTTAATAAATGCTTGTTAATTGATTGAAATAATTCACATTTCTACGGAGCATCCTAAAAGCTAATAAAGCTTAAAACTGTACTGAGACTTTTGGGGAACCCCTGCGCTTCAAAGTTTATTGGGCTATAAAGTAAACAAAGCATTTTGCATATATTATCTCACTTGATCCTCCTGACAACACTGTGAGCTGAGCACTTATTATTTCCATTTTTCATATTAGGAAACAGTGCCTTTGAAACTGCCAACCAAGGTCACAGAGAAATATGTGGTGGAGCCGGGTGTTTACCCCATTTGTTTCCCTAGGAACAGTTCTTCCACCTACAAATTTTATTTTCGAGGGCGAGGACCCTTCTGTCTCCTATCACTTTCCGGGGCAGACTCGGATGGTAAAGTGGCGGCTTCTGCTATAGGGGAGCGAGGATATGATTTGGGGGAACCAAAGCCCTGAAAGACTACCAGTTTTTATAGCTGGAGGCGCAAGATGTACAGATGGATGGTATTCTTCAGGATAACAGGCCATGCTGCTGTGGCCCCTCTGGTGGGTCCAAATCGGAGAACATGGACTCCAATATGGAAGGAAAGGATCAAAACAAAGATGAGAACAGCTTGAATTCTGAGTAGGCATGACCATAACTATTTATGCATCAGTCAATCAACAAACATTATAACATGTATGGTCACTACTGCTATGTAGTGCTGAGGCACTCAGCTTTACCAGGAGTAAGGCAAGAGAACAAGAAATGGAGTCAGGAGGCCTAGGTTCTCGTCCTATTTCTGACCGAAATTTACTGTGTAGCTGAGCAAGCCGCTTCACCTTTCCAGGACTCATTTCTTCATCTCCAACATGAAGAGATTAATCTCCAAAGTCCCTCCTAGCTTTGACCTTCCATGTTCTAACGTTTTCTAATTCTAGCTTCTAAGAGACTCTAATTATACCACAAATTAAGTCGTTCTACTTGCCCACAATGGGACTGTCTTGCTTGGTGCCCAATGCCCAATATTCACTTGTGCTTATGGCCAGAAGGCCCTGGGCCTCTATCTATCTTCAGGGTCTGGGACACCCAGGATTGAGAACCAAACTCCCCTTCCACACACTCAGAGAAACTTTTTTAAACTACCAAAAGGTATTAAAAAAAAAGTAAGCTTGTTTCCTTAAGCTTAGTTTAACATAAAAAAACCTCTTATCTTGCCTTTCTTATCTCCTATGATTCCTTCATTTGAGCAAGGGGAAAATAACTGCCTTTCCCCCACTTCAGAAAAGGGGCTGTCCTCTATGAGCAAAGCAGGATTCAAGTAGTTCAAAAGAAACTTGAGAGGCACAAATTTAGAGTATCCACCCCAAATGTTCACACGGACTATTTGTGCCTGACCTGTGGTACAGCATTCTGAGCTTGTATTGGTCTGATCAGCCAGTCGGACACATTGAAACTTGACTCTAGCATATTGATGTCATTTTGGTCTTCTTTGAGAATGAAGGAAAACAACCCACCAACGTGAATGAATGAATGAATGATTCCTAATTTAACCACCTAGCAGTATGGTTTGGAAGCATCCGTGTGGTAGAGGAAGATACAGAATGATATAGACTCAGAGGTTTTTAAGCTGAAGTTTAGGAACTTTACATATATATGAGCGTGTGTATATTTCAGTATAATTGGCTTCCTTTGTAATCCTCTGTATTTCATTTTATGCATTTAAAGACATTGTTCTGAGGAGTCCATAATTGAGGACACAACTGAGAAGTCCACCATACTGCCCTGAACACATGTGACTATAGATAAAAGGAAGTTAAATGTAGAATCACAGAATCTGTGACTCTCTAAATACCCCTGTGATGTTGAGCACACCTCTTAACCACTCTGTGCCTCAGTTTCTTCATATGTAAATGAGAGGTTTAAACTAGATATTTCTTAAGGTCCCTTCTAGCTTTAAATTCTACGGTCCCTCTTGCCCAAGAAAAAACAGCTCTCCAAGGAGAATACAATTCTTCATTATTGATTGATTAATCTGGAACCACCACCAATTGGCAATTCCTAGCCCTGAAAGGGACATCTAGGTGGCACAGTGGATAGAGTGCCAGGTCTGGAGTCAGGATAACCCACCTTCCTGAGTTCAAATGTGGCCTCAGACACTTACTAGCCGTGTGACCCTGGGCAAGTCACTTAACCCTCTTAGCCTCAGTTTCCTCAGCCATAAAATGACAAACCACTCTAGTATCTTTGCCAAGAAAATCCCAAATGGGGTCATGAAGAGTTGTATGCAACCAAACAACAGTCCTAAAGAGTTATTGATTTTTTTTTTAATCTCAAGATTTAGTTAAACTTTTTCTTGCTTTGGTTTATCTTAACAGGGAACTTTCGAAAGTAAAGGCCAGTTCTATCTAATTTCTGTTATGCAAATACTCCTGGTCAAAGGACTCCAAGAGCTAATTAAGAGAGAATCCAGAGAATGGAAGTACTTTTAGAACAAGTGAAAATTAGTCCCTTTGGGAGCAAAGCCCTTTGCAGATTTCTGCCCTTGGGAGCTCAGTGTAGAAAGCAGCAGGTTATTCCTTCTGCCTGTAGCTAGAGGTCCAGGACCATAGGGCAGCAGACATGGAACTGCCAGCTCAGAACCTGTCCCCCGATGGCTAGGATCCACTAGGAAAGCACTAGGCCATGGCCCATTCCATTCAATTCAACAAACATGACCATACAACTAAAAAAAATCCTCAGGGTATTTCCATTCTACCTCAGAGCTACAACGTGTTCATAATCAGCAAACACAAAATATACACAAAGCAAGGCGTCGAAATGTCAAGAAACCGGACACTCAGCCCCGTCCACTTTGTATCTGCTGCTCTGCCTAGTTTCAACTCTATGGAACCTGAGCAGGGTCTCCTCCCTCTCCTTCCACTTTCCTGATTCCTTTTGCATGTTATCCCCCCTCCCCATTAGACTGTAAACTCTATGAGGGCAGGGACTGTCTTTCTTTTTATTAATTGTACCCCTACCTCTTAGCCCAGTGCCTGGCTAACTGTTTCTTGGATTGGATCAGACTGGCTAGTGGGATAAGACATCATAGAGATCTAGATTTGACTCTTACCCACGTAGTAGAGATTATTAAAGCCATAAGGGGAAGATTGTCAAGGGGGAGGGTGTTATGGGAGCAGTTAGGCAGACCAAGGCCTGAGCCAAGGGATCTAGCCACCTCAGGGAGAGTCAAGGGCATCGAAGGAGACAATGGACAGGCAGGGAGATGTAGGTAGGGTGAAGGAGGACTGGGATGGCATTACTGCATGGATATCCAGGGGAAAAGAGGTCTTAGAAGGAGACTGTCAGCAGCGGTAGACTCTGCAGAGGCCCTGGAGTATGAGCTCAGAGAAGGGGCTGTTGTAGCAGACAATTATTGATAAGCCTAGTGAATGGGTCAGGATGGTAGGAGAAGTGGAGGCAGTTCAGGAAGTCTACCACTGGCAAGAAAGAGAAACAAGATGGTGGCTGTGGATGGTAGCCATGGGGGACGTGCCACGTGAAGGATTTTTTCAAGATGAAGATTGAAGGCAGAGGGAAGGACCTAGACAGAGATCAGGGATACTAGGGAGAACAATAGTGATAGGAGGGGAGTTGAGGCCTGTTTAAAACAGTCATCCATTTGGTTGGTCAAGAAGCATTCATTAACACCAACTACATGCCAGGCACTGTGCTAAGCACTGGGGATTTTTTGTTGTTGAGTCATATCTGACTCTTCAAGACCTCATTTGGGGTTTTCTTGGCAAAAAGACTGCAGTGATTTGCCATTTCCTTCTCCAGCTCATTGTACAGGTGAGGAAACTGAGGCTAAGAGGGTTTAGTGACTTGCCCAGGGTCACACAGCTAGTAAGTGTCTGAGGCCAGATTTGAACTCAGGAAGATGAGCCTTCCTGACTCCAGGCCCAGCATTCTGTGAACTATGCCACTTACCTGCCTTTTTGCTGGGTATACAAAGGCAAAAAACAGTCTGCATTTAAGGAGCTCACATTACAATAGGGGAGAGGACATGCAAACAACTATATCAAAACAAGGTCTATGCAGAATAAATTCGGAATGATATCAGAAAGAAGGCATTAAGAATAAAGAGGGCTGGGGCAGCTAGGTGGTTCAGTGACTAGAACACCCGCCCTGGAGTCAGGAGGATCTTAGTTCAAATCCAGCCTCAGACACTTGACAGGTTTACTATCTGTGTGGCCTTGAGCAAGTCACTTAATCCCAATTGCCCTGCCTTCCCCCTTGCAAAAAAAAAAAAAAAGAGTAAAGAGGACTGGGAGGTCTAAGGAAATAGACCCACCATCTCCGGGGGCTCTTTTTGGGGAGGAAGAGAGATGGTGAAGGCTCGCAGACAAAGGGAACTACACTGAGAGTCTGATGGTGTAACTGGAAAAACAAAGGGCCTAGTGTCAAAGGACCTTATTCTACATTTTCCTTCTTCTCACACTCTGCAGGCCAGCCAGACCGGCCACCTTCTGTCCCTTGGACATGACACTCCATGCCCCACCTGTCCCCCACTCCTGGAATACACTCCCTCCTTACCTCTGCCATTCTCTAATTGTGTGAACACAGGAAAGTTGCCTCCGTTGCTTTGTGCCTCAGTTTTTCCATCCTTGAAATGAGGTTGTTGGGCTAGGTGGTCTCCATAAGCTTCCCTCTAATATCCAGGGTCTATGGCTATCTTTAGCTCCTTCCTCTTTCCTGGGTTCCACCCCACATCGCTGTCCTCTCTTCACTAGGCTTTGAACAGAGACCCCAGAAAGGACAATAAGAGTCCCTGCTTCTGACCCAGAAAATTCCAAGCCCTCTGAGAAAATAGTACCAAGGTTAGGTGGTTTAGCAGATGAAGCCCTGAATTTGGATTTATTCTAATTCTATTTATTCTAATCCTGCCTCAGATATTAGCAAGTTGTGTGACCCTGGACAAGTAATTACCCTTCTCTAGGTCTATTTGCTCATCTGTATAGAAAATGAGGGGGTGGTCTGGATGGCCTCTCTTCCAGCTTTAAGACCATGACCCTTTGCATATAAGTCTTTTTTGGAGGCTCCCATCCCCTCCTGGTTTCTCTGGTGATGGTCGGGCTACTCAGGAGTACTCCCCAGGCAAATACACAAGCGAGAGCACAGGCTGGACTGTTCTCTGGACATCAGTCGCTGGGCTGTGTGACTCTGAGGAGCAGGTAATCACCCTGGCAAATATGCTAGTAATTCTAGCTGGCTAATGAAGCCCGTAATTAAAACAAGTGCTACAGCAAACAGGAGGCGGGCCTCCCAGAACCTGGTCATGTGGCTCCCTCCCCATGAGGAGGGGCTGGTCCACCAGGGGAGTACAGATTCCGGGGCCTAAAACCTGTTCTGCCCTAACCCGGGGGAAGACATTACTAGGCCACAGCCGCAGAGAAACCAACCTGGCCAGATGTGGATCCCTTTCCAAAGAATAAGGAAAGCAAAAAAACCCAGCCACTTTTCTGATACGGTAATGGTGAAGCTTGTTCACTGGCCTGGATGAGGGTGGGATAGGGGGGAAATCCAGACACCAACAGCTGTTTCCTGGATCCCAGTATAGCGTTCTGAGTCTCTGACAGTGTTGCCCAATCTTTCTTGGGGCTTCAGTTTTACCGATCTGCAAAATGGGTTCAGCCATGTGTTTGAAAATAAAAGGCTTGGCTGGGGAGTTGGGTGGAGGGGGTGGGGAAGGGGAGGAATCATAATTATTCTGTGGGGAGTTGTCTCAGCCTCTGGGGATAAAAGGGCCAGGGTGTACATGTACATAACAACCCTTGCTTCATCATGCTAATTTATTGCTGCTGTACCACAGGGCTAGGAGGCCAGACCACACTGGGTGTAGTTGGTGTTAATAAATTCTTTTAGGTGCCATAGAAACGTCAGTTATTATTAATATTATTTTTTATCTTTTTTTTAACCAAACCTGTGATTGCATTGGCATGGGGAACTCCCACAGAGAAAAGGTCTTCTCCCCAAGTAGGTGCAGCCCAGCTCTGCAATTTACATTTTAGAGACTTGCCCCAGGACACTGAGAGGGTAAGGGACTTTGTCCAGGGTCACAGGTGGGATTGAGCCCTCTTTATCCTCATTCTGAGACCGGACTTACTTCGGGGTTTGCATCCTGAGATCTGTGAACTTTCATATTTGGTAACTGTAGTTCCAGATAATTGGCTTCCTTTGGAATCCACTGGATTTTATTTTTTATGTATTTAAAAAATGATTCAGGGAAAGGATTCGTAGGTTTCCCCAGATACTGCCAAAGGGGTCCACGAACCCCACCCCCATTACCCTGTGCTGCCTCTCCAATCAACAGGCATTTGTCAAGCACCAACCACAGTCCAGTCACTGACAAAGCAGAAATAAAAATGAAACAATCCCTGCCCTCCAAGAACTTCCGTTCTTTCAGAGATGTAACACCTATGTACAGAAGTAAATAAAATATGTGTCAAATACATACGAGCTCTCATTATAGCATAAGTTTTATCAAATCAAGTCAACAAGCATTTATTAAGTGCCTTCTATATGCCAGACACTGTGCTGAGCTCTGGGGCTACAAAAAGAGGCAAAGACAGTCCCTGCCCTCAAGAAGCCTACAATCTAATGGGGGCGACAAGAAGTAAACAAATTCTATTCAGGAGATAATTAACAGGGGGAAGGCCCTGGAATTAAGAGAGGCTGGGAAAGGCTTCCTGTAAAAGCTGGCATTTCAGCTGGGACTTAAGGAAGACAGAGGAGCCGGGGGCAGAGTTTAAGAGGGAGACTATTCTAGGCATGGGGGACAGCTGGAGAAAATGGCGGAGGCTGAGAGATGGAGGGTCTTGTTCATGAGAGGAGCCAGGAGGCCAGTATCGCTCAAAGACCATGTGGCAGGGAGTAAGATGTAAGAAGACTAGAAAATTAGGACCTGGCTAGGTTAGGAAGGGCTTTGAATGCCAGGCAGAGGCTTTTGAATTTGCTCCTTACATGTAAATAACTATGTACAAATAAGCTGTGTAATGGGAATGATTTCAGAGAGAAGGCCTTAGCATTAAAGGGGACTGGGAGAAGTTTCCTATAGAAGGTAGGATTTTATAAATAATAATAAAATTATTGTACAGGGTGTCCCTAAAGTCTGGACACATAAGCAAAAATGCATATTTGGAAATATTTGGAATATTAACAGATCTTAGCTCCCCTGGACTTCTTTTCCTGGGGTATGCTGTGAAAATCACAGATGCAACACACTAGACTGAACACATAAAAAGTGAACGTGCTAAAATTGACGGCAATGTGGAGTTATTGCATCGAGTTCACGTGAATCTTGCAAAGCGCGTCAACCATTGCATCACAAATGATAGAAATCATATCAAAGATGTTATTTGTTAACGTTCCAATTAAATAAAATAATGTTGAAAATTTCATTCATTTCATTTCTTGAAAATCTGCATTTTTGTCTATGTGTCCAGACTTTAGGAACACCCTGTAGGATTAGAAGTTGCTGTTCTTCAATCGTGTCTGACTCTTCCTGACCCCATTTGGGGTTTTCTTGGCAGAGATACTGAGGTGGTCTACCATTTCCTTCTGCAGCTCGTTTTACAAATGAGTAAACTGAGGCAGGCAGGGTTACTTTCCTTGGGTAAATAGGTGACAGGGAACAGGGATTCATCCCTGTCTGACATGGTTTAGCAGAAAATAGCCTTGCATTTGGGGTCAGAAGCCCTGGATTTGAACTCGAGGTCTGCCATTTTGGGAATGTCGCTTAACCTTTCTGGGCCTTGATTCTACCGTCCATAAAATAGTCTTTTCCAGCTTTCAAGAGTACTGAATAGAATTCCAATAGGTCCTCAATTCAGACTGGGGGAATGAATGAATGAATGAACCCAGTCTGCTGTTGGTGGGAAGGGTTTTCCTCATCTCTCCCTCCTCCCCCTCTCTATCTCCTTCTGAGATTACCTACTTAACACTGAATAGATCTTGCGTGTGCAGTTTTTGTGGGTTTTTGCTTTTTGCATGATGTCTCCTTCCTTAGAATGGGAGGTCCTTGAGGCTAAGAGCTCCTTGGTCTTTCTTTATATTCCTGGCACTTAGTACAGTAGCTGGCACATAGTAGGTGCTTAATAAGTGTTGACTGATTGATAGTAGATAGGATCACAGAACTATGGAAGGGGATCTGGAAATAGGAAAGGATTTCTGAAGCTTTTTAGTTCAAGACCCTCATTTTATAGATCACAAAGGAGGACCCTTGGTGCTAAAGGCGCCTGCCCAAGATCACACAGGGAAATAGTACCAGTAGAGGATTTGAACCCAGCTCCTATGACTCTGCGGGCATCTAGGTGGCCTGGAGTCAGGAAGACCTGAGTTCAAATCCAGCCTCAGACACCTACTAGCTGTGTGACCCTGGCCAAGTCACTTCATCCTGTTTGCCTCAGTTTCTTCATCTGCCAAACGAGTTAGAGAAGGAAATGGCAAATCTATCTGGTTGAGGGTGGGATTGGAGGGAAATCCAGACACCAACAGCTGTTTCCTAGATCCCAGTATAGTGTTCTGAGTTCTGAAAGTGTTGTCCAATCTTTCTTGGAACTTCAGTTTTACTGATTTGCAAAATGGGTTTTTACCAAGAAAACACCAAATGGGGTCATGGAAAGTCAGACATAACCGAAGCAACTGACCAACAACCTGTGGTTCTAGAATTACGCTCTCTCCTGGACTATGCTATGGGATGGCTCCATAATCAAGGAAGATGAAATCTCCTGCTCCCCTATCATGCCACTCTTCCATCATCTCCTCCCCTACCTTAATCTGACCTGTTATCAGTTGGCAGTAAAGGGTGGGAGCCAGCTAGACTGGATGCAGGCTGTGGATGCTGAGATCTATGAAAAGGAGGGGATGTGGCTCATGGGCAGGGCACATGCCAAGGCATGGTGTGTCACAGGGAAGGGTGTGCAGGGAGGAGGCTGGTGGAGTGCCCAGACTGCAGGAGAGCTGGCATTAGTCACCACATGCTCTGGTCTAGACATTCTGGGTTTCACTGGTTAGCACCTCCCAGGAAGCCGCAGTATAGATAGGCTCTCACTGGTTGCCCTTGAATTTGCTGAGTTGCTTAGAGGAAGCCGGTTGAGTAGCCTAATTTGGCATCTAAGCTTCTTGCTAGTCAAGGTGAGATCTAAACGGTAGATATAATACCTGCGATGGCCACTAGGAGCGATAGAGATCAGCATCTCTCTCTACTAGCCAAGCAGCATCCATCTACTTCAAGGAATGTCCAGATGTTCACCCCTCCATCCCTGGGCCCTACAGTCCAGCCACAGAAGCATTTACAAAAACTCTCCAGAGAAAGAAATCCTTCACTTCAGCATTAATTCCAGCCTTTAAACACCAAGAAGAATTCTAACCTGCTCAAAAAACTTAAGAAACCTTCAAGAAAGGAGAGAAAAGAGACGGAAGAGAAAGAATTAAATGCTTGGAGACCCCTCCCTGCCCCTCCCCCCCAAAAAAGACCAGATCTTTGAGGTTTTCAGGGCAGCTAGAAATGATAATAAAGGAAAATATGAACTCTGAAGCGTCATAGGACTTGGGATCAAAGCCCGGCTCTGATACCATCTGTGTGACCTTAGGGATAGCACTATACCTGGCTAAGCCTCAGTTCCTTCATCTGTGAAATGGGATGGCTGAGCTAGAACGACTCTGAGGTCCTAGCCAGTTCTGAGTCTATGATCCTATTACTCTAATGAGCTTCATTTCTGTAGCGCTGGCCTCACAACAAAGCAATGGTATGGGCATGGTAGAATTGGTGATAACCATTTAACAGAGAAGGGAACTGAGGCCCAAAGAGGTGCTCACACAGGTAATAAGTAACAGAGCCAGGCTTTGAACCTAGGTCTTCTTGCCTCCGAGCCCAGGACTCTTTCTGCTACAACATAACAGATAGCACGGAACCCTGGAAAATGATAATAGTAACTGACATTTATCTAGCATTTTAAAGTTTGTAAATTGTTATACACATATTAGCTCATTTGAGCTTACAACCACCCTATGGGGTAGACACCGGTGCTATCGTTGACCCATTTTACAGATGAGGAAACTGAGGCTTGAAGAAATTATATAAGGAGGGGTCAATTCGAAGGAAGGAAGGCATATTTCCAGAAATGACTGTGATTTTAAGGAAATTAATAAGATTTTTTCAAAAAACAAAATTAAGTGACTCACCCATAGTCACTAGATCTCATAGGTGGGGTTTGAAACTTGCCTGATATCAAGTTAAGCATATTATCCACTGCTGTTTTTCAGTCAGGTCCAACTCTTTGTGACCCCCATTTGGGGTTTTCTTGGCATAGATGCTGGAGTGATTTGCCATTTCCTTCTCCAGTTAATTTTACAGAAGAGGAAACTAAAGTAAACAGGGTCAAGTGACTTCTCTAGGGTCACACAGCTAGTAGGTGTCTGAGGCTGGATTTGAACTCAGGAAGATGACTGACTCCAGACACTGTACTCTAACCACTGAGCCACCTAGCTGGCCTATATTATCCACTAAAAGCACCCAAATAGATGTACTCATAACTGGGGTAGGCAGTTGGCTAGGAAGAACTTGATGTTGTATCATATTGATTCAAGGAAAGGGCCAGGATTCTGGGGTGAAACAAGAGGGGAGATGAACTTTGTGAGCCCCCAGGGCGATCCAAATCCTTGTCAGACCAGCTGCATTCATGGGCCCCCGGGCAGCATCAAAGGGCATGCAATCGTGTCTGGTGGTGGGAGAGCCCTGGATGGCTCTGCCCAATCCAATCAGTATCCACTGGCTGGGAAAGCCCCAGAGCTGGCGCAGATGGCAGAGACAGGCCAGGGGGATGTTTCCCAGAGTGAAAGGCTGCATCTGGAACACGGTTGGGCAGAAATCCTCTTCTTCGATCTGTCCTTAATCCTCAAAGCTGCACCTGTGTCTCAGAGACTGACAGTGAAGCCAAAGGGGAAGATGGATCTGATGGAGCTGGGCCCCTGCTGGTAGCCTGGGGCTGGGACAGTCAGAGCAGCACCTGCCAAGGGGCCTTCAGGGCTTGTCCAGAAGGAAGCATAAGCCTTTGGGTTTCCAGAGAGATCCATAGTGTGTGTGTGTGTGTGTGTGTGTGTGTGTGTGTGTGTTTGTGTGTGTTGTGTGTGTTGTGTGTATAAGTGTGTATGTTTGTGGTATGTGTATGTGTGGGGTGTATGTGTGTGTGTGTTGTATGTGTGTGTTGTGTGTATGAGTGTGTACATACACACATGTTTGCGATGTGTGTATGTATGTGTAGTATGTGTGGTGTGTGTGTGTGTGTGTGTGTGTGTGTGTGGTGTCAGTGGGGGGGGGGGACTTAGGGAAGGGAAGAGTGGTGGGAAGCAAACTTTACACCGTACTTTAGCCCCCTTCCAAGGAGCAACCCTACCCCCCACCCAAAGGTAGGGATCCTGCTTTTCTATGGAGAAGTCCCATCTATTGCCCTAGCCCCTGAAACTCAGAGCAGAGTGTTCCCGGGCCCAAACAGCCAACTCTGACACTCCAACCAAAGTATTGTCATGACCAAGCAAGAGAAATGATTGAATAGTAAGATTCAGAATTGGAAGAAGACTCACCAATCCAACCCACACCTGAACAAAAATGCCCTCTACAACCGTTCTAAGCGGTCATCCAACCTTTGCTTGGAGATCCCCCCATGGGAGGAGTCCACTATCTCCTGAGGCAGCCCATTCTACTTGGGGATAGTTCCTCTTGACCTCTATTTGCCTTCCTCTAAGGCAAGAACCTCTAGTTCTTCCCTCAGTGGCCAAGGAGACCCAACTGTGTACCTCTCAGACACAATAGCCCTTTTGAAGACAGCTATGGCAACCCTTCTCCAAGCTGTGCACCACATATCCCCAGCCCTCTCAACCAGCCCCCATGGAGCATGATCTCAGGGCTCATCGCTCTCTTGGCTGCCATCTTCTGGAGCTCTCCAGCTCATCAATAGTCATCCTAGAATGTGGTCCCCAGCCCTGAGCAAACTATCCTAGATGTGGTCTGACCAGGGCTGCAGGATTATCTCCAGGACTGTCCTGGCTGCTGTGATTCTCTTATACAAACCCAAGTTAGCCTCAGGTATTTTGGCTGCCATGTCACACTACTGATTCAGATTTTTTTCTCAGATGAACTACTATCTAGCCATGATTCTCCCATCTTGTATTTGTGCAATACAAGAGATGGTACCCATGGTACCATGGAAGAAAAAAAAACCCACTGGATTTGCAGTCTGAGGACTTGGAGTTCAAAACCTCCATTTCTCAACACCTCTGACTTTGAACAAGTCACTTGACTCTCTGGGCCTCAGTTTCTTCATCTGTAAAATGCATTAGATAACCTCCAACATACTTTCTAGCTCTGAATTTTCAATCAACTCTCAAGTTGAATTTTTGGGCCCAAGTATAAGACTTTACATTTATCTCATACTTGTGAAATTGATTTTTTGAACCAAGTATAAGAATTTACATTTATCTCATATTTGTGAAATTGATTTTTTTTGAACCCAAGTATAAGACTTTACATTTATCTCATACTTGTGAAATTGATTTTTTGAACCAAGTATAAGTCTTTTAAAAAAAATTATCACTGTTCAGTTTCACCTTACTCAGTTCAGCCCTATGGCGCTAGTCTGCCTGAATCTTTTTCAATCTTGATTCTCTCATCTGATGTTTTAGCTATGGTTATCAGTTCCCAGTCACCTGCAAATCTGACTGGTTCTAGTGACAAACTGTGTCTTCTGTCCAGACTGTGTTGCAAAGCATCAAGTGGTTTCTCCCTAGAAGTTTGCCTGCCAGATGAAGAATTCTCTGATCACTGTTGAGTATGAAGCAGGTCATTGGTCAAATTAAAATACCCAAAGAGCCAGGTTGGGGAGAAGGTGTGGTGGGGTATCTCCTAGTAAAACATTTGCTGGTTTGCGTTTTTTTTTCCTTTTTCTAAACTAAACATGCTTTGTTGTAGATTTCACAAAGCAAATTTTCTAGTCTAGGTCAGAGTAAGCTGATCATGTTATGTAAATCTCAGTGAAACAGGGGAATGTCACGAATGGCTTCAAGCACTTGAGCCATCCTCTCACTGGGGCCAGTCTCCTTTTGTGTTTTCTTTTGAGATCCCATGTCACTGCAGGGTCAGAGAGACAAGGGACAGTGTCTGACCTCAGCTTGTGACCCCGGAGAGCAGGGACCTCTGATTCCACATCTGTGTGCCCATATTTCCTCTTCTTTAGTGTGCAGTCAGCTCCTGACTCTTTTCCAAAGAAATCCTCCTGTTTAGGGCTGGAAGGCACTTTAGGAATTATCTAGGCCAAGTGTCTCATTTTGCAGACGGATAAAGAGACTGAGGCCAGAGAGAGGGAGTAGCTTGTCCAAGGTCAAAGAGGAGAGTAATGTAGCAGAGCTGGGATCTTGAACCTAGGCGTCCAGAGTCTTCAGGGAAGCTCCCAGGCTCAGCTGCTCCCTGGCCTTGCAGTTTCAGCAAGCCTGCAGCAAGGATCCTTGGTCCATTAGTCCATTACCTGCAGCCCTTTGTAAACATTATCAATGAGCAAGTTCCCTGCCCCCCCCAAAATCCCCCCCACACCTTTTTGGGGGGAACATGCACTTATTAAGTACCTACTATGTGCCAGGTGCTGTGCTAAGCACTTTACAGATATAACCTCACTTGATCCTCACAATAGCTCTGGGAGGTAGGTGGTATTATTATCCCCATTTTACAGGTGAGGAAACTGAGGCAGGCTAAGGTAAAGTGACTTGCCTAGGGTCACACAGCTAATAAGTGTCTGAGGCTAGATTTGAACTCAGGTCTTCCCGACTCCAGGCCTGGTGCCTCTGTCCATTCCCCTACCCAGCTGCCTCAGGAGATGAGGGGTTTCCTCGCATGAAGAGTCCTCAAGCAAAGGCTGGATGACCACTTGTCATGGAGATTTGCAGAGAACATTCCTCTTCTGGTATGGGTTGAACTATTTGACCTCTGAGTTCCTTTTCAGCCCAAGGCACTTCCAATGAAGAAACTCCTCCTACCAACATAGCACAGTACTTGTCCTGTGTCCAACTAAGAGTCTCCTAGAGGGAGAAAGGGAATGAGCATGTATATATGTAGTGCCTACTACAGGCACTTTTTACAAATATTATTTCATTTGATCTGATTCAATCTGACTGAAATTAGATAATCTCAATGCCTGTGGCAGCAAGAGGTTAAGGGTCACTCAACTCTCTGTCCACGACACCATATGGCCTCTTCTCGTAGGTGATGCAAACCTTAACACTATATAAATATGAGCTATGAACATAAATCCTAGTATTTAGAACTAGAATTGACCTTAAAGACCATCTTTTCTAATCCTCTTTGTGTAGCTGAAGACACCGAGGCTGTGATTTATTTGAGGTCATGTGGATAGCAGGCAGCATTTGAACTCAGGTTTTCTGCCTCAAAATTCAGTGCTCTTCCCCCAGGACTGGGTCATTCTTGTCTGCAAGGACCCATCTTTCAGGTTGTTTCAAGGCAAACTTTAGTTGAAAACCTGTCTTCCGTTCCACTGAGGGCCTCCTGTTGTAGCCCAGCATTGACATCCTGCAGTGAAGGCCTCTGGGCTCCTCTTAATCAGAAACACACAAAGAAGCCCCTCCTCCCACCTCTGCCTAACCCCAGGCAAATGGTTTCCAGAATAGGAGGGAGATGTCAGAGCCTGGGCCCCTGCTCACCAGTCTATGAGCGGGGGAAGAAGCCTGAATGTCTGAGCATTCTGGGGCAGAATGGACGAAAGAGAGCAGATGGGGAACCCCGAGAGTCTAAGGTCCAACCCCAGCACTGATCTTTGCTGCCTGTGTGACCTTGGACAAGGTGCAGCCCATCTCTTGGTTTCCATTTCCCTTCTGCAAGTTGGACTAAGGGACCTTTGAGGTCCCGCCCAGCTCCAATCCTATGTGTCCTTGGATAAGTCCCTTCTCCTCTGTGCCTCTATTTCGTCTTCTATAGGAGGAAGTTCAACCAGCTGGTCTCCAAGGCCCCTTTTAGCTTTGATCTGTGATCTTGTGACCTCTATTTCAGTCATTTTCAATCATGTGTCTGACTCTTCCTGACTCCATTTGGGGTTTTCTTGGCAAAGATACTGGAGCGATTTGCCATTTCCTTCTCCAGCTCATTTGACAGACAAGGAAACTGAGGCAACCAGGGTGAAGCTAAATGTCTGAGGCTGGATTTGAGCTCTTGAAGACGAGTCCTCCTGACTCCACGCCCAATGCTCTATCCACTGGGCCACCTAGCTGCCCCTATGACCTCCCACACACTGGGAAAAGCTCAAACTACCAAGGTCAGACCAGCATCGTAACCAAGCTCCCTGGGCCAGCTGGAGAATGTAGGGGACATGTGGGATGTGGGCAGTTGTTTCTAGAATGCCAGGGATGGAGGAGATAGGAGATCATTCTAAATTCCTTGAAAGAGTGAGTTTATTGAACAGTATTGGGGGAGGCAGCAGGCTGAACTTGGGGTCACAGCACCTGAGTTCCAGTCCTGGCTCAGTCACTATATGAGTGACCTTGGACAAGTCACTTAACTGCTCTGTGCCTCAGTTTCCCCACCTGTAAAATGACAAGATTGGTTTTGATGGCCTCTGACTCCTATAATCCTATTATTTCTGTCTGCTGTTCAATTCACCTGCTCTCTTGACACAGGAAGAGAAACTGGGTTGGGGTGGATTGGGATTGGTCTTACCTAATGGTTTTACCTACCTCCCTTTAGAATGTAAGTCTCTCAACAATCCCAACTGTCTTGTTTGCTTATATTTGTATCCCTGGCACTTAGCACAGTGACTGGCATACAGTAAGCACTTAATAAATGTTTTACTTATCTGTCTCTTCTGCCCCTCAGTATGGATCTTCGAATCCTGGCTCTTCAGTACAAAGGGCTTTCCAAAGGTCACCCAGGTAATGAGTGTCAGACACTGGATTCAAACCCAGTCTTCTGACACCAGAACCACAATTCTTCCCACAGGCCAAGGTTCTTCCCCTAGGAGAATCACAGAACCTTAGGGTCAAAAAGGAAATCAGCAGGGAAGAGGCTCTTCAACAGTGATGGCAAGGTGGGCCTCCTCCTTTGGAGGGGAAGCAGCCCACCTGGACATCTTTGGTTGGAGAACGAGTCATTTCTCTAGTAGAAAGCTCTCATTTATTACGATGAGGTTCCTTATGTGTGCCTTCCTAGAACAGACACCCACTGCTCCTGGTTCAGCCCTTCAGGACCAAGCAGAATCAAGTTAGTCCCTTTTCCAAATGCTAGCTCATCAAAGGCTGGAAGACACCTATGAGGTCCCCTTCCAAGTCTTGTCTAAGCATCTCTAGGCTAAACAACCCCCACTCCTTCAAATGATGCTCAGGTGGCTCCGCCAGGGCTCTCCCCGTGGAGAACGGCTTCCTACGGGAGGGAAGCTGGGAGGAGATGTAAAAGCTGTAGAGTAACATTGAAGACATAAAGTGAAGGGGTAGGGGACCATAGCAATCCCATAGAAAGAGGTGAGAGAGGCCGGAAGAGGACCAGAAGGATGGGAGGAGTCAGAGACCAGAAGGACCAAGATGGTCTTTGCCTAGTGTGAGAAAAGACTGGCTCTTGTCACAGAAAATGTTCTAGGGGAGCTCAGGTCTATCCAGTCTATGGTTTTATCAAAGGGAGAGAGAACAGGACGACTAACTATACAGCAAGAGGAGGGGCTAGGAGGGGCCTTAGAGCACAGAATGTCAGAACTGGGAAAGACTTTGGAACGAAGAATGTGAGAGCTAGTAGCAATATGGGAACATAGATACAGAGCTGGAAAAGAACTCAGAGGCCACCCTAGAACACGGAATGTCAGAGCTGGGAGGGCCCTTAGAACACAGGATGTCAGAGTGGGAGGGGATATAGAATGTGAGAGGAACCTTAGAGATCATTTCACTCAACCTCTTCATTTTACAGAGGCCTCTGCCCCTGCCTCTGCCCCTGCCCCTGCCTCTGCCCCTGCCCCTGCCCCTGCCCCTGCCTCTGCCCCTGCCCCTGCCCCTGCCCACCTCTGCTGTCCCTGCCCTGGAGTGAATATAAATACTGAATAGTAACTGTTTCTCTTTTGGGCAGAAACCCTGAGTGTCTTCGCCTCCCAGTTTGATTTTTGTTTTGTTTTGATTAAAGGGGTCATACCTTGACTAACTACATAAAGAGGCCTATTCTCTGAATGGATGCTACCTCACTCAAAGTGAGAACCTAAAAAGATATTAACCTGAAAGGGCCAGGGTCTTGCAAGGCATCCTGGGCCATCTCCAGTTGTCTCGGTGAATATCAAGTCACTGGACCCAGATGGCTCTGGAAGAGAAAGTGAGGCTGGTAACCTTACACAGGCCTCCCTCACTCAAATCAAATCAACTGCAAGTCATGTCATCACTTCCCTGATGTCATGGTCCTCTTTGAGAACAAAGGACAAATACAACATTTTACAAAAGAAAACTGAGGCCCAGAGAAAGGGTGTGATTGACTGACATTTACACAGCAAGTTAGTGGCAGAGCTGGGCCCAGAACCCATGTCTCTTGACTTCCCGTTGAAGGTTCTTGATTGGTGGGTGTTTAAATTGGTTCCCCCAGAAGCTGGAATACTACCTGACTTTCAGAGGACGGACATGTCTGTCTGCATGTCATTAGAGGATACTAGGACACTGGGAGCAGCTGGGCCATCTTAGGCCCTGCTAGGGAATAATGGAAACATGTCCTATCCTGTCCTATCTGTCCCTTTGGACTTCTTCCACTTGGGCTGGTATTGGGGAGGGAGGATGTGTGGACAATCCTTGGGCATTAGCTAGGAGGCTATGGAGGGAAAGCTGGGAAGCTGGGACTGATGGTATGCGTGTGGATTCCAGTGATGAGGTAGAACTCCTCCCCCTCTAAAGGAAAATTACTTGGGCGGGGCTTTAAACCCTGAGAGGAAAGCTCGGATAGAGTCTTCGATCCCTTCTGCCCTGGTACTGTAGAGCTGGCGAGGTTCCCACCTAAGGCTCTGGATGTGGGGCAGGGGCTGATTCTGGATCCTAGTGACTGCAGCCTTTGCTGGAAGGGGAGAGGTCTGCAGGGCGGAGGGGAAGATGGGACCCGTGGGCAAAGGCTGTTTGAGCTCTGCTCATGCCAGGGAATCCAGGCAGGGTTTGGCCCCCAGCCTGGCTGGGCTTTTGATCGTGAGTCGACAATGGAGGGAAATCTGATCTGCCTCATGGGGGTGCTGGGAGAGATAAGTCTGGCAAAGGTGAGGCCTCCTGAGATGGGGGCAGGCCCACACCTGCCAAGTCATAGTGGGAGTACCCGGGCAGACACAGGGAAACCCCATCTGAGAGGCCAAATCTCTAAGCTATCCAGTGTCCTGCTCTCCCTGCTCTGGGAATGTGGGTCTCTGGCTGGAGGCTATAGGGAGAAAGCCTTGTACCTGATGCCACCCAGGTTCCCACCACACCCCAATGCCACAGGTGTTCCCTGCTAGGTCTGCCAGCCTATATGCACCCGCTGACCAGCTCACTCTGTGTCCCAAGAGTGAAGAGGTAGATCTTAGGAACAGGAGTATTTGGGGAGTCTCTAAAGGATTTGACTGGACCCTCGTGGAGAGGATAGTACCCAGTAGACACAGAAGCAGGAAGCAGAAACAGATGAGAGAACAATAACTATTCCCATTTCTACAGGACTTAACTCATAATCATCTCAGAAAGGATATAATACGATTGCAAGCATAGTTATTCTCCCTTTTTGGGAATGAACAGACCTATGATTGCATTAATGTAAAGAGCTCCCAACAAGGAAATGCCCCATGCTCACCAGCATTTGCTCAGCAACTTAAGGACCTAGAGAGCCACCTGGGACACATAAGTGACTTACTTGGGTCCCACAGCCTTAAGATCATAGAACCATAGCTTCTAGAGCTAAGAAGCTCCATAGAAACCATAGACCAGGGGTGGGGAACCTGCGGAACAAATCCCCTTAATAAAAGCATTTGTTCTGTGAAGTTTGGATTCAGTCAAAGGGCTGCACTTGAGGACCTAGAGGGCCACATGTAGCCTCGAGGCCACACATTCCCTACCCCTGCCATAGACCAATCCCCCCCCCCCTCATTTTACAGATGAGGAAAACTGAGATTTCAGAGGTTAAGTATCTCACCCAAAAGGCCAGAGGACTTGAAACCAAGTCTTTTTGGCTTGGAGGCCAGTGATATTCATTATACCACACTGCTTTTCTTAGAAAAAATGATATCATTTGGTTTTACACCACCAGTAATATTGCCTCTTTTTTCCAGATAAAGAAACCGAGTCTCAGGAAGGTGGTTTGTTTTGTACATGGGGGCTTAGTAAGTCTTAAGATTCAAAGGCAGTGTGGTCCACAAGGACATAGGTTTGGATCTGTAGTGAGGAAGACCCAATGTCAAACCCTGCCCCAGACACTTACTTAACTGTGTGACCTTGGACAAGACCCTCAGTTTCCTCATCTGGAGAACGGGGATAACAGTAGCCCCTATCTTACAGGTGTGCTGTGTTTTGTAAAACTTCAAAGCAATATGGGGTCATAGATATAGAGATGGAAAAGATCTCAGAGGCCATCTAGCGTAACCTTTTCAGAGTATATAAATGTCAACTTTATTGTGCTAAGACTCAGCACTGGCAGAATATTACCTTCTAAAGCTTCTGTCTGCTTATGTGAAAATCCCCTGACTTTGTAGTCCAACCCTTTCACGTGACAAAGAGAACAGAAGCCCACAGAGACAGCAGTGACTTGCCCAAAGGCACATAGGTGGTAGGTAACAAGAGTTTCCAACCCAAATCCAGCTATGTCTCCTAAGTGACTCAGTGCCTTAGTGTGACCTTACAGAATCAGCGTCCTAGTGTGACATCTTTCAAGAACCTTCATTCTTGTTTACTGGGTAAATACAGAGAGATTGAGGGAGGGTGCCTACTTACTGGAAGACTCGAGAGCAAAGGCTTATCTTTCAGTTTCCTGATCTGATTTGTAAAATGGGGTGGGAAAGTCTGCATAAGATGATCCGTTTCTAAGGTCCCTTTAGGAGCTTTGGCTTTGGGATCGGAGGAACTGGGTTGAAATCCCACCTCAGACTCTTATTAGGTATGTGACCCCGGGAAAGTCATTTTACTGCTCTATGCCTCAGTTTCCTCGTCTATAAAATGAGAGGGTTGGAGCAGATGGTCTCCGAGGTCCTTCCAAATCTAAACATGATTTCTGTGAAATCCCAGCTGTGCTTCCTACTCCTTGGATGACCCAGGGCAAGTCACTAAACTTCTATAGGTCTCAGTTTCCTCATCTGTAAAATCGGGGGGGGGGGGTTGTTCTACGGTGCCTTCCCGCTCTCACTGCTGGCTCAGGTCCCATGAGACTGTTCTCCAGCAGCGTCCTCAGAGAGCAGCTCCCTAGCAGCGGGTCTGGGAGCTGGGTAATTCACTCCTGTGGGTGGGATCGGAGGGGAGGAGCCGGCAGGGGGATGGGCTGGGGGCGTGGCCACCGAAGAGCCTTCTGCCATCCCGGAAGGAGGAGGAGGAGGAGGAGGAGGAGGAGGAGGAGGAGGCAGCGAAGCAAGATCCCTTCTCACGTGAGAGGCCGCCGATGCCCAGAGAACCCCGTCCTGCTCACTGCAGAGCCTCGGCTCACAAAGTGACCTATTTCCGAAAGCCCGTTTGGACCCGGCTCGCTGCATCCTGCAGCCGGGGCGCCGCGGAAGGTGGGGGGCACCGGGCGCGATGAAGTGGGACCCCTAGCCCCGCGGTTCCCGCAACCTGGGGAGATCCCGGAGCCTCCGAGGCGGCTCCAAGTAGCCGGCCTCCCAACTTGGGCTCTCCTTCGGTCTGGACCGGGGGCTGATCGAGGACCTCTCGCTCCCTCTCTGCTCTCTCCGCGCCCGGCCCGGCGCTATGAAGTGAGGCCCCGCCCCCGTTCCCTTGCGGTGCCCCCAGCCCCCCCTGCCATCATGAGAGCGGCGGACTCCGCCACCTGGGAGAGGGTCAAATTCCTCACGGGCCAGGTAGAAGCGTGCACTTCCTGCGGTGCCGGGGAGGAGCCCGTGGGGGAGCGAGGCCGGGGAGCTAGCCCGTGGGGGCGGGGGCGGGGGACTGAGCCCAAGTCGGAGCCCGAACCCCATCGGGCGCCCCAGCCCCGGCCCCAGCCCCTCGGAGCGCAGCCAGCGGCGCCCACCATGAAATCCGACGGTGACGAGAGGAAGCCTGGTAGGTGGCGGCTTCGGCGCCCGAGCGCTCTGGGGGACCCCTCGGGGAGCTAGGGGAGGGGAGCCGTTTGGGCGGGGGCACTGGAATCGGTAGCCCCAGCCGGCCTCAGGGTGAGGGGGGCGGGGGCGGGAGGAGAGCTAGGGCTTCCAGGCCCTGGCTATTGTCGAGTCTGCAGACCTAACCCGGCTTGCGCTTCTGGGCACTGATGGAGACAATGCCGGCCGGCCGGCTGGCCGCCTGGCGGGCCACCCTGGGACCGAGCTTGGGACCACCCCTCCCCCCTGGCGGAGCAGATGTTTGCGGGGAGTTGGCGAGCAAAAGTTCTCGCGGCCCCGAACTTGTTGGCTGGGGAGCGAGGCGATCGGCGCGATGCCCTTCTGGTGGGGAGCGGGAGGCGGCGCAGCGGTGTTTACATTCGGGAGCCCGAGCGAGGGCTCGCAGTTCCGGCGACGTCCCAGGAGTGGGTCTGGGGACTGGCTCAGCGATCCGTGCCGGCGGGCGAGCTCATCCCCAGGTGCAGGGCAATCCTCCACAAGTGTGTTTGGCAGGTCCCAGGTGAGAGGGGGCAGAGAGCGGGAAGGGTGACTACAATGCATAGTCAAGGCCAAATACAGAGGCCATCGGATCATAGCTTCGGACCTTAGAGGTCATGGGGAAAAGAACCATATCTCTCGAGCTCAGCTCCGGCCCTTCTTACTTGTAAACAAGCCACTTGACCCCTTTGAGTCTCAGTATACTCATCTGTAAAATGGACCAGATGACCTCTAAGGCCCTGTCCAGTTCCAAATCTATCCAATCCTCCCGTTGAACAGAGGGGGAAACTGAGACCCAGACAAAGCTATCTATGTCAGAAGTGATAGAACCAGGTCCTCCGTGTGCTTAGAGCAGATATAGGATTGAGATCTACAAGGGGCTTTATCAACCAACTAGGCAAGCCCCCGCCTTTTCCAGAAGAAAACGCCAAGGTCTAGACAGAGGAAGTCAGTTGCCGGAGTCAGCAGCAGAGGCGAGATTCAAATGTAGCTTCTTGGACTCTAAATTCTGGATGAGAAACTTTGCCTTGTGGGTGGATTTCAACTTTACTGAACCCTGCTGGGGGGGATGTGTTGAAAAAGGCAGCTGGACCAGGAGGGAAGTTAAGATGACAATAAATCCCAGCATCTACCTTTAGTTAATCCGTAAATGATTCAGAAGTTCTTGGAGCCCATTGTTATCTGCTGGCAGACATTGTTTGTGCTCCTTTATCTGAAATGCAGAGATGGGTGCTTCTCTTTAACAGTTGAACTCCATGGAGATCAAGGAACACAGGAAAAGAAACTTCAGTGGAGGAGAAGCATATGTGCCACTCTAACTGTAGAGGTTTCGCTAATGTGAAACATTTGCCCAAAGCACAGGAAACACATTTTAGCTTTTAAAATGATCTCGGTTGAACATGGCTGGACCACGCACTTACATGGTCTGCTTGCTTCCTATCTCTTCCTTCCAGTCTGATTTGATAACTTCTCTCGGTCTGTTCATGCCTGATGGTCCTATGATTTTATATGTAGGAATTGACTTAGATGTAGGACAAGGGGATCTCCAGGGGAGGTTTATAAAAGGATGCAAAATGCCAGAGCTGGGAAGGGGTTTACCGGTAGGACACTTAGATCATTGAATGTCAGAGCTGGGAGGCCCTTGGAACACAGAATGTCAGAGCTGGGAGGGCCCTTGGAACACAGAATGTCAGAGCTGGGAGGGCCCTTGGAACACAGAATGTCAGAGCTGGGAGGGCCCGTAGAACACAGGATGTTAGAGCTGGGAGGGCCTTTGGAACACAGAATGTCAGAGCTGGGAGGCCCTTGGAACACAGAATGCCAGAGCTGGGAGGGCCCTTAGAACAGAGAATGTCAGAGCTGGGAGGGCCCTTAGAATACAGAATGTCAGATTGGGAGGCACTTAGATCAGAATGTCAGAACTAGTGAGACCTTAGAATATAGAATGGGAGAGGTGGGAGAGGGAACTAGAGAATGTCAGACCTGGGAGATGGGGATCTACCTTAGAAACTATCTAGTTTAACCCAGTCCTTTGACAGATGGTAAAACTGACCCTAAAGAGGTCAAGTTACTTGCCCAAGGTCAAATAGGGAGACCCTGGCACAGCTGGGACTAGACTCCAGCTCCTCTGACCCCTATGACCAGTACTTTTTTCACCCTAAAGCATAATCCATGTTTGAAGCTTTGCCTGGTATTTCCAGTGGTGAAAGATTTCCTGGCATTACCAGGGCCTTTAATTCTTTCCTTTCAAGTGAGGGAAGTTAGTTTGGAAGGCCTCAAGCCCTAACCTGTCTAGGCTGCTCTGCTCTCCAGGGATACAGGCCCTAAGACCTCTCTTCCAACTGCAGAGACTAGTCCTATCTGCCCACAGCCAAGCCGGGATTGGCCGCCACACTGTTCTGTTTCTAGGAGCAACTGAAATGCAGGAACACTATTGGTGATTCTGGTGAACCTGAATGGGACGGTTCCTATGGAAAGGCTGGCTCAGAAATGAACTCTCCCAGAGAATAGTCACTTCTGTGCCCTGGAGAGACCTCACAGGAAACTTGCACTGTTTGGACTTTTTTGGGAGACAGAGGGCAGCAGTGGCCTGGCCTCTTGTGAACAAGCCCATCCTCCTGTAATTTTGTCTCTCCCTCCCTCTCTGGATCTGGCAGGGATTTGTGATCCCTATACTAACACGGAATGCTGCAGTAACCTAGGACTCTAGACACATCTGCTGGAGTTATTTATGCTGTATATATGTATGTGTGCGTGTGCGTGTGTGTGTGTGTGTGTGTGTGTGTGTGTGTGATGTACACAAGGAAGGCACCTGAACCTGGTCCAAACCAGTCAAAACCCTGCTCCAAGCAGACAACAACACAAAGGGATAGAAATGTCAGCTTCCATGCCAGGGTTTTGCCTATCTCTGCTGCTTCCCCTGACTAGAAAGAGCATAGGACCAATAGAAAGGGGATATGAGATCTCTCCCCTTTACTTAAAAAAGTGCATTATTCAGATCTTTAAGAAATTGTTTTTATCTTTTGTGTATCTTAATACATATTATATATCTATCTTCCCCTCAGTATTTTCCTCCCTACAACTCCTCCCAGAGAGCAGGCCTTTTTGCAAAGAATTTAAAGGGGAGAAAAAGAAAGAGGAAAAAAATGGGAAAAAAATCTGATGTCATATGCAAGCACATCTATGACCCCCCATCCTCCCAGAGAAGGGGCTGTACCCTATTTTTTGGAGGGGAGAAGGCAGGGCAATTAGGGTTAAGTGACTTGCCCAAGGTCACACAGCTACTAAGTGTGTCAAGTGTCTGAGGCTACATTTGAACTCAGGTCCCCCTGACTCCAGGGCCAGTGCTCTACTCACTGCACCACCTAGCTGCCCCTAAATCCCATTCTTAACAAAGCTTTCCTATACTACCCAGACTATATAGAATAATGAAGAGACCAGGTTGGAAAGCTTGGGTTTAAATCCCACTTCCTGAACTTGCTACCAGTATGGTGTCTTGGAATCCTTTAGCTGTTCTGTACCTTGGTTCCCCCCTGCCTAAAATAGAGATGATATGATACCTGTCTCACCTGACTCTCACAGCAGTGTAACAAGAGTGCTTTGTCAACCCTGAAATGCTCCAGAAATGGGAGGTATTA
Source organism: Trichosurus vulpecula (assembly GCF_011100635.1). Classification (NCBI taxonomy): domain Eukaryota; kingdom Metazoa; phylum Chordata; class Mammalia; order Diprotodontia; family Phalangeridae; genus Trichosurus; species Trichosurus vulpecula. The sequence continues at coordinate 47,338,768 of NC_050574.1, forward strand.
TTACGTAACCATGGGCAAGTTTATTCCTGCTCTGGTACCTCTACTTCCCCCATCTCCCCTGAAGTGAAGTAGTAACAGCCCCAGATTTTTTGAAAAGTATTTTTTTAAAGTGTCCTACTGTGTGCCAGGCACTGTGCAGAGAAGGAAACTGAGAGTTTTGATTTTGTGTGACCTTGGGCAAGTTACTTCAGTTTAATAAAAACTTTTTTTTTTTGATCATTTACTATGTGAAGGGTTGTGTTTTAACTGGGGGGATATAGGAGTTTGGGATCAGAGAGAAGAATTTTGGCGCTGTGGTTCATAGAGGGCTAACAATTGGGACAATGGCAGAATAGAGGTCATGATCGTGCCTGTGTGTGTATGTGGGGGTCATGTATGTGTATGTGGGGGAGTAAAGGTGCAGGTCCTAGGAGTAATAGAAGTTAATTACCTAGTGAGCCTGTTGTTTGAGGAGATATTGACACAAACATGGATGTACCCAAGGTGGAGGTCATCTGATTAGGTTAGGTGGAGGTATCTATCCACCTGGGGTCAGGTAGATAGGTTTCCTTCTCTGAGCCTCTGTCTCTAAACTCTGCAATGAGGTGGTGATGAATCTACTAGCATATCTCTACATCCTTGGAGTTCTGTCATTAAGTGCCTTATAAATAGAAGGTGCTGTTATCTAAATACTCACGTAGAATGTAGCTAGACAGGGATGTGTTTCTCTTGTATATAACTAGATGCCACTGGTGTGTTTGTAACAACAAGATCTTAATGACACGATCTGTTCATGAACACCTATCTCCAAGGCACCAACACCGAAGTACCATTAGCCCTCATGATAGACAGTCCTTGGGGGCGGAAAGAGATTGGTTCTTGTAATTGACACTTTGCACATGGCCATACCGAGGCCACTTTATATCATCTGCTGTAAGGAGGCTGTATTGTCTTTACCATAATGACTTGGACATGCCATAAGTGATAGAAAACACACACACACACAAACTTTACAGTGGTGAGAATGGGTAAGTGATTTGCCCAAGCTGCAGTGGCAGGATTGGTACTCAGGTCCTGGGACTTTGAGCATGGTGTTCTTTCCATTAGACCAACACTGATTTTCCCCCCTCAGTATATGAGCATCCCAAGCTTCCCTGGCTAAAACCTAAGCTGCATTTCACTAGTCGGGGTTGCTTGGAGGTGGGATTCCTACCTGGAGTAGAAGTAGGTTAGACTAAATAAATGGCCTCTGGAGCCCTTTCCAATTGAGAGCCTACAATAAAAAAAGGTCGGGCAGGGGGAGTTGTGTTTCAGGTTACAGATGGACAGTCTATGTACTGGCATCCAGAAAATATTAAAAGACCCAGAGGAAAGGCCTCTGGCAAGTTTGGACGAGCAGGGAGTAGGCAGGGTGCAATCTGAACTGATGAAGGTAGTTCTCATGTTGATGATGCAATCGTAGTGATGACTGACACTTACATAGCTCTATACAAAGCTTATCTCATGTTATCATGTGACATAAGTATTATAAGTGTTATCAGCTCCATTTTGCAGATGGGAAAACTGATTGGAAAGAACTTCAGTGACTAGCCCATAATCCATTAAAGTATAACACCAAGACATGTAATAGAGAATCGATTTTTCTTACAATCAAGCCAAGATTTGGAGTCCTGAGATCTGCTCATTTGACTACCCTGCCTCCTAACCAAGTCACTTCCTTTTTGCCTCCCATGTCCAGAGACCAAAGAACACCCCTCCCTTCCCCCTAACCCCACTTTTTGCTCCCTCCCTTCCCCCACAGTTCCCACAATGGCCAGGCACCGGGGTTCTCCGGCCATAGGGATGATGGTTTCTCTGGCTGCTCTTAGAGATGGTCAGGAGTTTTCCTTCGGGAGATCAACAGAAACTATTTTGGGTGGAAATTGTGACTGAAGTAAACATTCAGCCCTACTACAAGGAGGCTTCACCCCAGGAGCCCAGCAGATAAAATTCCCAAGAGTTCTTTCCCTGGTTTGAGGAGATGAAAGGAATTCCAAGTTAGGTGAAGGGGGCTGGGGAAGTGAGGGTGGTTTTGAGATTCGAGGCTGGATTGCTGAGTGGGGAAGGCGGGATTTTCCCGCACCTTCCTGGCTGGCGCAGCTAAGGTGTGTCTTAGCAAGTAGCTTTGTACTGACCGTAGGGGACAACTGGAGAGGGCCCAAACTGGCCTGGGTTGTGTGGCCAGGCCAGAGGGCACGTCTAACAATAATAATAATGGCTGAGAGTTATTTAGCATCCCAGCCATGACCTCATTTAATAATGTATGTAATACATAGTCCAGGTGCAAAGTTGTCAACATTCTGCATTCCAAGTGCCCTCCCAGCCCTGACATCCCATGTTCTAAGTGACTTTTCTTAATTTTCTGGAATGAAAGAATCCCTCAAGGGCAGGGACATTTTTTAAATTTGTCTTTGTATCACCCCCTCCCCTCATCTCATACCTAGTAGGTACGTAATAAATGCTTATTGCTTGGGGGGAGGGAAGAGGCTGGCTGGGGAGAATCTGATAAAGTTGGCCCTCAGTGATGGAAATGAAGGTGGGGAAGTGCTTGTCTGGGATGCTGTAAAGGGGATTTTTGTTCCAGGGTGGTTTGGACCACTTGGGTGGGGTTCCATCCCGCCTCTGAGGCTGACGACCTTGGGCAAACCTCACCTGTAAAAGTATGGTAGAGTGTCAAGGGAGTGCAGTGGAGAGAGCTCTGGGCCTGGAGTCAGGAAGACATCGAATCTTCCTGAGTTCAAATGTGGCCTCAGTCACTTCCTAGCTGTGTGACCCTGGGCAAGTCACTTGACCCTATTTGTCTCAGTTTCCTCATCTGTAAGATGAGCTGGAAAAGGAAATGGCAAACCAATTCAGTATCTTTGCCAAAAAATCCCAAAAGGGGTCAAGAAGAGTCGGACACAACTGAAACAACTGAAGAACAGCAATAAAATGAGGGTGCTAGTCGAGATGACCTCGGAAGTCCCTTCTGTATCTGTGAGCATATATCCATACACATACATATGTACACATATATACAAATATACATGCACACATGCACCTACCTATGCATATATCTGCTCTTACACCCTGTATCCATCTTGTATGTATATATTCATTTACATGTTGCTCCCTACTTTAGAGCGTTAATTCCTTGACGGCCACGATTGTATTTTGCCTTTCTTTGTGCCCTTAGCACACATGGTACCTCAGATGTATAGGGCAGTAGAGAGAGAGCTGGGCTTAAGAGTCAGAAAGATCTGAGTTGGAATCCTGCCTCAAACTCATCTCCTCGGTGTGGGATGGCATTGGACAAGTCCATTCAACTCTCTGCCTCACTTTCTCATCTGTTCAGTGGGAATTAGAATAGCAGCTTCCTCAGGAGTGGGGTGCGAATGAGATACCAGATGGGAAAGGGTTTCAAAACATGGAAGCATTATATAAATACTAGTTATATTAATTCTTGTCGATTGCCTGAGCTTCTGACCCCTCTGAAGGCCTTTCCAACTCTGAGATTCCAAGGTTACCAGAAGACACAGCTGCCCAATAAACCTCCCTCATTTGCCCCAGAGGAGCTTGGGAAGTCACCTAGCTGGTGCTTTCCTAATCTGCGGGCAGGTGTAATAGGTATGGAATCTTTAAAGGGAAATTTCCACTACGATCTTTCCCCTGGAGAAGTCAGCTCACTGGAGACTTTCTCCTGGTAGCGCAAACAGAAATAAATAGACCCACCCCCAAGGCCGAACCAGTTGGTTTTTAATTTTTTTTAACTTCCTTTTTTCTTGCACAAATGGGTGCCCTTTTCTCCCTTTTATGCAGTTTAAGTAGTGGCTTATCTCAGTGCCTTTAGTAACTTGTCAGTTTTCTATTAGCCCTTCTGAAAAGGCAGTGGGGATGAGATTGCATCTCCAATTTCTGGGAATTAAGGAGGCTGGGAGAAAGCTGCCCATTAGGGCTAGATGAGGGGATGTTATGTACTCAGAAAGCTCCCCCAGCCTGGTGTTAGGAAGCTGTGGTGTTTGCAGGCTCCCTGAGGTCTGTAGTGAGTGGAGCCAGCTTTGGAAAAGATAGCAGATGGGCCTTCCCATCAGCAGGGTGGGAATGGACTGGGATCTGTGTTAGTTATGCACAAGGACTAAGGCTGTGTGGTGTAATATGATGGAGAGACCTCTGAACTTGAAATTAGAGTCTTGGCTCTTCTGCTATTCCCCTTCATTTTGCAGATCCGGAAACTGAGGCCAGAGGAGTTAAGTGACTTGCCTAGGATCACACAGCTACCAAATATTTCGAGGCAGGATTTGAACCTGGATGTTCCTGACTCCCAAGTCTAGTGTTCTATGTGTGGTGCCTTTTAAACATCTGGGTGACCTTGGGCAGGTGGGTTGGTAGGTTGGTAGTTTCCTCATCTTTAAAGTGAGGACTTTGGATTAAAGGTCCCTCAGGTCTCTTTCAGCTCCGAAACCTGTAGTGCTAGGAGGCTAGGGGCCAGAGTCTTGTCCATAGACTTCTGGGTGACAGAGATGGTTAAGTAAGACTCAAAACCAAGTGTCTTAAGCCCAAAGTCTAATATCCTTTCTACCCTACCAAGCTCCCTCTCAGTAAAGCTGAGAGCCATAGAGCAATGTCTGGCAGTTATAAAAAGGTCATGTCAGGGAAAACCTTCCTTAGAATTCTAGATGTTCCAGAGTAGAATGGCTTTCATTGAGAGATAGGATCTTTAAGCCAAAGCTGGAATGACCGCTCATAAAGTCTGATTAAAGGAGGCATGATGTGGTAGAGAGAAGCCTGGCTAGAGAGTCTGAATTCAAATCCCACTTTTCATCCTCTTCAGCTGGGGGAGGTCACAACCCCCTTGGGCCTCAGGTGTTAGACTAGATTTTAAAAAAACAAACATTTATTAAGCACCTACTGTGTACACAGGCACCATGCTAAGTTCTGGACTAGATGGCATCTGAGATGCCTTTCAGCCCTGGATCTGTGATCCCATAAATGAATGATTGAAAAAAAAAAAGCATTTATTAAACACTTATTATGTGCCATTCAGTGTCCTAAATGCTAGATATAAAAAAAAAAAAAAAACAGTCCCTGCCCTCAAGGAGCTTAGATTCTCATGGAGGAGACAACACAGTGGCAAATGATGATCAGGGAAGGGAGTTACTTTGTTCTGGGGAGTCATACCTATGGTGAATGGGATAAAAGGGCAGCCAGTCTCCCTCCTCTGATTTAGCAGTAGGTTGGTCTAGATGAATGAGAACCCATCTGACCTCTAAGGGCCTGTGCTTCTGTGAAGGACAAGTTCCCAGGCGATCAGAGCTGCCCAAGAAGGGAATGGAGCTGTCCCAGGAGAACCAGTAGAGTTCCTTATCACTAAAAGGATGAAAGTAGAGGTTGGATATGGATGAAGAAACTGAGGTTCGGAGAGGCCATATTTTGCCCAAGGTCACATAGGTATTAAGAGGCAGAGCTGGAATTTGAACCCAAGTCTTTTACTTTGAAATCTAGCATTAGTTTTGCTGTCCCCTTGGGATTGGCCCAGGGGGCCCCTGAGGTCCTCTCCTTCACCGCTCTGAGATCCTGTGACCCTACGTTCTAGTCTACGCCTTCAAGGACGGCTCTACGGCCACCATTGGCACGAATGTTCCATCAGCGTTCCCAGCCAGCCCTTCTCCGTCAGTCTCCCTGGCCTTCTGTCAGCTGCAAGCATATTTGAATCATCTGTAGTAATTTTTCCAAACTGACATTCATTGTTTATCTCGGGGCAGGCATGGTAATTATCCTTTTTAACTTCCTCCCCATTTCTTTCCTCAGCCAGATTGTTTATGTTTGTAGAAGATGTCTGCTCATTGCCTGCCCGCGCCCTCTACAACTCCTTCCCGATGTTGGCCTCCCGTCTCCCGTTTGGCTCCGAGGATGACTTTTCCTGATTATCATTTCTCCAATTATAATAATTCCTACCTTCCTCCAGCAAAATTTCTCCTGTGCTCTGGAAAGCCAAATGAGAATTCCTTGGGGGTGTTGTAGCTCCTTCCAATCTTAAGCGCCAAGCAGCTGCTCTCCTCAGACCATAACTCTTGCAAAGTCTTCTCAAAGTGAATGGCAGCGCTCCCTCAGCTCTGTTGGCTTGTGACTGGGCTGGGTTTTTAACTTCTGTGAGCTCTGTCTTCGAAGGGATTTGGGCTACCTCCCATAGACTTAGCTAAAAGAGGCCTCTGAGCTCTTCCAGTCCAATCTCTAAGTTGTTATGAAAAGAGAACTGGTTCAAGAGTCAGAGGACCTGAGTTCAAATCCCAGTTCTGCCATGCCTACCTTGGGCAAGTCACAACCTCTTTAGACCTCAGTTTTTTCATCTGTAAAATAAGTCTGTGTGTATGTGTGTATGAGAGAGAGAGAGAGAGAGAGAGAGGGAGGGAGGGAGGAAAGGAGGTGGTGGTGGTGGTGGTGGTGGTAGAGGGTGTGTTGAATTAGGTGACCTCTGTCGTCCTTTATAACTATAAATCTATGATCCTTCGTTTTACAGAGAAGGAGGCCAACTTGCAGAGAGTTAAAGGGATTTGCCCAGAGTCCCACAGCTAGCAAAAGGCAAACCAGCACCCCAATCCTCACCTTCCCACTCCAGGTCCAGTTTATTACACTCTGCCCCATGCTCCTTTCCCCAAGGAAGTCTGGTTATCTGACCTTTCACTTAAACCCTTGACAGAGTCGCCGTTGATGACACCAGACTGGTGAAGAGCCTCAAGTTGGGTCATATGAGTTGGATGAACTAGGGGACATTCGGTCTGGAGAAGAGAAGTTCCAGGGAGCCAGAGTAGCTGCCCTCAAGTATTTGAGAGGTTGTCATGGGGGAGGAGGAGGGATTAGATTTGTTCACTTTGGCCATAGACAACAGAACTAGGAGTAATGACAGAAAGTGGCAGGAAGGTGGACTTCAGGTCCTTGTAAGGTGGTGGGGAGGAAAATGCTAAAGAAAAGGCCTTAGATAGATATTTCTGTGACATGATGATGATGACAGTTACTGTTTTTGTCATGGTTATTAGCTGGATGTGGTCGTGGAGTTAGGAAGACCTGAATTCAGATCTTGCCTCAGCATGATCCTGGGCAAATCCCTTAACCCTTCAGCCTCGGTTTGCCCTTCGATAAAATGGGGACAACAACAGGGTTGTTGTGAGGATGAGATGAGACGATTCATACAAAGAGCTTTGCAAACCTTAAAACACTTTACAGATGTTAACTGTTACTGTCCTTGTTTCATTCAGCCCTTTGGGGACTCGGGTTCTCCTAGGGTAGCATCTAGCCCAGGCCTCCTCCTCCCTGAGACCCCCTTGGACCTGCCACCCCAGCCCCCAGTCCCCTTCCCCAGCTTCCTGACAGGTATCTAATCTCATCAACTAGGCCTGCTAAGGTTTTAATAGGGGTTGCTCCATTAGTGCACCTGTTCCTCTTAAGAAATGTATTGACATTTGACAGGGGGAGGTCTTCAGGAGACCCAGAAAACTTTTATTGAATACCTTCTGTATACAGCAATCAGTTGGCTAAGATACAAGCATGAATACAGCACTACCCCGCAATGGAGGAGTTTGTAGGCCGGGTCATAGTCTGATTATTGGTGACTAGAGTTTGGCAGCCTGGCAGCCTGTGTGACTTTGGGCAAATCACTTGACTTCTCTGGGCCTCAGCTGCCTCTTTTGTTAAGAAGTCAGCCTGGCTCATTGCTGAGTTTTTAAATCCTATGGTGTCTAAAAAGAATCTAAGTTGCCTTTTGCTTTAACCCAAAGGAGGGACTGCGGTAGGCCTAACAGGGATTATAGTTTATTACGACTGCTGCTGCTGCTGCTACTGGTAGTACTAATTCTATCAGTAGTATTTACTACTAGGACTAGGACTACTAGTAGTGTTAGTACTGGTATACTACTAGTGCTCTCACTCCTGGTACTACCAGGAGCCAGTATTTACGTAGCACTTTAAGGTTCTCATTTGCCCTTCACAACAGCCCTGTAAGGTATGGGTGCTAATATTGTTCCCGTTCCATAGACGAGGCAAACAGAGGCTGAGGGAAATGAACTGAGTTTCCCAGTGTCCCACAGCTCGTAAGCATCACAGTGAGGATTCGAATTCAGTCCTCAATCCGAGCCCATCACCCTCTGTACCCGCTGCCCAGCCAGGGCAGCCCCATTTCCTTGCCTCTTGGATGAGACCACTTCTTGGTGGAAGGCGCTTGTCCCCGTCTCTGTGAGACCACGCTGCCTCCATCCAGGGCTCGGTATTTTGGGAAGCCCAAGAGGCATTCTGACTGACAGCCTTTCCCTTTTTGATTTCAGCAGTGTCAGAATCATCCAGAACACCCCAGGGCTGGGCTATGCTTCTTATCTATTTTACCAAAAAAGAAAAAAAAAAACCCATGTGCCTCCTGACTTAGAGGTGCATATATTTTCCCGAGGCCGCATTGCACCAAATCACTCGGACCGGGCCGGCCTGCCAAAATAAGTCACTGCTTCCGGGGAGACTGACAGGACCTCTCTCTCCCTTCCCCCTCCTTCTGCTCCAGCAGCTGATGCTTTGTATTCCTGGCTATTATAATGCCCTCAAATTTAGAGCTGGAGTGGACCTTAGACAGCCTCCCTCCTCTGATCGAGTGGGGCTTTGGAGTAAGGAGATGTAGATTTCCAGTCCTGGCTCTGTTGTTGAGTAGCTGTGGGACAAAGTGGAGTAAATCACTTTCCATCTCCATTCCTCAGTTTCCTCTTCTGTCAGATGCACGGGTTCAGTTCCATGATCTCTGAATCTAAGGTCCTCCAGCCTCTACACTTTATAGAGGAAGAAACCGAAGCCTAGAAATGTTCAATGACTCACCCAAGGTCATTTCATAAGTGTAAGCTCATAAAATCCATCTCAATAAACTTTAGAGTCATAGAATGGGGTCGAACTGAAGGGGATCTTAGAAATCAGCTAGTCTGAACAGATAATCTCTCCAGGTGCTAACAGCCTCTTCCCCACCAGACCTTCCATTGCCTCTCATTCCCATATGTTTAATACATGTTATTGTGTGTTATAATTACCTACATTTGTATCTGTCCCTTTACTAGAGATGGAGGGAGGCAGCGAGGTCAAGAAGAAAAGACGCTGGCTCAGAGGTCCTGGCTTCAAATCCTGTCTTTGATGCTTAGTTACCTATGTGCCTTTGGACAAGTAACTTGACCACTCTGGGCTAGAAATCTGTGATTTTGTGAGAAGTATGAACAGTAAACCCCCCGAGGAGAGGAATTGGTTGCTATCTAAACTTGTTATCCCCCTACACCGACCCCCAACTTTGAGTGTGGTAGCTAGAAATGCTTGATAAGTTTGTCTAATTCACTCAGTCAGTCCATAAACATTCATTGAGTGCCTTCTGTGTGCCGAACACTGGATTAGATTGTTAGCTGGCCTGAGGTGCATTCAGTCAGTCCATAAACCTTTATTAAGTGCCTTCTGTGTGCTTAACACTGGATTAGACTGTTAGCTGACCTGAAGTACCATAGATAGGAGCACGGGATAACTGGGCCACAGCCCCTGGCTTCAGCCCAGGATGGTTCTGAAAAGTTGGCGGGTGAAGGCGGGACAAGGGTTGGCTTCTTCAGAGACCGAAGCCGTCTGATGTGGCCTTCAGGCCATGCCTTCCCATCCTGGCCACTTAATGAAATGAAAGGCAGTGACTGAAGGGGTGGCCTGATTGACACCCCCCCCCCCCAATCACATGTTTCAATGGCCTTTCAGTTCTAATAAAGGAGGGTGATCCTTCTGCTTCTTTTGTGCTGGGCCCAGTCTTTTCTGCTCACTCATTACTCACTCTTCTGCAGGTAAACAAGTGAAGGTTGACCTCCCCGAGCTTCCTCTTGCTCCCCAAGGTCCCTGGTGTCTAGGGGATGAATTAGGAGAAGACTCTGGCTTCTCTTCAGGCTGTGTTCTAAATGCCTGGCTCACCCTTCTTCGTCATCAGCTAGCTGTGTGGAGATACTGCTCTCAGAGGCAGAGGACCTAGGTTTCTGTCCTGGCTCTGCCACACACTACGTTGGTCAGGTGGCTTACTCTGTGGACCTGTTTCCTCACTGTGAAATGGCAGTGTTGGATCAGATGTCTGTGAAGGCCCCTTCTGTCTCCAGATCTGTGATCTCAGTTGTCATCCCCATCAAACAAATGTTTACAGCTTAGGACACTATCCTGGGGGCTGTACTTGAAATCCGGTGGAGACCTGGGACCCACCCACTGAGGGCCTCCCATATCCAACAGACCCTGATCTGGGCCTATATGTGAATTCCAAGCAGGTAGAAACATTCAACCAAGACTTGAATGGACAGAGAGCTCCTGAGGCTCCCACATTAATGAGCATCCCATACAGGTACCCATTTGGCATCTAAAATCCTGGCTCCAACCAGACTTCTTTCCGCTTTCTTACCTTCACAACCTCTATGTTCTAGCCACACTGGCTTTTTGTCCTTGTACACAATAATTCTATCTCCCATCACCGTGCTTTTGCACAGCGCTGGTCTCCCTGCCTGGAATGCCCTCCCCCTTCCTCCCATCAGCCTCTTTGGATTCCAAAGCACAGCTCAGGTGCCACCTTCTACGTGAGACCTTTCCTGATCTCCCATCCCCCATCCCTCGGCTGAGGACACCTTCTGAAATGACTTTGCATTTTACTCCTCATATATTTTGCATCTCCATGCACATGCTGCTTCATTCAGTAGAATGCAAGGGAAGGGTAAATGTTTCTTCAATACTTGACAGCGTGTTGGGGCAACAGATAGAGTGCTGGATTTCAGGTCAGAAGACCTGGGTTTGAATCCTGGCTCTGACACCATCAGTGTGACCTTGGGCAAGTCACCTTTCTTGGCCTCCACTTTGCCATCAGAAAAATTAAGGTTTATGACTTTCTCATCATGTGGTAGAAAGAATTCTGGACTTATACGCATGGGACCTGAGTTTGAATCACTTGACCTTGAGCAAGTGGCTTAGCCTCCTGAGCCTCAGTTTCTCAAGCTGTAAAAGGAGGGAGAGAGTGTTCTAGATCGCTGTGTCTTCCAGCCCTAGTGCTGTGATCTTATGTTCTCTAAGGTCCCTCCCAATCTTAGGGCTTGTGATCCTGCATGTGTTTTGAAAAGGAGGGGACAAGATGCCTCCCCCCAAGGGCACCCTGGGAGCCAGGCATTGAAGGGGGTGTGGCATAATAGAAAGAACACAACTTAAGTCCCGGATCCAGCATGTTCTAGCAGTGTAACTCGGAGCACCTCAGTCTTCACATCTGTAGATAGGGACAGTTATGCTGGTTCTGCCACCCTCTGTCATAAGCTGCTGTGGGGAAAGTGCTGTAAAGCCTCTGAAGGACTAGATTTGGGGGCTGCTGTTTCATTTTTTGAGGAGGAACAGGAGAAGTTGTGGAGAGGAGGAAGAAGCCAGCTGTATAGGGCCAGAGATCCGGCAAAGCTTCTTTTCCCAGTGTCTCCCTGGAGGTGCCCACTCTGCCCTCCCATCCCCTTTCTTCTCTGCCTCTGCACAACCTGATTTGTTTCTCTCTTGGAGGGAGCCTGGCTCTTCCTGCTTCTGCTCCGCTGCTCAGGACTCCTTCCCCACTTCCTGGATTAACTTGCCAACCCTGCTTAGTGACAGCTCTGACCTTGGTTTCCAGGAGACTGATCAGTGTCCTGTGGATTGGGGCCTTTGGACGGAAATGTCCGACTGGCAGCTGGACGGGCCGGCGTCTTCTGTGGTCTCCTGGCCTAAGCATGTCCCAGCTCCCCGATTCTCCCGATGCCCCTGAAGAGTCCTCTGCAGGTTCCCAGTGCCAAGGTTATATAAATAGATAGATAACCCTCCATCTGTGGCTCCTTCCAAGGGCACCTTCTGAGCTCTGGGATAAGTCGTGAGGATCAGTCTTGGAACAGAGAGGGACTTGAGACCTTCAGATCCAGCCCGTCTCATTTCAGAGTGGAGGAAGTCGAAGCACAAAGAGATTGAAGCGACCTGCCCAAGTTTATACAGCTGCTGAGTGTCTGGGGCAGGATTCAAATCTGAGCCTCCAGTACTCTACTGAACCACTTAGTAACCTTAATAATAGCTGACTTTTACAGCCAGTGGAGTTTGGCAAAGTACTTCTCATTTTGTCCTCACAACAGCCCCGCGAGGGAGCTGCTATTATTATCCCCCTTTTATGGATGGGGAAACTGAGTCAGGGAGGTTTTGACTGACCTATGGTCCCACAGCTGGTAAGTGTTAGTGGCAGGATTTGAACCCAGGTCTTCCAGAGCTCTGTCCATTCTTCTCTAAGCAACATATGGCATAACTGACCTGTTCCCTAAACAACCAACAAGCATTTATTAAGTGCCTGTTGTTTTCCAGTTGTTTTCAGTCATGTCTGACTCTCTGTGACCCCTTTTTGGGGAATATTTTTTGGCAGAGATACTGGAACAGTTTGCTATTTCCTTCTCCAGGTCATTTGACAGATGAGGAAATTGAGGCAAATAGGGTTCAGTGACTTGCCCAGGGTCACACAGCTGGTGAGTGTCTGAGGGCAGATTTGAACTCAGGTCTTCCGGACTCCAGTCTTGGTGCTGCCTCTTTTAAGTGCCTACTATGTGCTAAGTAGTAGGGATACAAAGTACAAAATAAAAGATTTCTGGCTTTCCGGCTTCCATCCTTAACAGTATAATAAGGCAGGGACCATGTTTTATCTAAACCTAGGTTTCTCTCAGTGCTTAGTCCTGGGATCTTTGTCTAATAGTTGTGTGCCATATTGAATTCAAAAACCTAGAGTAGCTGAATGTTAGAGGAAGGGCTCTAGGAGATCTGAGTTCAGCCTGTGGCTCTCATACTCAGTAGCTATGACCTGGGCCACGTTAATCTGGCCTCACCAAATAATTCTGTCCATCAGTGGTCAAACATGGAAGGAGGTGGCCCTCACCATCCTTGACATCTGGTGATGATGTAGTCCTGTAGGATTCTCGCAGGAGGGGTCTGTCCTGCCTGGGAAGGCACCATGGGAACCAAAGGGCTTTTTGTCTTAAGGACACTATAGGGGCTAAGAGAGAGAGATTGCATCTACCTGAAATGTTGTCCTGGAGGGAAAGGAAAGATGGGATTTTCTGCCTGGAAGGGGCACAGTCAGCAATGATTGGAAAAGGCATTTCCACTCCTTTTGAACTTTGGGCTCAGAGAACCCTAGTTCTTTCTCCCTGACTCTGGAGGGAATGGGCAGAGACAGGTGGGAAAGTGGTAGGACAGCAGGATAAACCCTAGCCAGAGGATTGGGCTTTGGGTTTTCAGGTGAAGCAGAGGTATTTCCAAATAGTTGGTCTAGGAGCAGGGGTGGAAGACCTGTGGCCTCAAGGCTATATGTGCCCCTCTAGGTCCTCAAGTGTGGCCCTTTGACTGAATTCAAACTTCACAGAACAAAACCCCTTAATAAAAGAATATGTTCTGTAAAACTTGGACTTGGTCAAAAGGCTGTGCCCAGGGACCTAGAAGGCCACGGCCACAGGTTCCCCACCCCTGAGTCCTAGTGGTTTAGAAAGAGGAATTGAGAATAAGGGGAGGGGTGGGAGGAATGTTCTTCAGCTGTGTCCGCAGGACTGATACCTCACATTTCTACAGCTCTCTGAGGTTTATAAAGCACATTCCTCTTTGCAACCCAGAGAGGCAGGTAGTGGGAGAATTTTGATTGCCACACACCTGGGAAGTATTTAAGGCAGGCTTTGAACTTGTGATTCCAAGTCCACACTTTCTGAGATGCTAACTGGGCTTAGGTGGCTGATTAGACCGACAAAAAGTTTCTGTTAATAATCAGTGTGGGGAAATCCCCATCAAACAGCCAGAAATTTCATGGGATGAGTTTAGTGTTTTGGAAAGAGACTCTGACTTGAGAACTGAGAGATGTGAGTTTTAGTCTCAGCCTTGATATTGACAGTGGGACCTTCAATAAAATATTTCCTCCTCTCTGGGTATCAGTTTTCCCCTGAATAAAATAAGGGGTGAGGGCGGCCTCCTTGATCTCCAAGATCCCTTCCAGCTCTGAGAGTCTGTGTTCTAAAGACCTTCCAACTCTGAGATTTAGGCCCCTCCCAGCTCCTGTATTGTCTCTGTCCTAAAGTCCCTCCCAGCTTTGACAGTATACATTTTAAAGGTCCTCCCAGCTCTGGCATTCTCTGTTCTAAGATACCTCCTAGCTCTGACATCCTGTGCTCTAAGGGCCATCCCAGCTCTGGCATTCTGTGTTCCAAAGGCCCTTCCAGCTCTGGCATTCTGTGTTCTAAAGGCCCTCCCAGCTCTGGCATTCTGTGTTCTAAGGGCCCTCCCAGCTCTGATGTTCTGTGTTCTAAGGACCCTCCCAGCTCTGGCATTCTGTGTTCTAAGGGCCCTCCCAACTCTGACATCCTGGGTTCTAAGGGCCCTCCCAGCTCTGACATCCTGGGTTCTAAGGGTTCTCCCAGCTCTGGCATCCTGTGTTCTAAGGGCCCTCCCAGCTCTGACATTCTGGGTTCTAAGGGCCCTTCTAGCTCTGGCATTCTGTGTTCTAAAGGCCCTCTCAGCTCTGGCATTCTGTGTTCTAAAGGCCCTCTCAGCTCTGACATCCTGGGTTCTAAGGGCCCTCCCAGCTCTGGCATTCTGTGTTCTAAAGGCCCTCCCAGCTCTGACATTCTGAGTTCTAAGGGCCCTCCCACCTCTGACATCCTGCGTTCTAAGGGCCCTCCCAGCTCTGGCATTCTGTGTTCTAAGGGCCCTCCCAGCTCTGATGTTCTGTGTTCTAAGGGCCCTCCCAGCTCTGACATCCTGTGTTCTAAGGACCTTCCCAGCTCTGATATTCTCTGTTCTAAAAGCCCTCCCAGCTCTGACATCCTGGATTCTAAGGGCCCTCCCAGCTCTGACATTCTGGGTTCTAAAGGCCCTCTCAGCTCTGGCATTCTGTGTTCTGAGGGCCCTCCCAGCTCTGGCATTCTGGGTTCTAAGGACCCTCTCAGGTGGAACATCCTACAATTCTTCCTTTGGCTGTTGTGAGGGGTAGATGAGAACACACTTGAAAAGCTCGGGGTCTTTCCCCACTTGCATGGATGTGGCCATATCAAGGGCCCTACAACTGCTTTCGAGTGATTCCATGTGGGCTGGGGGGGTGGGAAGAGTTGGAAAGAAAGAATGGAAATGAGCTGGAAGAGTTTTGGCAGAGGAAGCTGGCCCTGTGGGGCTGGTGTGGGTGTTCATGCATTCTGAATGGCTTCCTGCCTGGGGCTTCTTGGGGGGCCCAGATGGCCTTGCCAGGCTCGCCCAGCACAGGGCCAGGGGATTCTAAGCAGGCTCTTCTCATGCTCAGTGACAAAAGCGGTGCTAAACCAGAAAAAGAAAAAGGCCTGTGGACAGTAAGTGACAGAAACAAAGCTTGGCTTTAACAGCTGACTCAGTTCATTCCTCCTGCAGGTCTGCAAACCGATGCTGTCCATCAGTGCTCCTTACGGAGCTCTGCCCCCCTCACATCCCTTCTTGGCTGTTGTTGGGTTTTTGTTTTCAGATGGCATCCTAGACAGCTAGGTGACAAAGTGGACAGAATGGTGGACCTAGAGTCGGGACCACCCCAGTCTAAATCTAGCCAAACAAGATAATATTTGTAAGGCACTTAGCGAAATGCCTGGCACAGAGTAGGCACGTATAAATGCTTATTCTCTTCCCTTCTCCCCACCCGCAGACACTTTCTAGGTTAAGTCACTTAGCTGCTGTCTGCCTCAGTTTCCTTAACTGTAAAAGGGAGATAAAAATAGCACCTCTCTCTGATGGTTGTCATGATGATCAAATGAGATAATATTTCTATGGATTTCCACAAACCTTAAAATTATGTGCGTGTGTGTGTGTTATATATGTGCACATGTATGTATATGTATATATGTGTGTATAAATGTATGTGTATGTATGTATGTATGTATATGCTAGCTTTCATCAGCATAGTCCCTTCTGTCTTTAGCCCTGGCCGTCATCAGAACTGCATCAGGAAAACATGGATGGGGACAATAAAGGCACGTGTTTCAATAGAGGCCAGCATTCCTTGAAACCCTAAATTTTATAGAAGTGCCCCATTGGCCAGGGCCCCCAGCTTCGTGCATCCTCAGCAGGGTAGAGCATCATGAATCTAGCTGGACCAGTGGAAATATCCTTTAAGGCATCTGAGGCCTTGTGCATTTAGAACCGGCCCATCCTGGTCACCCAGTGAGATTTCTTTGTCCATACCTGTTTTGTGTGTGGGGATGTGGGTTGGAGAAGAGGAGATGGTTGGTAACATTGACACTGTCCGCTTGTAACTGGTGCTGAACCTCCACACTAGATAACCTCCTATTGCTACCTGGTAATGACCTGCCTAATCCTCCAGACATCTAATTGCAAACGCCCCACAAGTACCAAGTGTTCCCCCATCCTGTCTCCAGTGATGAGAGACTGAGCAGTCTGAGAAAGTAAGCAGGCAGCCAGGAATTCTTCAGGAACTTCTCAGGCTGACCTCATCATTCTTCACCATTCCCTCTCATGAGCATTCCAGAGGAAGGGAGACTGAGTCTGGGAAAAGGGGGGGGGCGGTCCTCCTGAGCCTGCGTGGCATTCCCTGTGGTTAGCCACTGTTAGCCACCATCCTGTGGGGTGGCGAGCTGCATCCAAACAATCTACAGAGTTATACAAACAAAGCTTCCATGTTGTTTCTTTGCACAATCTGGTGTGGCAGATGGTGTAATGGGCAGGGTGTGGGACACGGCATCGAAAAGAATTCAGGATTTGGAGGAATGTGGTTCAAATCTCAACTCTGACGTTAGCTTCCTGACCTTTAGACAAGGTGCTTAACTACCTCTTTGGTGTGTCCTTGTGTGTCAGATAACTGGCTTGGAGTAGCTGACTTGTTGGACCAAGTTCTACTATCTCTAAATTCATGATCCTGTCATCCCACCTCTGACACTTATTACTTGTGTGATTTTGGACAAGTCAGCTAAGCACTCTGGGCCTCAGTTTTCTCATCTGAAAAATAAGGGGGTAGGAGTAGATGGACCTATTGGACTAAGGTCCCTTCTAGACCTAATTCCCATGACCCATTGACCCCATCCCTGACATTTAACGCCCATGTATGTGACCTTGGACAAGTTAACTTGTACCTCAGTTTCCTTATCTGTTAAATGAGAGGCCTGGCCTCTAAGGCCACTTTTATCTCTAAACCTGCACTTCTATTGGCTCAGTTTGAGGTCTAACTCGCCACTTAAAAAAGCTATATGAGCTGAGAATTGGAAGGGACCTTAGAAATGATCCAATCCATGCAGAAATCCCATCTCCAAGCAACCATGACCCCAGATCATTGGGAGAATCATTATCTAGAGCAAAGATTCCTACCCTTTTTTCTATTATAGACTCCTTTGGCAGTCAGGTGAAGCCTGTAGACCACTGTACAGGTTCGTGTTGTTAAATAAGTAAAGAAAAATCTAAATTTGAGCTAGAGGCTAGTGAAAATGAAGCTATAATTTCTTTCCCATCCAAGTTCATGCACATCCTAGTCCATGGCATCCTTTGGGGTGTCCCCAGGTTCAGAACCCCAGACTCAGAGTCAGAGTGATAGAATGGAAAGAGGAGTAAGTTTAGTTGGGGACCTGAGTTCAAATGCTAACTGTGTTGTTCATTACTTGCATGATTTTTGGCAACTCACTTGCCTTCATTGGGACTCAGTTTCCTCCTCTGTAAAAATAATGGATTTAGGCTAGAGATGGTCTCTGGTATCTCTGTCTAGTTGTGACATGGTGCAATTCAGAGCTGTGTTGTGTTTGTGTGTGTGAGTGTGCTCGTGGGAGTATGAACGGGAGGGGAGGACTCAGTGTTACCACATTTGGGGTGGCCTAGAGGAATGAGTGGGCTGGGGCTGGTGCCCACCCTGCCCATTTGTCTCTTCCGGACTCTGGGAGCCCTTGGCTCTTTTGTCTTTGTTCTCAAGGGTACACAAGACTCTGTTGACGTTCCATGCTGAATAGTGATAACGAAGCAGGCTTACAGGTGGGGCCCGAGGCTTGTTTGTGCCTGACTGAGTCCCCGACACCACTCTCCGAGTTCTGATAGCCTCTTTTTGAACCAGGCCTGGAGATGTTTGGGGAAGGAGGGAGGGCGCCCTAAGTGTATTTGATTTCTCTGACGCATTTCTCCAGGGAGTCCGAAGCAGAGGACAACAGCTCATACCGGACATATGGGGGAGATGGAATGTTTTTCTTTGATCTACCAGGCTGGGCTGGTCTTCAGTGACCTTTCCCACCAGGAAGCCTTCAGAGGGGATGAGGAGGAGCTACAGGGGCCTGGTCAAGGGGAGAGCTTGTTGTCGTTCAGTCATTTTCACTGGGGTCCGACTCTTTGCAACCCCTTTTTGGGGAGGTTTCTTGGCAGAGATACTGGAGAAGTTTGCCGTTTCCTCCTCCAGCTCATTTTACAGATGAGGAAACTGAGGCAAACAGAGTTAAATGACTTGCCCAGGGTCACACAGCTTAGTAAGTGTCTGAAGTCAGATTTGAACTCAGGAAGATGAGTCTGCCTGACTCCAGTACCACTACTCTCCACTACGCCGTCCCCAAATGAGTTACAGAATTCAGCATTTTGGGGACACTAGTAGAGAGGTGGCCTGGTACAGCAGTCAGCAGCCCTGGACTTAGAGTTGGGGACCAGAGTTCAAATCCCAGATCTGATTGGGTTCCATGAGGAGGGGCCACTGGACAAGTCATTAACCTCAGTTTCTCCATGCATGAAATGAGACTAAAATCACTTGCATGAACTGTCTCCAAGGTTCTTGTGAGGAAAGCATGTTGGCAATGTTCTCATTAGTCCCCAGAAGACTCCTGGCAAGAGCCAAGAGATTGAAGGAGCAAAGGGGCCCTTTTCTAGAATGTTAATGGGGTGGATACCACTCTGTCACCAGCACTGGACTGATAGAGCCTGGGCAGGAGAGCAGTTTGGTGCACAGAGTAACATTCACCCCTAACAAGCTAATTGAGTAATAGGTTTGCAGCTCCTTTTCCAGAATCCCAGCATTCCAGAGTTGGAAGAGACTGCAATTTAATCCAACCTGTAACTGGACAAGAATGCACTCTGTATCATTTCTCCGTGAGGTCTTCTTCCAGGCCTGCTGGAAGCCATCCACAGAGGGGGAACCCACAAGCCCAAGAGGCAGCCCTTTTCACTTTTAAACAGTTCTAAATCTCTGTCTAGCAGGATGATACAGTAGGTAGAGTAAAACCTGGAGTCCAGAAGACCTGAGTTCAAATTTGGCCTCAGACCCTTGCTAGCTGCCTGACCCTAGGCAAGTAACTCACCTTAATCTGCCTCAGTTTCCTCAACTGCAAAATGAAAATAATAGTACCTACAGACACTTACTAGCAATGTGACCTTGGATGAGTCTCTTAACTCTGTTTGCCTCAGTTTCCTTATCTGTAAAATGAGCTGGACAAGGAAATAGCAAACCACTCGAGTATGTTTGCCAAGAAAACCCCAAATTGAGTCATGAAGAGTCAGACATGACTAGGAAACAACTGGTCAACAAACTCTCTGTCTGCCTGTCAGTAACCTCCCCTCATTTCTCCTAGCTCTGTCCTCTGGGGCCGAGCAGCACAGCCTAATTTACTCTTTCAGGTGATAACCTTTCCAACTCTGGAAGAATGTCATGGATCAGGTACAATCTGACTCTTCCTTTTTCAAGTCTAAAAATTCATTCAACAAGATGTTTTTCCCCCTCAATCCATCCTCTTCCTGCTTCTGTTCTGCAGTCTACCCTTCCCCTCCTGGTGAGCCTTCCCTTGTAATGACAGAAGGGGGCAAAGATCCTTTCAATGATCAGGACCTACTGCTTACCAGGCATTGGGCTAGGTGTTGAAGATATAAGGACAAAAATGGAAGAGTCCACACTCTCCTACCTCCTAATGGAGGAGACAGCATATTTGTAGATAAATATGTGCAAAGTATATCCAAGTGAAAGAAAATCAGTCAACAAGCCTGCATCTAGGTGGTGCAGTGGTTAGAGCACTGGGCCTGGAGTCAGGAAGTTCTGAGTTCAAAATTTGGCCTCAGACTCTAACCGAGTGACTCTGGGCAACTCACCTAGCCTCTGTTTGTCTTGGTTTCCTCATCTGTAAAATACCGATAATAATAGCACCTGCATCCCAAGATTGTCGTAAGGATCAAACAAGATAATATTTGTAAGACGCTCTGCACTGTGCCTGGCACATAGTTAGTGCTACATAGATATTACCTATTTTTTTTAAGGTCCTACCATCTGCCTGGCACTATGCTGGGTAATGGAGATACAGAGACAAAGATAAAACCATCTTTGCCTTCCAGAAGCTTACATCTAGCAAAGGAGACAGGATAGACCCGTCTTAAGTGCATGTACAACATATGCAGAATAGTCAACAAGCAAGCATTTATTACGTGCCAGCAATATGCCAGGCCCCACGCCAGGTGCTGAGGCCACAGAGACAAGGATGAAGTCGTCCCTGACAAGCTGCACTCTCCATGGGCATGGGCCCCTGGGCCACCTTGCTGTGCTGTGTAATCCACGGAATGCTGACAGGTTAGAGG